>NC_058132.1:90111910-90220423 GCF_016433145.1 Gracilinanus agilis
TTTTTAAAGGCCTTATGAATTCCCTCCCCCTTCTCCCCTCCCTTTTTTTGACCTCCCCACTCCCCTGCTCCCCTTAGTTTATCCCTTCTAACTTTCTCAGAAGGGTTAGATAAGAGTTTTATGTCCCAATGGATAGTATAGCTATTCTTCCCTCTCCAGGTTGATTACACTGAGAGTAAGGTTTGATTACTACCTCTTAATGCTCTCTTCCTCTCCTTCTTATAATAGTATTTGTCTCCTCTCCCTCCCATGCCCACTTTCTGTGTAATAGAATATCCTATTTTTCTTATTCACTCAAGTTTCTCTTGGTGTCCTTTGCTATTCACCCCCTCTTTCCCATCCCCCATGTCATCTTAGATTATTTAGTGTTCCACCCTCACCCTGTGAATTATTCTTCTGATTACTATAATAGTGAATACTATAATAGTGAATAGAGTTCACTACAGAGAATTATACATAACATTTCTCTACATAGGAATAGATAATTAGATCTCACTGAGGCCCTTAAAAAGGCAAATTTAAAAATTATAAGTTTTCTTTCTTTCCCCTCTGTATCTTATTTACCTTTTCATGTTTCTCTCGATTTTTGTGGCTCGATATCAAACTTTCCATTTAGCCCTGGTCTTTTCTGTGCAAATACTTGGAATTCTTCAATTTTGTTGAATGCCCATACTTTCCCCTGGAAATATATAGTCAATTTTGATGGGTAGTTGATCCGTGATTGCAGGCCCAGCTCTCTTGCCTTTCTGAATATCGTATTCTAAGCCTTGCGATCTTTTAGCGTGGAGGCTACCAGATCCTGTGTGATCCTGATTGGTGCTCCTTGATATTTGAATTGTTTCTTCCTGGCTTCTTGTAAGATTTTTTCTTTTGCTTGGAAACTCTTGAATTTGGCAATTACATTTCTGGGTGTTTTCTTATCTGGATCGAATGTAGCAGGTGTTCTATGAGTCCTTTCAATGTCTATATTGCCCTCTTGTTGTAGGACTTCAGGGCAATTTTGCTGAATTATTTCTCTTAGTATGGAGTCCAGGTTTCTATTAATTTCTGGTTTTTCTGGAAGACTAATTATTCTCAAATTGTCTCTTCTAGACCAGTTTTCTTGGTCTGTCACTCTCTCATTGAGATATTTCATGTTTCCTTCTATTTTCTCAGTCTTTTGACTTTGTTTTATTTGTTCTTGTTGTCTTGAGAGATCATTAGCTTCTAATTGCTCAATTCTAGCCTTTAGGGATTGGTTTTTGGCTATAATCTTCTGGTTTTCGGCTATAATCTTCTGGTTTTCAGCCATAATCTTCTGGTATTCCTTTTCAATCTGGTCATTTCTGGTGTTCAATTTGCTTATCAGTTCATTTGGTTTCTGAGCCTCGCTTTCCAATTGCAAGATTCTAACTTTTAAACTGTTATTTTCTTCCCAGATCTCTTCCATTTTCCTCAAAATCTCATTTTTGAACTCTTCCATAGCTTGTGAGGAGTTTTCCTTATTTGAGGAGTGTCCAGATGCTTGTTTGTTCTCCTCCTCTGTTTGCTCGGTTGTCTGGATTTTCTTTGTGTAAAAGTTGTCGAGTGTTAAAGACTTCTTTTTCTTGTTGTTAATCTTTCTCTTCTGAACTTCCTGAGACTGGGTAGCCATCGTTAGCCCAGCAGCTTCTCAGGTTTATCCTCGCGCTCAGGGTCTGTCTGCAGTCTTTTGGCTCCTGAGGTCTGAGTTCTGGTTTTTTCCAAGGTCAAGTCCCCTGGTGGACCCCCTTGCTTGATCCTGTGCTGGAGGTTTCTTTTCAAGTCTCAGAGTGTTGCTTCCACAGTCGTATACCCATCTGCACTGGTTCTCCACTCAGGGTTTCAGAGCTTTAGCTGGTGACTGTGTCTGCCTCCTCCCACGCCTCTGCCCGCGCCTGCGCTCTGAGCCTGCTTTCTGCTCCCGAGCTCAGGTTTGTGTGTTTTCTTTAGCTTTTTGGGGTCCTAAATCTTGCTGCTCTCAGGAAGAGGCCCCGGAGCTGCCAATGACTCGATGGGTGCCCCAAACTTGCTCTATTTCTTTTTAGCTGGCTTCGGCGCTATAGGTGTTGTGTGTGGAGAGGGTAGGGGTGGGGTGGTTGCTCAGCCCGCGATTTAGTGAGAGCTGTTTCACCCCTTTATAGCATGGAAATGCCTCGATTCCATGTACCTTCCATGCTGTGCCCTGTTGTGGGGTTCCTCTGTTCATCTGGACTTGTTTTTATGTCCCCTTGAGGAGTTTTGTGTGTTTTGGTCAGGAGAGGTTAAGAGCTGCTTCTTACTCTGCCGCCATCTTAACCCGGAACCCTGTTTGTTTACTTTTTAAACTAGGATAAGTTTAAAATGTTCATTAGCCATAATATCAATGTATACCCAAAAGCTGTAGACTATGAAAACCTGCCATTGATTGTTAAATATTATGGGACTTTGATTAATGATTGTGTCTGATTCTAGGAGAAGGGATCACAAAAGACCTATTGCACAGTACCAAGGGGTACAAAGTTAACCTACACAGTACCTCGGAGCACAAGGTCAAGGAAACCAACCAATCTTGGTGGGACTGATGAGATTCTACACCAAGACAGGGGATTTGAACTTATTTTGGGTTTGAGCAATTGGCTGTTTGACACTTTCAGACACAGGATTCCCTGGTGCCAGATCCAGACTTCTACCAAGTACCTCAGTTTGGCTGCCATTTTGGCTCCCCTATCCCTGAGAGCAAAGGTAAAATTAGACCAAGGAATCATTTTTCCCTTTTGCTTCAAAGTTTAGCCCATTTTCTCTCTCTTTCATAGTATGGCAATTCTCTATAGTGCTGGCTGCTGATTGGGTAAGTGCATAATTGCTACTACAGGCTTGTGGAAATATAAATCACTTTAATTGGGCCCTGATTCAAGGACCTGTTATAGGTTTATTTTTCCTTACTTGGAATTTTTACACATGAGACTTTGGCATTCTATGTTTCATCCAGAATTACTTTTTTCTTTTGTATTTGTTTTTTTTTTTATGTTTTTAATTTTCTTTTGACAATTGATTCATATACCCCTAAATTTAGCCCTTACATATCGTAATTAGAATTTTCTCCCCAGAAGTTTCTTTCCCAGCATCCCATTTCTCTTCGCATATTACATGCTAATGTAGGGAGGATTTATTTTGATGTAGCCCTGCCTCTCACTCTCTTTTCCCCTGATAGTGGTTTGTGGAGTATAAGGGGTAAAAAGGGGTTTTGGTTGCGTGAATATTAAAAAGAGATGATCTCCAGGGAATTGTATAAATATCATTCCCCAATAAAAAACTTCAAGTCAAAATGACTTTTATGGTAATTTATTTACAAATGAGAAGAGGGAGAGAGAAAGTAAGATAATTAACCTAACATTAAATAATTTGCTCCGGTCCCTGGTTCAACCCAGGAAGATCTAACTAGTCCTCAATTGAAGAAGGGGGCCGAGAGCCAAGGGGTCCTTGAGTCAAAGGTCAAAGGTCAGGGATTAATAAAGCAAAAGCTTCAGTCTTGAAGTCTCTCTTGAAAGGAGAGTTCCTTCAGAGAAATCCAAGAACATGTAGTTTACACTCACCATGTGTAATTCCAAGGGAGAGATTAAAAGCAGTCTCATCTATTCCAAGTTCTCAGCCAGCACTCCTGCAGGTCTAAGACATGAACAAGAAGAGAGCTACAGGAAGTTGTTGCTCCCTTTTAAAAGCTTCTTTTTCGTCACTTCCTGTGCCTTCCTCCTAGTTTACGTGTCCAATGGCAACAGACGCTCATTCTTCTTTAACTTGATTATCCAAATTATTTACCCCAACAGTGAAATATTGTATCAAGGGTACCCCCTGCCAGGGACTGATCTGCTTCAGTGGGCTCCAGTGTAGGTCATAGGATTGTGGCCTATGTATTTGATCTGGAGATTATTGATTTTGACCCAGAGAGAAGGGAGAAGTTAAAACATTTGAGACAAGGAAGTAGGTTCTCTCTATTCTCTCAGGAGTGTAGTGAAAAGGATGGTGGCTGAAAGAGAGAGCCATGAGAAGAGAGTGTCCATGTGGCTAGTTTGAGCATAGGCTTTAATCTCTTTCTATCTATTGTAAGGGTGGGATTTGTGCAAGGGGTATGGGACAAAAGGAGCCAGAGAAGGAGTGACTGACAGCTTATGGCAGTTGGTGACAGTTGAGACCAAGGGGAATTCCGGGTAATTCTCTGGAGGAGGAGAAGGGTTCCAGAGGAGGACATCCCAGCTCAGATCCAGTCCTGAGGACTTCCTGAGGATCTTTCTTTAGACATTAAAATCCTGATTCCCTGGTCAAAGATTCCATTGCATCTCACCCAGCAAGACTTTGACCATTGAGTCAGCTAAGTGTTTAGACTCCATTTTGGGAATAATCTCTTAGTCTCCTTCCCCCATTACCCAACCTTGCTGAGAGACCCTTTCTGGTTTAATTTACAATTATAGAAAGGATAGAAATAGAAATGGAAGGAGAAAAGGAGAGGGAAGAAGCTTAGGAGTGGGAACCCTAAAGGTTCCCACTCAAGTGATGGACCCCATAGAAATAGAGAAGAGGGCACCCCAAAATCCCTCTGCACTTCACCCCTTTCCCCAATCCCTGAATTGTAATTAATAAAAGCCATTCATTAGTTAGATAGTGTTCCAGAGTGCCTGAGAGACAACAAGGGTGAGGGGAACTACAGCTTGGTCTAGCTGCCTCCATTTTGGAGCCAGACCACACACTCTGAAATTGATTGACCTCAGGGGGAGGCTTGCGTGAACCCTGCCCTCATTCAGAATGATATTGCGGTACCCCATACCTCATCTTATAGGGAAGCCTCTCCCCCAACTCCTGTGGGGCAGCACGACCATCCAGGTCACCCAGTTTCAGTGTGACACCCCCTCGAAGTCTCCCTGTGTATATTTGGCGGGAGGGGAGAGCTAGAAGAGAGTCTCACCTCATAGACTCTCTTCTCCCTCTCCCCTTCTATCAAACATTGGTTACTGGCTCCCTTTTTATTATTACAGTTTTGGCAGAGGCTCTCTATTCTTATACTATCTACCTTCTCTTATTCAGGTAGGTATTAATAAATTCTATGGAAATCAAGGACTAGAGTTTCTAATTCAGTTTTAATAGTTTTAAAAAGATCTTTTTTTCTGTGCCTTATTACCTTTTCTATTTATTCCTTCCATCCTCATTGAAAAAAAATTGAATATGATTAGGAATCCCAAAGGATCTTTGCCCTGATTCCATCAATGAGGGGTTCTGCTATAAAATTTGTGGAAATAATAGATAAAGTTCTGACTGTGTTACTTAACTGGGGAAGAATTCTTTCTGGAACTGGGAATGCTGGTGTGATTTTGTCTCTAGCTCTGGCAAAGTTTCCCAAAGAAACATCAAGATTGGACACTTCTGTCCCTTTGATTCTTCAAATTGTCAATGTGAAGACAACCTGGAATAGCTCACAGTTGCTCCATATATTCCAATAGACCAATAAAATGATGGGGGGTGTGGGGGGAAGAGAGGTGTTATACCACACTTATCAGAAAAAAAGGAAAACATGAACATTCAAAGGCAACAGTGGATATCTACTCACCTTTCTCTAAGGCACTCTAGAGAGGTTACTACTTTGTCTAGAACTCTCTAGCCACATGGCATTATTTTGGTCTTAACCATTCTTCTTCAAATAGCACAGGAATATGATTTGATAGAGAGTCCAGAATCCCTTTACTCTAATGATTCCCAACTTCAGAACCTCCATGTCCCATAATACTATAGAATCAGTATAATTTAATTTCCATGGATATAATAATTCTCATTGTAATATGGTGTTCTAAGATATAGAAGTACTATTCTAGAATTATATTGGTATTCTCCCTTAAATATTGTTTATTTAGGGGATGTGATCAAGTTCAACCTAACTTTTGATCACTTTGTCATTTTGGGAAGAAATAAGGACTCCAAGATCTATATCCCAGACTTTGCCCTCTTCTGTTATAAACAAAAAGTTCTACAATGAACACATATAAAGAAGAACAAAAAAACCTATTTATTCAAATCAGTAGCATAATAGAAAATCAAAGAAAGAATACCCATGCAAATATATAATAGAAAACACCATGTGAAAAAGCTCTCCCATTGGGAGTGAGATAACCCAGCTGACCCAAGAGAGTTTTCTGCATCTTACCCAAAGAAGGAATTCCCTAAATCTTTAGGGTAGAAAGCTTGGAATAGAGACACGATGGAGACCAGAAGTTCCACTCATCTCTTACCAAAGTCTCTTCCTTCAGTCACTTGAAGTAGCGTTGGTCTCTTCCATCCTTTCTCTTAAAAACTAACAAACAGAAACTACACTTATTATTGGGAAGTTCTGTGCTCCCTGACCTCTCAACAACTCCACTCCATCCCTCATCCAGGATAAGGACTTAATCTTCACCTATAAGGAGAGACTGTCATACCAGTGGGCTTTGGGACAGGGGTTAAATGTCATACACACATATGTATGTGACATACATGTATATGTGTGTATTCATATACATACATATTTATGCAAATATGAGTGTGTGTATATTATATGTAATTGGAGACTTTAACTTGAATACAAGAATATAATGATTAAATGTTTTAGTTTGATTTAATAATATGCTATACATATACTTGCATACATATATACATATGTATGTGTATTTTTGATAAATATCTGTGTATGTTTTTAAAAAACTCTTGGTTATAGGGATAAAAATGTATCAATATAAAATATTTTTAAATTATGTATTCATAATATACTAAGTCACTGAATTTTTGAGCATTCTGGAAAGTGACTAGAGAAGTGAGATTCTCCCAAGAGGTAGGGGTTATGTGACAGATATAAATAACTGTTTAAATAATTTGCCAATTGTAATCTGATTATCCAGCCTGAGTTAAATGTTTATCATAATTTAAAATAAATTTCAATTTCTTCCAACACAAGGAGCAGAAAGTATTGGAGCCAGATTGAAGAACACACACTTGAGAGATATCAAGACATTGTCAACCTTTGTGTGCCATCTGCTGGTTAAGGATTAAACTGCACTTTTAGTGAATGAAATTCCAATTGGAAAATTAGCAAACTGACAGCTGTCAAGAACTATCTTATGAATTACTGTTGTAGATTCTAATAAGCCACTTTAAATTTATAGGACTAAGATTCTTCAAATTCAGCATAGAGGCATTAAAAAAAAGCTTTACCTTCTGTCTTAGAATCAATACTGTGTATTAGGTTCCAAGACAGAAGAACATTTAGGGCTAGGAAATGAGAGGTAAGTGACTTTCAAAGTACATTAAGAGACCTACCCAGAGACATAGAACTAGGAAGTGAAGGAAACCAAATTCAAACCCAATATTTTTGTGTGTGTATTGGATACAAGTTGATAGAGTATTTTTCTCAATTCATCTTTAATACTTCAATATAATATCCGAATTCTTCTAGTCTCAGATATACTATGCAAGTGTCAAAAGTGAATTCCATCATTTTTTACTTTATATGATGGAAATTTTATGAGACAATGCAAAAAGACCAGGAAACAAACATGATTTTTACATTATGGAAATGAACAAAAGTTGTTCTTTATATGCTACATAGACTGAAGAATGAATAGACTAGAAACAATAAAGGGAAGATAACTTATTAGACTTTATAAGTGCAATTGTTTTATACCCAATTGCATATCCATGGGGTTGTGATACTTCATAAATGGAGGAAGTATTCTTCAAATGAAATCTTTGTGGTCAGACATTTTATTCTTTGGATAGTACTGCTCTTCAGTGCTGCTTATTCAGGACCATAAATATGGTCCTAAGTGCTATCCAGTTCTTCCTAAACACTGTGAATATGTGTAGTTTAAGAAGATGTTAACCATGTTAGATAGGAGAGGGAAGGTGCACTCTCCACCACTGGAGAGTTCCTAATGTGAGGCAAATTACCCCATCCTTTGGCTTGTTGAGAGACAATGCATCATAGTGAATATAGTTCTAGTTTTTAAATAAGAAAGATTTGAGTTCAAATCCTAGACTAAATCACTGAATAGCAGTGTGACCCTCAGAAAGTCAATTAATTTCTCTGTGCTTCAGTTTTCTCCCAAATAAAATGGAGGTGATCATAGCAAAATCACAATATTTTAATGGGGAATATATAAATTAATATATGCAAAGTTCTTTGGAAAACTTAAAGGCCTGTAAAAAATCAGAAATTATTATTCAACATATCTCTTTTCTGCCATCACCTCCACAAAGAATAAAGGCCATATGAACTTTAAATATATGTGTTATAAACCAGAAGAACCCAGGCAATTAGAAATTCTATAAATGGATGGGCAAACTAAATTTTAAAACATATCTAACTCTAAATTGTGCCTGCCACCCAACATCATTCTGCCTCTGACAGAAATTGACACTTTCATCCTCATAGAATGAAAACAAACAAGCAAAAACAATTATATGGTTGTACGATTCTGAAGGTCATTTTTAAACTAGGCTGGAATGATTCTATGATAATGTGGAATTATATAATCTCATACATAGAACTGACTTCCAAAATCATTTAGGTCTAGGCTAGTTCCACAGCTTTGAAAAAGGAAAAGAAAAATCAAGGCCAAAAGGAACTAAAGAATTGACTCAAGAAGAAAAAAATCAGTCCATGATTAAGCCATTTCTTAAACATAAGCCCCAGACTTTCTTTTTCCCAGTAATATTATTGCATCTTTCCATTACATTTGGCATGTTTTCTGACAATTTTCAATCCAAATTCTCTCCTTACCTCCTTTTTCTTTCCGCTTCCCAAGACAGCAAGTAATCTGTATATTTCCACATTCCACATTCACCATGTTGTAAAAGAAGACAATTATTATACATATAAGAAAAACTTATGAAAGAAATAAAGTGAAAATTATATGCTTTGTTCAGCATTCAGACTCATCAATTCATTCTGTGATGGTGGATAGCATTTTTCATCATGAATCTATTAGAGTTTTCTTGGATATTTGAATTGCTGATGATAGCTAAGTCATTCACAGCTGATCATCCCACAATATTACTGTTACTGTACACTGTGTTCTCCTTGTTCTTCTCACTTCATTTTGTATCAATTCATTCAAATCTTTCCAGTTTTTTCTGAAATCATCCTGTTTGCTATTTCTTATGGAACCTAGTTCCTCTACTAATATAGTATTCCATTATAATCAGAAGCTGCAACTTGTTCAGCCATCCTCCAATTGATGAAAGTCTTCTCAATTTCCAATTCTTTGTCACCACAAAAAAGATATGCTACAAATATATTTGCACAAATAGGTTCTTTCCTCCTATCTTTGATCTCTTTGGGAAACAGACCTAGTAGTGATATTACTAAGTCAAAGGGTAAACACAGTTTTATTGCTCTTTGGACATGGCTCTAAATGGTTCTCCAGGATGGTTGTATCAATTCATAGCTCCACCAACAGTATAATAATGTTCCATTTTTACCAAATGTCCTCAATCATTTGTCATTTTCCTTTTTTGCCATATTAACCAATATTATAGATATGAGGTGTTACCTCAAAGTTATTTTAATTTGCATTTCTCTAACCAGTAGCGATTTTGAACATTTTCTTCAGAACTATAGTTAGTTTTAATTTTCTTATCTGAGAACTGCCTGTTCATGTCCTTTGACAATTTATCATTTGGGGAATGACCTATATTCTTGTAAATATGACATAATTCTCTATATTTTTTAGAAATAAGGATTTTGTCAGGGACAATTGATGTAAATTTTCTCCCAATTTTTCCTTCTAAATTTCATTGTACTTGTTTTGTTTGTAAAGACCATTTTCACCTTAATGTAATCAACATTATTATCTGTTTTATATTTTGCAATGTTTTCAATCTCTTGTTTGGTTGCAAATTCTTCCTTTATCCATAGGTTTGACACACAGACTATTCCATGCTCTCCTAATTTGCTTATGCTATTACTCTTTATTTCTAAATAATATATCTATTTTGACATTATATTGGTGTGTGGTATGAGATGTTGGTCTATATCAAGCTTCTGCTATACTATTTTCCAGTTTTCCAATTTTTTTTTGTCAAATAGTGACTTCTTTCCCCTAAAACTTGAATTAGCATTTTATCAAATACTAGGTCACTATGGTCATTTACTACTATGTGTTATGTACCTAATCTATATTCTATTCCACAACTCTATTTCTTAGCCAGTACCATATTGTTTTGATAATTATTTCTTTGTAATATAGTTTTATTTATATATTTATATAATATATACATATTATACAGTTAAGCCACCTGAGCTTTATATTTTCAATACAATGTAGCTTCCCCATCACTGAAGTAGTTCAATAGTGATTAGAAAAACACTAGAGATTATCTGGTGAACTTTGCCTTTTAGGTCCTTTAAGGGCTACAGATCTCTGTTGCTGATACGAATGCAACAGTAATGACTAGTCATTCTAGTCAAGAATGACTAGGCTAATGTGTACATCTCAGTAACTGAAGGTTATTAATTGTTATTATTGAATTGACATTTCTCCAGGTATATTCAGTTTTCTTAAACATGAAGAGTAAAATTTCCACGTGTCCTTAAAACAATGGTGCCCAATGATAGGCTGTCAAGTATGATTGGATAGATGTCTCACGCACTTAGACAAAGTACAAACATAAACACCATATGCAACAAAAATAGAAATAAAATCCCTTTAGAGATGGAAGGGACATTAAATAATATTTGAGATTGTAAAGGAGAGGAAACAAATTAATTACTAACTTGCCCAAGATAATAATAATAAGAGCTATCTGAGCTCAAAAGAGAATCCATGTCTTTTAATTCTCAAGTTATTTCATTTTTTCCATATGATGTTCTCTCTCTTACATTTTAAGACAATAACAGCAATGACATAAATCATCATAAGTGCTTATCTGTTGCCAGAAAGGCAGTCCCAAATTGTATAAGAGCATTTTCAAGGTGAGGATTGTTTTTTGTTTGCTTTTTGGAAGGATGTTTTGAATAGGAAAAGCAGGATTGGCAGATCAAATTGACCATATTTTAAAACCCATTTAGAAATTGGGCCTGCTATAATGGTTACATTCGAGTGTTTCCCAGAGGCATAAAGTTTCAACACCACTTCCCTAGAGGGAGTGTAGAGACAAGCTTTGTTTCTGGCACTATATAAAATCTGTGGACATGTACTGCTTTTTGTATCCTGTTTCTGCTTAGGTCCTATGAGGATGGGTTGCTTCCCCTCCTCTAGGAGTTGGGTAAGAAGTTCCTGGTGTTTGTTGTGGTGATGGTATTACCAGAATCATGTAGATCTTGGGATTGCTAGAGAGACAAATAGAGGGTTTTGTTGATGCTTTGTGGGATAGAAGTATTTATATAAGTACATTTTCTATAAAGAAAAGAGCTCAAAGTCTAAGGTGGGTACTTATTAAAATAAATTACAACAGAAAGAATTTTATGATAAATTAGAACTTTTATATGTGTTTCTTTTTAAGATAATGAATCAATTGCCTATGAAAACTAGCAAGCTTTTTAAAAAATTCTTCCCCCCACCCCCAATTTATTTTATATATTTTTTAAAACCCTTACCTTCCATTTTGGAACCAATTGGCTCCAAGGTAGAAGAGTGGTAAGGTAGACAATGGGGGTCAAATGACTTGCCCAGGGTCACACAGCTAGGAAGTATCTGAGGCCAGATTTGAACCTAGGACCTCCCATCTCTAGGCCTGGCTCTCAATCCACTGAGCTACCCAGCTGCTCCCTACCCCTCAATTTTTTTATTTGAATGATTCATTGCTATTCCACTTTCTCTCTCAACCTACTGCTTTCTGGAATCTTCTCTCTCAATTTTTTCATTTAGGAAAAGGTTTTGGATTTTTTTTAAAACCTAATATCAGTCTTGTCATTTATCAATACCACAGCTAACTCTGAAGATGAGAGAATTTAGAGTGACCTAATATGATCCCTAAGCCAGGGACTCTGACTTTGGGAGTAATTTCAAGGAGTGTTTTGGGAGAGATCACAAACACTTTCTGGGATACCCTCTTTCCAAGTCAGGGAACATCTCAAATTCATCATGATTTTAAGGGAATTATAAGTACAGCATTTATAGATTTTCTCTAGCCTTCTGATGAACTGATGAATTGTGATACCAGATTTATATAATACTAGATTTAAAAGTGCCTCAAAGTTTACAATACTTTTATTGTAATCAGTTATGCTGAATACAAAATATATCATATGTATCCTTCCAATCTCTACTGGAAGACCTCCAGAGTGTGGCATTTGCACCTTCATATTATTATGACTACTAGGAGAATCAGCACATATTGATAGTATAAACATATCCCATACCCTTACTTCCTACAAAAGAAAGAAATCACTTTTTCATGTTAACTTTGAACTTTTTTTTGCTAAAAGGTATTCCAAATGAGAGCTCATCACTTAGATATGGTAGAATCCTAGGTTGAGAAAGAGAAAGAACAAAAAAGAAAAAAAATCTGCTATACTTCTCTCACCACTATTCATCTGGGTCTAGCACTCAGTTATTGGAAAGGGAGAAGATATGAGGTCATTTGTCCAGGCCTGACAGAAAAGTCCTGGTATTCTACCAGGTTTTGCTGGGACAGGGTCTGTAGGGAGTAGGGGAAGGACTTTAGGTCCCACAGTCTATCAGGAAGCATATTTCATCTGGACACAAGGAAGAGCATATTGAACATCAGATCTATCCAACATTACAATGGCCTTTCTCATTAATTCTCTGTTCCTGGAAATCTGAAACAAAGGTCAAGTTTCATTTAGCATGGGCGTAGTTTGGCTGGACAACCATAATTCCCATCAAGATCTTAAACTCTATAAAAGGCTTAAGATTTCAACTTCATCTAAGTTTTCTTTATTTGTGTCTTCAAGAATTTTGTTTTCCTGGTTGCCTCAATACTTTTTTTGGCTAATTTCTTTTGGTCCTTTTTGTTGTGGTTCTCCTTCCTGACTTTCAGTCTTGGCTCTTCATGTTCTTCTCACTAAAGTAGTCAGTAGTTAGGTCACAGAATATGAGAACAAAAGAATCATAAAGCATCTTGGACATCATCTAGTTCAACCCTGAAATAAAACAAAATCTCTCAGAAACATCCCCTGATATGTAGTTGTCTAGTTTCCCCTTGAATTCCTTCAATCCTTCTGCATGGAAGCAGTGTTCTAGCATTACCCATTATGTTAACATAATAAATACTATGTATACAATTGAAAAAGTCTGCTCAACTACTTCAGAAATCAAGCCTACATCACAGATAGTAACTCCTAGCAAATGATCTCTTCATGAGCAATTAACAGAAGAGAATTATTTTTCCAGTGATTCTGGCAAGGATGATGCACAGATAGTATCTAATGGAGGGCAGATAGGTGACTCAGATGATAAAGTACTAGTCCTGAAGTTAGGAAGACTTAACTTCCTGAGTACAAATCTGGCCTCAAACACTTACTAGCTATGTGACCCTAGATAAGTCTCTCAACTCCATTTGCCTCAGTTTTTTCATCTGAAAAGTTAGCTGAAGAAGATAATGGCAATCCTCTCCAGGATCTTTGCCAAAAAAAAAAACAACTACAAACAAGGTCATGAAAAATCAGATATGACTGAAACAATTGAACAACAAAAACAGTCTAATGAAGTAAATGGTATTTAAGATTTGTGTCAGATAAGATATTGCCCAGAGGTCCCCCACCCAATTGGCATTTTGAGACAACTAATCTCATCCCTTGTGAGGGAGTCTTTGCAAGATATCATGATGAGGCAAAATGATATTCTAGGAAAAATCAGAATAAACTCAGAATATATACATGACCATAGGACAGGTGACTAATGATTCTCCTGAAATATTCTTCATGGTAAAAATAGCCTACAGAAATAAATTATGTGCATACGTATTTTATTGGTTATTTTAGGATGTGAAGTAGCAATAATGACTATCTGACTCTTCAATCTACAATGACAACTCTCAACAGTAGTTCTTTGCAACCTCTGACCTTCCTTCTGACGGGCATTCCTGGAATGAGTGCTACCCAAGTCTGGATTTCTATTCCTTTTTGTATCCTTTATGCCATTGCCCTCACTGGAAATAGCATGATCTTGTTTGTAGTAATCCATGAGAGGAGTCTCCATGAGCCCATGTACTACTTCCTCTCCATGCTGTCAGCCACTGACTTGGGTCTGTCCCTCTGCACTCTCTCCACTACACTGGGAGTTCTGTGGTTTGATGCTCGAGAGATCAGTCTTGACGCCTGCATGGCCCAGATGTTTTTCCTTCACAGTTTCACTTTCATGGAGTCTGGGGTGCTGCTGGCCATGGCCTTTGACCGTTTCATCGCCATCTGTGATCCACTGAGGTATGCTACCATACTCACGAAAACCAGAATTATCCAGATTGGCTTGGCTGTAGGGGTGAGAGTAATTGCAGTCATTACACCTATGGTGTTGCTTGTCAAGAGGCTGTCATTCTGCCAGGGAAAAGTTCTTTCCCACTCCTACTGTTACCATATTGACTTCATCAAGTTGTCATGCACAGATAACCGAATCAATAGCATCATGGGGCTGTTTGTTCTCTTTTCAACATCGGGCATCGACTGTCCATGCATCCTCATTTCCTATGTTCTGATAATCCATTCAGTGCTGAGCATTGCATCCCCTGAGGAACGGAAGAAAGCCTTCAACACATGCATTTCTCATATTAGTGCTGTTGCCATATTCTTCATTCCTCTCATCAGTTTATCTCTAGTGCATCGTTATAGCCACAATGCACCACCATTTGTGCATACTATGATGGCCAATATCTTTCTCCTTATCCCTCCTGTACTCAACCCCATTATCTACAGTGTGAAGACCAAACAGATACGAAGGGCTATCATCAAAGTCTTCCATAGATTGGCAGCCTAGATATAAGATGAGAAATTTTAGAGGTCAGAAAATGCGCCCTTGGCAATTAGTTCCTTCAAAAGAATAAACCTTTCTGGTGATAAAATGGTTAGGCACATGTCCAGCAGGCTAGATGGCTAGGAAAGGATCTGAGTAATTAGGTCATTTTTTTCTGTAACAGAATGGGAAAACAAATCAAGTTCTTTTCTTTCCCAGGGAATTTGATGCAGACAACTCAATCTGGCTACACACAGTCCTATATCTAGGGAAGAGCACATTATAATAAAACATATTGTATGGTAAATTCACAAGGTACAGCCAAGATATTCTCAAACTAGTTTTAAATAGCTAGGTGTGTTTCTGATTTTGAATTTTTAAAAACTCATAAAATTTTAAAATTTTGTTTACATGTTTTTTTGAAATTCTCACTAAAATAGTTTATTATAGGAGCCATTTTTCTGACTTGAACAAAGCTGGACAGCTCCTGAGTTGACTTGTAAATAATAGTTATCATTTATATAGCACTTTAAGGTTTGTGAAGTGCTTTATAGATATTATATTGCTTTATCTTCACCACAACTCTGGGAGTAAGACATTATCCTCATTTTACAAATAAAGAAACTAGGGCTGGTAGATATTAAGTGATGCAGCTAATACATGTCTGAAGCCATATTTAACTCAGTTTTTCTTTATTTTCAATCCCATGAAATGTTCTCTGGGCTCTATCCACTGTTCCACTTAGCAGCTCTGTACCACTTGCATCTGGGTATGTATGTCTATGGGCAAAACCTTCTCTCCACATAGATAATTAAATGATATTTGATCTCTGCTTTAAAATGGAAGAATAACTTGGAAAATGTCTTCATGTTTAACTTATTATTATAATACTTTATTGGTACTATTTAGTTAAATGTATTCAGATATTATACATTTTAATGAGAAAGAAAATGGATTTTTATATGATTCACATTAAGCCTATTTTGTTATTGGAGTACTATTTTGATTATCAATTTCATGTTAAGTGAACTGTCAACATGGAGAAATGTGCCCCAGATATGTAGGGATAGTATATAGGGAACTAATGTTATGGTAAATTAATGGCTGTAAATATAAGGAATTTGAACAGGGATAACCAATAGTAGAATAGTGATTCAATGAGAATAATTTTTGCATGGTTTCACCTAATATCTCTCCCTCCCCCCACCACCTCTCTCTCTCTCTCTCTCTCTCTCTCTCTCTCTCTCTCTCTCTTTCTCTCTCTCTCTCTCTCTCTCTCTCTCTCTCTCTCTCTCTCTCTCTCTCTCTCTCTCTCTCTCTCTCTCTCTGTTTCCTCCTCTGTAAAACAAGGCTAGTTTGACTTCTAAGGCCTCTTTCAGTTCCATGACCATGTGATCCTGCTTAGCCCCAGAGGGAATAAATGGAATAAAGGGGGAAAACAGCTCAATAGAAAGAAAAAAAAACAGGAAAGTTCTTACCATTCCATCTCTCTATATGTGGAATGGATGCCCTCAGAATCTGGTGAGTTCATCAGAGGTCTTCTAGCAGAGGATACATGGCCATTTGTCAGTGGATAATAATAGCAATACTAATAATAGCTAACTTCAATATAACACTTTTCAGTTTGCAAAGTGCTTTCATAAATATCATCTCATTTTATCCCCAAAAGAATTCTGGGAGGTAGGTGCTATTATTATCTTTATATTAGATCTGAGGAAACAAGTTGACAGAGATGAGGTTACTCAAATAGGGTAATATAGCTAATAAGTGTCTGAAGCCAGATTTGAAATCAGGTCTTCCTGATTTTAATCTCTCTAGCTACTACATCACCTAACTACCCTTCTTGGTTGAGGAGATTAATACTTCAGATGTGAGTTGGACTGAATAACCACTGAATTCTATAGAGAGCCATGCCTCTATATGATTTTTTGGGGTCCTAAGTGGCGTGGTGGCATAGGATGGTTAAAGCAGGAGAAAGAAAATGAGAACAACTAGACTAGTGGTTAGCCCATGCTGTTCCAAATTCTGTGGGCTTGGGAGTTTATTATATACTGATTTCAAACAAAGAACACAGCTATGAAGGGGTAACAGATCATATATAACCCATTAAAGTCTAAAGAGTAAAGGTATAAGTACCAAGACAATGGCCCAATTCCAACCATCAATTAGTAGGGATAATTCTGGGAGAGGAAATATTTTTATGGAGATGCTCACTTATTGAGTTCTGTCTTCCAGGATTATAGGCACCTGGACAAATAAAGTCAAGACTAAAAGCACCATACTTATCTAAGTATGCAGACTTATCTTAAGTAATGTTTGTTAGGGTTCAGGCTTCTTAATTATCAAGGAGAGGAATCATTAACTCAGTAGATGCTGGTTTGCCACTTCAAAGTTTTCCAATAGGAGTTCTAAGAAAGGTGGGGATCAAAACTGAGTCAAAAGAGGAGCCTCAGATTTTTATCTTAGATGGCCCATTCTGTCTGCATTCCTGACATGCAGTGCAGAAAAATCATACACACAGTTTTACTTGCTGATGATTTTGTAATGGGATCCAGATAAAATATCTGTTACAGACTCTGCTTCTCTAAATGACTCCTAATAGCCTCTTGGAGGGATCAAGTTGATTTTGGATTAACCTACCTGCTGGTACCAGAGCTTTTCGGGGCTCAGGTGACCAGAACCAAACACAAAGACTGCCTCAGTCTGAATTGGTCATGTAGGGAATCCAGATAACAGGCCCTAAATTTGATCCTATTTCTCCAAAGGCTTTAATACATCGAACGGCTTCCCACAGAATTCCCTTCTAGTTTTAGATTTTTATGATACAGTTATTATTATTATTATTAGTGGAAATTATTTTCACTTTAGTATATGTTTTTGTATGAGAATGAAATGATGCATTTAAATACATATAATTATTAAAGATTATAATATTGGAAGGCATATTTATGAAGTAATATTTGGAGAAACACAAAAAAACCCTAGTCAACTTTATATTCCTTTCTCTCTATTCCTTAACATATAAAATAACTTTCTTAATCTAATTCTATTATTCCTGCCAAGTTTGTTTCTTTCGATTTATCCTATTGAAGTTCAGAAACAAGACAAATATGAGGACGACCAGTGATAGCTCAAGGTACAATGGATGGCCTTGGCATCTTCAATGTCTGTTCAAGCTCTCAGCCTCCACAGTTCTTTTGTATAAAGTAGAAGATAGATATCAAGCAGATGAAACCTAACACTCCCATATACCAGCCAATCAGTAATAAAAAAAGAACATTAGATTTGTGTTCAGAAGACTTGGATTTACATCCTAGCTTGGCTACTTTAACCTGGTGTCCCATTAGACTAATCATTTCCCTTATCTAATTCTCAGGTTCCTCCTCTGCACAAAAGAGCATTGTGAATTAGATAACCTTCAAGGTCATTTTCACCTTTAAAATCCTCTGGTCCATCTCAGGAAAACACACACACACACACACACACACACACACACACACACACACACACACATTGACACACATACCATTCAGGCAGAGAATTCCCTATCTTCTCCATCCCAAGAGAATCCAGTTCGGTTGAAGTCAATAAAAAGTCTGAACTGTCTGGGCCACTTCAGTTTCCACTAATTGCCAAGTGCCAAAGCAGTTACTGCCTACAGCTTGTAGAAACCAGTAAGTAAAATATGGGTTAGAAAATGACTTTTGGGAAAAGTCTTGTACCCTAAATGGCAATACTGTGTTTGGATAAAAGTGCATTTAATTTTGGGACTACAAAGGGACTGATTGTTTTGAGGGTGCCAGTTGGGCAGATTCCCAACTTGTAATCCCTACTTAAAATCAAGCAGGCAGGAAGAATTTGGATCTTATTTTCATCCTTTGCCAGAACTTAGCACAGTGCTTTGCATGTAATAGATACATAATACTGGACAAAATTGAATTCAAGAAAGATTCTTCCTGGGACAGATAGGTGCTTCACACAAGAAGTTGCTTTAGGGGACAGTTTGGGGATCAGCACATAGAGAGCCAGACCTGAACAGGATTAATCCTGTGTTCAAATCTATCCTCAGACACTTCCTAACTCTATGACTTCGGGCAAATCACTTTACTCCTTGCCTAGCCTTTATTGTACTTCTGTCTTGAATACAAAAAATTAATTCTAAGAGGGAAGGTAAGTTTTGTTTCATTTTTTGTTTTTAAAGAAGTTGCTCTAGAGTTTTTTTTCTCTCAGATCTAAATATTTCATTGTTTAGTTTGCAGTTTAATCATGGCTAGAGTCTGGTCTTAGGTCTCCCCATCTCATCTCATCCTCTCAGCCAGGAAACAAGTTTGAATTTTGATTCTTGCCCCTGGGAGAACTAGGACATGCTGAATATGAAATCATCTTAACTGTCTCTTATGAGTTCCAGTCCAAGATTACGAGTCTGTATAAGGTCTGGAGGGCACTCAGAGTAGAACAAGGATACAAAGCAAAGGGAACCCCCAGTCCTTTGAGTTCCTTTCAGTGACAAAGCAGAAGTCTAGATTTTTTTCTGAACAATATCGTATATGTTGGCTATGGATTTAAAGGACCTGGTTTCAAATTTCACCTCTGAGCTTACTAACTGTGTGAATTGGAACAGGAACTTCAATTCTCTGTGCCTTAATTTCCTCATCTGTAAAATCAAGTCAGGGAATGTACTAGATGGTATAAGTCTGAGATCCCTTCCAGATGTAGCTCTGTGATCCTACAATTCTTGGCTAAGTTGTTTATCTCTCCTATTTGGGGCATTCCTTAAGGCAGGAATTCTTAAATTTTTCTGTTATGCGGACCTTTGGATATCTGGTAAAGCATTTGGACTCCTTCACAGAATAATATTTTTAAGTGCATTAGACAAAATACATTGGACTAACGAGAAAACAAAGAATATTAAAGATTGTTTTTCTCCATCCAGGTTTGCAGATCCATTCAGATATATCTTTAGTCTCTCAGCTAAGAAGCCCCTGTTATAGGGAAAGAAAAGAGGTCCAACCTACATTGAATTACATAGATTTTGCTTGGTATCCCTAATATTTTAAATAGATGCTGACAGAACTGTCCTGGATTGGACTGATAGGAAGAAAGTGTCTACCTAATCCATTTGAGCCAGAAGTTCAAATTTGCTGAGAGGCAGACAAGCTTCAACACCAGTGTTGTGCCAATAAATGAAGTTTGTCTGCCTCTCAGCAAATTTGAACTTCATTATTCAGAAATCAAGATTCTTCACTGCTGCCAGTGATTCATGATTGAAAAATGTGAAAACATTTCTATTTTTCCTAGGACACTTGAATTATTGTAAGTGAGTAGTGAGAAACAAAAATGGAGAGGGAGGTCGGGGTCATAACCTGGGTGTATGGAATTTCCTCAGTATAAAATTGGAATCCATTTTTTCCCAAATAGATCAAAGAATTGCTTTAGGAAAATTAATCTATATTCTAAGCTGAGTTCAATCTATTCCGTCTTCCCAATAACTCTCATCTCACTTTTAAGCCTTTTAAGAAATTAAACTTTTTTTATTCTCTAATTCCTTATACCCCATACTTTCTTTTATTAAAATGAATTAAATTGTTTTAACATTAAATTCCTCCACATTCATCCTTTTGTCCTACTAAAGAATCATCTCGTATAACAATTTATTTTTTTAAAGAGTAAGAGAAAAATAAATAACAAAAAACAAAGTATCAAAATAATCTGACAATTTATATAACAGTCCAATGGCCACCCTCTCACTTTTTTTGCATAGTATTAGGGGGAAATGAAATTCCACAGCTCTTCCTAAGTACCAAACACGTTCTTTGTAATTTTGCAATGTTTTTTTTTGTTTCATAATTATTCTTCTCATTTACATTATTGTTGTTACTCTGTATATTATTTGATGGTGATTAACCTGGAATGATACATTTTAGGCATATATCCCTAACTTTATATTCAAGAACAAACAGTTAAGGTCACATAGATACCAGACTGTCATGTCATCAAACTGTAAATCTCAAATAAAATGGAAGAATTTCATTCACTATTTAGCTGTTAAAAACACATAATATCAAGTACATGGATATTTGGGGATACAAAATGGGAAGTTTTCTTTTTTTAAACCTGAATTTTGGACTGAATTCTTTATTCAAATATACATGCATATGCAAACATGTATTCATTCATGTCTACATACATGTCTACATTCATATTTGTTTATAAATGATCTCCATTTCCACATATTTCCTGTTTTTTCCTCCTACTCAATAAGACACATTTTTAAAAGAAAGAAAAAAAATGTAGTTCAACAAAAAAAATTTTTTAGCACATTAACCCTTTATTTCAGTATATGCAATGTTCCAAACCTATAGTCTCTGATCTATGCCTTTAAGGGGGGGAAGTAGATTTTCTCTACTTTTCTTGGGGGCTAATATTCATCTTTATAATAATATTGCTCCAGAAATCCTTTTTTCTTTGAAAAACCTTTTGATACACAATCAGAAATCAATCTGAAATATCACAACTCCCTACATATGGAAATATAGGCCATGACAATCATAAAAAAGTGAATGTGATATATAGAGATTACTCAGGGGGGCAGCTGGGTAGCTCAGTGGATTGAGAGTCAGGCCTAGAGACGGGAGGTACTAGGTTCAAATCCGGCCTCAGACACTTCTCAGCTGTGTGACCCTGGGCAAGTCACTTGACCCCCATTGCCCACCCTTACCACTCTTCCACCTAGGAACCAATACACAGAAGTTAAGGGTTTAAAAAAAAAGAGAGAGATTACTCAAGTAGCAGGTAAGAATAGGGCAAAAGTATAGGGCACTTTTCTGAAACCCTGCCCCACCTCCACAATACCTGATGCATTTCTAAATATTCCAGAATCAGATTAAATTATAATATAATATAATAAGGAAATGTTTACCAAAATAAATAGAAATACAATAGCACATAATTATGTTAATATTCAGTTTTCTAGATCAGTAAGTAACCTCCAGGGAGACTTAGGGACATTTTAGTAATCCTCACTTCTAATTGGGTTCAATGTCACTTGATGTAGTGGAAATGGTAGAGTACAGGGCAACACTGAGTTCTTTCACACAAGGGAGGTCTCACTTAAGAGGTGAAGGATGCAGAAGAGATGAATTGGGGATCCAAAGTAAATTAATCCCATTGCTGTTTTGACTAGATCTGGCTTTTGCTTATTTATTCTTCTCAGTGTCCTGAGAAATCCAGAATAATAGAAGTTCTACAAAAAAGAAAAATCTTCATATGTGAACAGAATGGATATCATCAATACCTATCTCCCTTCGGATTCAGAAACTCTTAGGTCTAGAGGTAACCTCAAAGTCCTCTAGTTCAATTCTACCTGGTTGGGAACCTCTTCTACCAAGTACACAGCAATTGGTTATGTATACTCTGCTTGAAGACCTCTAGCACAGAAAACTTGTTACCCTTTTTATAATCCATTCTACTCTTTTATAGCAAGCTTTTATTTAATTTTTTATATTGAATCAAAATCTGCCACTCTTCAATTTCTATCCATTGCTCAGAGTTTGGCCATTTAAAGCTCAGTGGAACAATAATAATCCTTTAAAAATATGAAACTATTTGAAATTATTAACATACCCCCTCTACCTTTCTTTTCCAGGATAAATTATTAACATACCCCCTCTACCTTTCTTTTCCAGGATAAATACCCCTACTTATTTTTTAACATCTCTACTTCCAATCACCATATAAAAATAATCTCTACTTCCCTCACCATCTTCATCACTCACTTTTAAACACACTTGTTTGTCAGCATCCTTGTTTAGAATGTGACTCCCAACACAGAATAGAACAGAGCAGTTGATCATGGTATAATATAATAGTAATGTGATGTTCCTAACTCTATATACTAAACTTCTATGTATGAAGGCTAAGAGTTTGAATGTGGTTATCTCTTTTTTATAGTTGTTACTAATTTGTGTGGTTAGCTGCTCTGTCATGTAACATAATGAAATTGTAGTCTATTAAAATATCCAGATCTTTTTGACACCAAATGATGAAAAGCCATGTACTCATACTATTATGATATAATGTATAGTTTGAAATTAAGAGTAGGTTTTTATGAGTATACCTATTAAATTCTATCTTATTAATTTAGACATGACTCTAGCAGTCAAGATAAGTTTAGTCCTTGATTCTATCATCAAATGCATTAGTTATTTCTCAAATTTCTGTGTACTAAAAAATTTATCATTTATGGCTTTGGCTGACAAAACAAAGAGAAGAATAGGCCTTTGGGGCACTCTACTTAACAATAATCCATGAGTAGTTGGTCCTTCAGTCAATTCATTGGAATAATTTTAAACTTACTTAGCTGCATAGTTGTCTGGTTTTTATCTCTCCATTATTTCAGTTGATCAAGAAGCATTTGTTGAGCATTTACTAAGTGGCAGGCACTGTGCTAAGTATTGGAGATATGAAGAAAGGCAAAAGATAGTCCCCAAACTCATGAAACTCAAATTCTAATAGAAGGGATGACAAAGAAATAGCAATATACAAACAAGATATAGACAAATAAAATGTAGGCAATCATCAGAAATAGGGCATTAAGATTAAGGGAAATTGACAAAGATGTCTAGTAGATGAGATATTAGATGGGCCTTGAAAAATATTATCAAATGTCTTGCTAAAATTCAAGCATATCATTCAGTTCAGGTAATATATTGTGCCTTTGAGGCATAAGAAATTGTGCTAGATTGTAAGGTGTATAATTTTTTTTAAATGTGCTCACGTTTACATTTTCACCTCTCTATAAAGGAGGGAATTCTCTTACAAAAGGAAATTATTATCCTTATTATTTTGCCATGGTCTATTTCTGATGCATTTCTGCTGGCTTTATTGATAACTGATATTTTCTCTAAATTATCTAATCTCTAGGAAAGGAGTTGTGAGATCTAGAAGAAATCCAAAAATATTGAAAATATTCCATTAGATGTTTTTACTATGCTCTGAATATATCTGTAGGCTTATGTTAATTTTTAAGCAACAAAAATTAAAAGAGACATTGATAATATATAGGATATGTAGAGGGAGATAAATTCTTATATGAGGACTGAATGAATGAAAAGGATATTTCTTTTAATCTGGAAGAGATTGTTGTTGTTGGTTGGTTGGTTGGTTGGTTGGTTGGTTGGTAAATGAGAGGAAATGCAGTTTTTCCAAAACTGAAGGACTTATATGCAAATGAAAAATAGGGAAATGGATACAGAAGCAAGAATTAAAAACAATAGGTGTATGTGTTACGGGGTTGAAAATTTGGGCAAAATATTAGGAGATACTTTCTAACAATTAAAATCCAATATTTTTGACATTAAAACTATAGCCTATTTAAATCATCTATAGAAGAAATAGCAGTGGTCCTATAATTATAAGTAAAAAATCTCAGTTTGAATATTTACTACCTGGTGACCTTGGGGAAGTCAATCAACCTCTTTGGGCCTTAGTTTTCCCATTTGTAAAATGAAATAGAAGGGGGATTCTTAGTTAATGTATGTGACATAGACCCCAATGGCAATGAGGTTAATTCTATAAACTCATTTTAAGAACAATATATTTTAAATGTTCTTTAAAATACCCTTTGTACAGAGAGTTACAAATGAAACACATTATATTCTAATAAAGATACATTTCTCTCCATACAAGTTTTTGGATTACTTGAAATCTGATACAGGGTCCCCAGGGAAACAACCTCTAAACTAAATGGTCCCTGCAATCTCTTGTAGTTCTTAATCTATTATATTATAATGTAGTCGTACTTTCAACTCATTATAGAATACTTCTTGAAATCCATGACATATAGTTGTCCGTCATGTCTGAGAATTTCAATGAAAGGAGAGCTCATAAGGCATCCCATCCTACTAATGATTTTCTATAATTTTTCAAAGTATTGCCTTAAATTTAACAGAAACCTCCATCCCTGTAACTTCCACTCAATTTTCTGAATTAAGCCTATAAAGCAAAAGAAACCAGCTATACCTACATCTTTTTTTTGAGATAGCTAAAAATCCATGAAGATTTTGATTTTATCTGTAATCTGTCTTCTCTTCTCCTGGATAAAATCAGTCAATTCCCCAATTCATCTGAAAATGAGATTTTTGAAGTAATGACTCTCCCATCCTAGAAGTTTTAAAGGAAAGTCTGGACAGTAACCTAAAAAGAATGGTTTAAATTTGATTAATGTAGTGAATGAAGAACTGAGCTTGACTAACTCCCAGATTTTCCCATTTCTTAAAAAAAGCCTATAATTCTATGAATAATAATGATCCATCCCTTCAGTTTTAGACTCATAGGAAAATAGAATATTAAGCAGAAGCCCCAATAAGCCAGTCATTTACCATTAACTACTTTCAAAATGTTTACTCTAGGGATAATTTCTTATGTCTCTCCCCAATGTGTGCTGAGGCCTAGACTGAAAGTTCAAGAGTAGATGTTGGTAGCATTCTTTCTTTGCTTGGGCAAACATTGGTTTCAGAATTGGTTCCTCAGAATCATCCAAGTATATTCAAGAAAGTACTATATTTGAATTTACATTCATATTAGAAATATCATTAACCATTTTTCTTTCTCCTAATTTGAATAAATAGCTTTCATATGATAATTATTATAAATTAAATATCTCCTCACAAGTGATTCATAGAGCATGGCATTGTTTCCAGACATGATAACATATGCTTATAATCACACATACCAGAGTAACAGCCTGATGAATTTATTGAACTTAGGTGTTCTGAGCTGTGGTGGGCAAAGCCAATTGAATGTCTGCACTAAGACAAGAGTCAATATATTGAGATACCAGGAGTGAAGGATCAGACAAGTTTCCCAAAAAGGATATCAACTGATTCAAGTCAAGGTGAAACAAGTTAATTTTCCTGTACTAATAAGTAGAGGAGTTGTGCCCATGAGTAGACTGCAGTTCAAGTGTGGATAATATTGGGAGATCCAGGCTTAAAAATAAATAAGCAAATAAGACATAGCTAAGTAATCCTCACAACACATGGCATTAAAGCTAAGTAATCTTCACAACACATGGCATTATTATGTACAATAATTTTGGTGAATATACTATAGAAGCAAAATCAAAAAGAGCAAACAATCTATAGGAACAGGTCTTCTAAAGGGTTTGTTTCTGACAAAGTTGACAATAGAAAAGTTATGTCATATGTGTACTCAACTATGATAAGGATCCTCAGGTCATAAGGTACATAAAGTAAAATCACCTACATAATCAAACCATTAACCTCTACACATGTAGAAAGAAACATCCTGAAGTATCCTTTGGGTGGGGGTAAACTATGCTTAAATGATAACCTGGTGTTTTTTTTTAAGGTATGAAATTTCATTATTTACTCCTGTCTTCTCAGCCCACCATGTCATCTTTCAATAATACCAGTTCCCAGCAATTGATTTTTTTGTTGACTGGAATTCCTGGCCTTGGAGCCCCTCAAATATGGATCTCCATTCCCATCTGCCTCCTGTATGCCATTGCCCTCTCTGGGAACAGCATGATCTTATTTGTGGTGATCCATGAACAAAGTCTCCATGAGCCCATGTACTATTTCCTCGCCATGCTCTCAGCCACTGATATGGGCCTGTCTATCTGCACTCTCTCCACCACACTGGGAGTTTTCTGGTTCAATAAAAGAGAGATCAACCTTGATGCCTGCATTATCCAAATGTTTTTCCTCCATGGACTGACATTCATGGAGTCTGGCGTGCTCCTAGCCATGGCCTTTGACCGCTTTGTGGCCATCTGTGCCCCACTTCATTATGCCACCATTCTAACAAACACCAAGATAGCTCAAATTGCTATGACCATGGTTGTAAGAGATGTTGCAGTCATGGTTCCAGTAGTGCTTCTGGTCAAAAGACTGTCATTTTGTCAGTCAAAGGTTCTGTCTCACTCTTATTGCTACCATGTGGATGTGATCAAGCTATCATGCAATGACCACAGGATCAACAGCATCATGGGACTTTTTGCCCTTTTTTCAACAACAGGTATTGACTGTCCTTGTATTCTCATCTCTTATGTTATGATCATTCGTTCAGTGCTTAGTATTGCATCCCCTGAGGAGCGACATAAGGCTTTTAATACCTGTGTCTCCCATATTAGTGCAGTTGCTATTTTCTATATTCCCCTTGTCAGCTTGTCTCTTGTGCACCGATATGGTCAGAAGGCACCTCCTTTTATCCACACTATGATGGCCAATGTCTTCCTTCTAATCCCACCTGTTCTCAACCCCATTATCTATAGTGTGAAGACCAAACAGATACGCAAGGCTATTTTTAAGCATTTTATAAGGATGGGGGATTAGAAGTGAAGGAGGAATTATAAAAGGGCTATTTTCCTCAGAGAGACAAAAGAAAGATAAAAATGACTCATATACAAAAAGTTTTAAAGAATTCATTCCTGACAAAATTCTAAAGTACTGAAGTTTGAGAAATTTTGACCACACCCAAAGTGAGGGACTTAAGGGTTTGCTTAGAGCAAAGAGGGAGTTTTAAATAATAGATTATTTGACTATCACTTATGAATATCGTAAAATCATATTTGATAACAAAGAGTATGTATTGGAGTTACAACTTACGAACCAACTTAGTAAGAACTGATCTTATATTGAGAGACTTAAATATTTCCTTAGGGATGAATAGGCAATATAAATGGAAGAGTTACTATAGTAAGAATTTTTCTGAGGTTTTGAGCCAAGTAGCATGTATTCATTGTATGCATGAAATTTCAGAAGGATAAATAAGATGTCCTTATATGTGTTCTGACCTGACCACCACCCCCTTACCCCACACAGGGGAGGGAGAAAGTGTTCTCATTGGGCTGCTGGGCAGAGGAATGGGTGAAGAGAGGAATGTCCTCAGCACCCATAGAGAGTGGGAGTGGCCCAAATACTCTGCACCCCTCCAACTCTGCTCTCTTTGAGATGCCCACCTTATCCCACACAGGGGAGGGAAATGATCCCACTGGACTGCTGGGCAGAGGGGTGGGTGATGTGAAAAAAAAATCATCAAGGCACAGTGGAGAGTGGAGGGGAATAGCTCCACCCAAATCCCCCTGCCTTTCTAGTAACAAACTGGGTGGGGTGGCATGTGTGCCATAGGTTTGCCATCACTGGTTTATATTATTATTAAGCCAATAGTTCACAGTTCAAGGGAAATATCATGTGCTGCCTAAAGGGAGTGTAATATCAGAACTTTTATAGTTCTCTCTCTGGAAAAAGTTGAAGGGATGACTTTGACATAGGCTGACACAGTGTAATAATTAAAATTCTCTGAAGACTATAAATTAATTTATAATTATGTATTAGTAAAAGTGGCAGAGAGAGAGACAGAGAGAGAGACAGAGAGAGAGACAGAGAGAGAGAGAGAGAGATCACCAGTATCACCAGACTGCCCTAATTAAAAAGCCACTTTCTCACTGCACAGGCTGAGTTCCCAAAGAAGCTGGCTTCAAGATGAGCCAGTGAGATAAGCTGGTTCTTTCCAGAGAAGGAAAAGAGAAGGGTTCATGTCCAGAAAGAGAGAGAGCTAGCACTTCCTCCTTATTCCCTGATAGAACTCATTTTCACCACTTCCCCTGGGACTCACTGATTCGACAGGCCAAAACCTCAGTCTGACGAATGAGTTCTGAACTCAGTACCTATTACCTATTTCACAGGGACTTCCATCAACTCCACAACAGAACTTCAGAACTTCATGTAGCCATACACATGTGGCCAGGCAAAGGGTGGGACTGGTATTAAGAATCAGCTTTCAAATGGAATTAAGTAAGCAAATTTTATGTTAAACTCACACAGTAGGTTCATCTTGATTCTGTTTCCCCATTATGCTATTTCCTTTATGAACAGGAAAATTTCTCATGTGCTTAATTTTGATCCTGACATTGATAATCTATGGATTATGTAGAACTTTTGCTATGTGACTGGATTTTAACTATGACTTTTGCCTGGAATCAAATAGCCAAGGGGGTTTTCCCCTGTTAGAACTTGTGTCAGATCAATCTATGCCTTTGAATGAATCATTTTGATGAGTTATAACCATGCCTCTCCTTTTTTCTTTCATAGCAAATTTATATTACCCAGTCAAGTAAATACTGGAAGTTTGTCACTACATTATTAAACATATTATTTAAAAGATTAATACTGACACATCTGAGTTACCACAATAGGATAAAATCATGAAGGATTTACTATTTGAAATTGAAGTTGTAGTCAATTTCATATCTGAAGCAAATAAATAAATGAGTTTTTGACATTTCCATGCACTACCTAACAATTACATATTTACTTATGTAAGAATTTAAAATGGTGTGGTTAAATTGTAATAGTTATAACAAAATCCTGTGGTCACCATTTGTAATAATCAAATATTAAGTCATGAGACTGTTAGTAGCTTTAGAAGCTTTATTACAGCAAGGTAAAGACAGTAAAGAGGGAAATGTAGGAAGGAGATAGGGAGTTGTCTAGCCTACCACCCAAAGTATGATCCAATAAAACCCAGCCCGTCGCCCCCTCTTCCCACCCCCCAGACAAAGTTCCAATCTCTGGCCCTAAGAGCAGGAGAGTCTCAGCTTCCAAGTTCCAATCTCCAGGTGGAAGTCATGGTAGTCTCTTCAACAAGGGTCTCACCAGCCCAAGAGAAAGCTCCTTCAGTCAACACTGTATTTGAAGCCCACAATGTTAACAGCCCATGAGAGTGTCTTCAGCCAAGCATATCACCAACCCACAAGGAGAGCATTTCCAGCCAGAGTGCCACCAATACAGGAAGAATGTATGCAGGAGTAAGCCTCACCTGAGCAAGAGTCTCCCTCAAGCAAGAGTGCCACCAACAAAGATAGAATCTCCAGGAGTCCTTGGGCTGGCTTTTATAAGCAATTTCTCCATCCACTAGCTCTCCCACTTCACAGGAACCAATTATAGTTCCTTAACTTGCCTGGCACTGCTCCGGGGGCAGTGCCTGTGGGATCCACTTCAGTCTAGTTGGTTTCAACTTTCTTTCTCTGAGGGTGTGTCTATCCTTACACATCTCTATAGTAAAAGGACCTCCAAGCCCCTGGTAAATTAAATTAAAACAAAGGGAGGAAAAGCCCAAGTTCCTGATTAAGTTAAACAAAGGGAGTTTAAATTCCCTTTCACACTTATAAGATTGGGTGTTTGAAGTATCTTATTTTTTCAAGGTAACATGGGGATAATATCATCAAAAGATGGGAATAAGACAAAGATATATATTTTCTAATGAAACAGAGAAGTAAATATTAAGAAAGCAACAGATCTGATTGTTTTCTCATATCTGTGTGTGTATATATGTCCAAATGTTTTGAATATGCATTAGTAATAAGATCCCATAAAATTGCAATGATAATAGTAAAGAAAGTGAAATGATTTTCATATTTTGAAGTATCTGATAATTTTAAGAGGCAGAAGGGTTCATTTTCCCAAGTTAGGTTCTTATGTATTGTTTTTAACATTCTTCTTTCACTCTACTGAAAATAGAGCATATATGGTGTGCAGGGTTAAGATAAAGATACTTATAGTAAATGGTACTTAAAAACTGAAATCCTCAGAAGTTTAAGATAAAAAGTGGGTTTTTAATTTGTTGTTTTTCTTATAGCTTTGTTATTAATAGTATCAGAACGATAAAGCTTGAGTTGGTTTTCCCGTTGATGGAAAAGCAAATTTAAGAGATTGTATTAAACTGCATTAGTCTTGTTGTTTGTAGATTTTTAGCAGAATTACCCAGGAATCTCTGCAAGTGACTTGAACCTAAAGAAAAAGATTTTTAAGAGAAGTCTCTATTCAGAACTGCCCTGAGAATGAGACCTATTCCAGACTGTCCAAGGGAAGGTGATTTCAGGGAACAGACAGCTATGGAACATCTGGGACTCAAAATGAAATGTGCTGATTAAGTCAATATTTATAATGACTTACCAATTTATGGGGAGCTTTGATATTATTTAATATTGATGGTTGAAATTGGATTACTTCAACTTTTTGTCTCAAAGTGTACATTTTTACTAAGTTGGGTTTTTTTAATTACCTTACTGATATGTAAATCTCCCCTTTAAAATAAGTCCATGGTGAGCCCTTTAAGTGGTTTGATCCATAGCTTAACTAAGTTTGCCTATAGACTATGTTTAGCAAGGTTTGTCTCCTGAGGGAGTATATGAGATCATGACTGCTTCTATTCTTTCTCTTCCTATAATGCCCTTTAAGGTAAAATACTAATAGCAGTCTAATAAATAAAACATTTCAATAAGTAATCCTGGGAACCGAGAACCTCAGGATCAAAGAAGTGAATATACCATTGAAAATAGCATGATTAATTCCATTTTGCCTTTTATCCACCACTTTGTAAAGTATTGTCTCAAAGTCACTTGATTTTGGAGATGTTATATGACACAGAAAGACATGGAAAACTTGCTTGTATTTCCTCGATTTTTCCTTTGGGGTGGAGATTGGAGGAGATGTTAGATAGCCAGAGTTATGGAATCACAGACTTTCTCCTTTTCTACTGTCACTTAACATAAGGGATGTCACAAGCCTATTAATCTCCCTTTCACCTCAGTGTCCCTCAATCCCCTCCATCAATATGAAATGAGATGTATCTATCCCTTTTTTTTCCTACTTTACTCCTTTTCTCTCCCTCCAGATTGTATATTAACCATAAAGAAACCAATTGTCAACGTCTTTGTGCCTCCAAGAGCATTTGACTCTGTTTGTTTCTACAACTGTATGCCTTGCTAAATAAATTGTTTCTCCATTATAACAAGAGACATATTTGGATTTGGAAATTCATGGTTTTATTTTTCTTATCTATATTAATTTGTTACAAGGATTGTGTTTTTCTTTCTTTATTGATGAGGGGAAGAGAGCTGGTGATATTGTTACCTATTGAAGAAATAGGGAAAAAAGATCACTGATATACTTTTAATTCATATAAAAGAGTAAAAGAAAGTTATTTAGGAAACACAATTCAAACAGCTATGAAAGTAGAATGTTGAATTTCTTATATATTAATCTTTACTTTAAAAAGATGTACATAAAGATTTATGGATTCAGATATCAGTTTTCATTATCTAATTTTTTAGGGAAATTTAAAAAATTATTTTGGTTTTCATTAAATACAGAATTTTATAAACACATACACAGATGTATATATGTATTTATAAATATGTATTAAATAGCCATTGGAGATTTAGACAATAAATATTAATAAAATTAGTCCAATTTAAAAACATAATCAGGGGAACAATATGTTGCTAAAATAGATGATAATGAATTAATGTAAAAAATTATAGCAAGATTCTCTGGGAAAAGTCTAATTTATCAAATATATTATGAACTATGTCAAATTTAGAAAAAAACCACAATTGATAAATTGTCTGAGGATAAGAATAGTAAGTTTTCAGGAGAAATCAAAGCTATCTATATTCATTTGAAAAATCTTTTATTTATTAGAGAAATGCTAATTAAAACAACTCTGTGATATTACCTCACAACTATCAGAAATGGAAAATGCTGGAGGGCATGAGGGAAAATAGGTACACTAAAACCTGTTAGTGGAGCTGTGAATTGGTGTCAACCATGTGGAGTATGAATGTGCCAACCATTCTGGAAAACAATTTGAAACTATGCTCAAAGGGCTAGAAACTATACATTCCCTTTGATTTCAGCAATGTCACTACTAGGTCTGTACCCCAAGAAGATCAAAGAAAAATGAAAATGACTTATATGTATAAAAATGTGCATAGCAACTCTTTTTATACTGGGAAAGAACTGGAAAATGAGGGGATCATCATCAATTAGGGAATGGGTGGGCAAGTTGTGAACTCTAATTGTAATGGAGAACAACTGTGTTATTAAAAATAATGAAGGGTAGTTTCAGGAAAAAAATGGTAAAATGTATATGAAATGACAAAGTAAAATGAGAAGAATTAGGAAGTCATTGTACACAGTAACATCAATGTTGAAATGATGATAAACTGTGAAAGACTGGACTACTCTGATTAATACAATGATGAAAATAATTTCTAGATGACTCATGATAAAAAAATCACTACATACATCCAGGAGAAAAAATGATGAACTCAGTTAAAATTGGAATATATTTTTCTCATTTTATATATATATATATTTGAAGATAATCCATTTGAATTCAAATTTCAGTAGCTGGAAATGAATGCCAAAACATCATCAGCCTCAATTCTAACTCAGGTCTTCTTGATTCCATGACTCTATGGATAACATTATAAGACCAATTAAATGATGAAAGTTCTAGCAATTTATTTAATGTAAATATTCATTATGAACTAGAGAGCTATTCTTAAAAATTAGGAGAATGTAGCAATGGACTTTAGACTAACAAGCTGCCAATCATCTAGCTGGACTCTGTTTATCAATGCCATGATTCTCAGAGGGCAACTCTGTAGTCAGGCTTCTTTGAGATAATGATAGGTCATATCCTGTGGCTCAGGTACTACATAACAGATCTAGCCTTTGAAAGCCACAGCTCTTTAAAGTGCTTTACATCCATCCATGTTCATTTAAGACTCCTAATATCCCTGGTTGCAAATTATTCATACTGATGAAAAGATTAGTATCCCAGTAAGGTGAAGGTGATTTAAAGTTGGTGCCCATTGGCCATACTCAATCTCGAATTATACTATAAAGTGGTAACATCAAACAATATGGTACTGGGGAAGAAGTAGTGATAAATCAATGGAATAGATTAATTAATCAAATGGCAGTTAATGTTCACAGCAACTTAATGTTTGATTAACCCAAAGATCCAAGGTTTTGGGAAAAGAACTCGCTGGGAAATATTTGAAGCATTATGGCAGAGACTAGGAGTGGACCAACATTTTACTCAATACACCAGGATAAAGTCAAAATGGATTCCTGATTTTGAAATAAAGGCTGACACCATAAATGAATTAGAGGAATATGGAAAAGTTTGTCAGATTTATGAATAAGGAAAGAATTTATGACCAAATAAGACAGAGAAAATATTATAAAAATATAAAAATAAAATGGTATAATTTTTATTATATTAAATTTAAAAGATTTTGTACAAATAAAACCAACGCAACCAAGATTAAAAGGGAAACAAGAAGTTTGGAGAAAAAATTTATAGCAAGTGTCTCTGACAAAAGCCTCATTCCTCAAATATATAGAGAACTGAGTTAAATTTATAAGAATACAAAGCATTTGCCAATTTTAAAAAAATGGTCAAAGGATATGAAAGGTAGTTCTTAGATGAAGAAATTTAAATGATCTATAGTCATATGAAAAAATGCTCCAAGTCACTATTGATTAGAGAAAGGAAAATTTATAAAACTCTGCGGTGCCACTGACTGGTTAACATCACCAAAAAGGAAAATGATAAATGTTGGAAGGGACATGGGAAAATTGGAACACTAATATAGTGTTTGTAGAACTGTAAATTGATTCAACCATTCAGGAAAGCAAGATGGAACCAAGCTGAAAAGGTCACAAAACTATGCATACCCTTTGACCCAAAAAATATCTGTATTGGATCTATGTCCCAAAGAGTTCAGAGAGAGGGGGAAAAGAATTTATTCATACCAAAATATTTTAGCAGATCTTTTTGTAGTGGCAAAGAATTGGAAACTGAGGGGCCATCCATCAATTGGAGAATGTATGAACAAATTGTGATAGTTCTCCATATAAAATATAAGCTGTAATTTAGAACCTCTCAGTCATCCTAGTTGAGGAAAATTCATTTTAATGATATATAATTTTATTTTTAATTTTAATTTTTAATATTCCCTTTTTGGGTTAAATTTACCCTCACTTCCTAAACAAGCTGAAAAGAAGCCTCTCTCATTAGCCAAGAATGTCATCACATTCCTGTATTCAAGGTCTGGATCTTCTTTCTTTTTACCCTGAAAACTAAAACTAGCTTGGGTTAGTCCTGGATTTTGAAATTGACTTGAGTGCCCTCATCTCCTTAATGAAAGTTTGGGGTAACTTGGATCATGAAGGAGAAACCAACTAAAATTATTTTGCTTGCCCAGATTGCCAGAGCTAGCTAGAACATCATGACCAGGACTTGATCCTTATATGACTTCCCCTACCCCACTGCTACCCCCTGATCCTCCCCACAACAAATGAAGTAATTCAGGAAGGGCTGAGAGCTTGCAGTTCACTTCCTTATTACCATTTGCTAATTAAAGCTGCTTTTTTTGTGAGGGAGCGTTCTTAGTAATTTGCTGTAAAGGAAACAGATATAAATTTATACTGGCTCATGACAGTGCCTTAGGCTCTTTCATTAACTGACCATTATTTTATTGATTACTAATAGCCTAATCAATAAATTTATTTACATATCTGTTTCTTAGAATTTTATTCATGACACCAGGGAAAGAATTCCCAGCAAGAACTGAGGGTGGCATTAAAACAAATAGAAGTTTTAATTTGAAAACGTCTAAGATTCCTTATATTTAGAATTTTCCATCTATGAATATTCTGTTTGCAAATATGAACTGGGCTATCTGACAGAATACTGTACCCTGTTTCTGAGATTCTTTACTAGAAGCTGGAGAACTGAGAATTAGCCTATTCTTACTGCAATTTACACCCTCCACAAAAGTCCAATTCTGACTTCTTATTCTATTGCATAAAGGACAATAGCTTCTTGAAGCCAGTTTCAATGAATTAAAATCACTGGCAAATTTTCCCTGATAAAATAATTATATTATGGATGATAGTGTGCTATCTGAGGATCAGTCCACTCAGTACAGAAAGGCTCAGTCATGGAATGTTAATTTAAATATTGATGATCTCATGTGAAGTCTTTGCCCATTAACTAGAACTAGTCCACTAAGAAAGAAACATACTATTCCAGGAGAAACTTAATTATTTCATCTTTGAGTATAGAATTAATCAGAACACCAATAAAAAAAGATATTTCTTATGGGTCAACATGTGCTCTAGAAAACAAATACAAAGATAAATTCTAGGAAGAATTAGACAAACAACTCCAAACTAAGTCATATTGGGTTATTTCAATGTGAATGTGTGTTATTCAATATGTGTTGTTCAATGTGAATATTGGGATTATTTCAATGTGAATATTTGCCCAGAAGAGAATGGTAAAAATCAAGATATATAGAGCTGATCAGGGACAAATATATCTTACCAGGCTCATTTGGAAGGTTAAAATTACCCTTTCTATACCACTCAGAAGAGGTATCTTTGATAACAAAGACCTGAGTGGAGTATCTCTGTCAGCTCTCTGTTGTATTAGCACTGATAATTATATTCATATTCTTTGAACTCAGGCCAGGGTGTGATAATGAAATTAAATCTGCCCTGCCCATCCTTAATCTAATCACCAAAGGTGAGAATATCTCCACTTAATTCACAAGTTGGGAGGTCTGTAACCCACCTGTGCTAGAGTGAGTGATGAATCAAAATTTACTGACTGCCTCCTGGGCAGTCCTAAAAAAAGCACCTATTATGATTGGACACGTGAATTAAGTGGAAGGCACAGGAAGTGACGCAAAAGAAGCCCCTTTAAAAGAGAGTACAGTTCAGTGAGTTCATGTCTCTTCAACCTGAAGGAGCTCTGGCTGGGACCTTGGACTCACCCTTTGGCCTGGAACTGGACCTGAAGAAGCTCTGGCTAGGACCTTGAACTTGGTGAGACTGTTCTTAAATCTTTCCCTTAGAACTACACGTGTCAAGTGAAGAAGGCTGACTGACTTAGTCTCCCTGGAGGTACTAGCCTCCGGGAAGCTCCCTTGATTGGGAGAGGCCCTCGTGGCTAAACCCCTTGTTAATTGACTTTAGGTTCTCTGGCTGGGCCTCTGGAGCCCTGCCAGAGTAAAGCGTGGGATTGAGTACATAGTAGTCTTTTAAGCTAGATTTCTTACTCTACTATCTTCTCATCTCTCTACTTCCACTCTCTCTGTCTTATATTTTGTAAATAAATTACTAAAATAATTTTAGAATTTATTTTTATTCAATCCTTGGCAACCACACCTTTAAATATTAATATCCAAACAAAAAACCCCTTTTTCCCTCTTACAAGGGTATTGCACATACTAAGTACTTATATACTGGATAGAGTTCTAGAGATGGAGTTTCATAAGTTCTAAGTATCTGTCACAGATGTTTACTGAATTATGTTACTCTGGATAAATCAGGTAATCTATTTACCTCATTTTCCACATCTGTGAAATGGGGTTAGTAATAAGAGCAGCTACTTCCCAAGGTTGCTTTAAGTGCCTAATGAGATTATATTTATACAGTACTTTCTGAGCCTTAAAGAACATTATGGTTGCAAATAATTACTTCCAAAATAATTCAAAATTAGCTCTGTGAACAAAAGATTGCATAATAAGTATCCATCTTTAGATGAGTGGGTTAATTAAAATGGATGAAATATCCAGATATCTTCTCCTTTTCCCTTACCAATGTAATTTCTTTTATTTTAAGGTGCATGGGGGAGAAGATTAGGAAGTTAATAATTCAATCACCCAAACTCAGTAATTGTTCTGCCACACTAGCAAAGAACTTAATGCCTCAGAAAAGCTGACTAAGATCAAAATTTTGGATTACTTATGAGAGGTTTGAAATATATGAAAACAAACTAGATCTGTCCCCTAGATAAAAGTTGAAGGCTAGTGAAATCATATGAAAGACATGCTTAAAGATTCTTCCTCATCCTAAAGCCTGAGGAAACATTTATTGTCTTAATTGATTTTGATTTCGGTTTTAATAACTTGGGTCCTCTTTATTTGAACCTAATACTCCAATGCCCTGGTGACATTATTCTGCTCTGACCTATCAGATGAGAAAAATCTCCCCAGAGACAGGCAGATGTTATAACTTCCAAAGGACTGCCCCAAAACAATGACTTCCCTGTGATATCCTTTGTCTTAAGCCTTGCCTCAGCATAAACCCTTCCTACCTTGTCTCTAGATTCCCAGAATCAGAATAGATATCTGGTAATGACAGAGCAACTTTTTCCTTCTATATGAGGCTACTCAAAATTGGGATTGTGCTATGTCAGCCTCTCCCTTATAAATGTACACTCAGACTTTTGGTTGTCCTGAAATAAATTTCTTCTCATAAAAGGTGTTTTCATTACTTTACTATTGTTCCATATGGATTCAAATAAAATGTCCCCTTAAGGATAACAATAAGATCAAAAACAACATTCAGTTCCCTTTTTCTTTAGTCTTCTACGAGATAACTGCTTAGAATATGTCTAGTGAATTAATATTAATGGTGACCCCTGGAAATAAATGTTATAGGAAAATAATTTAAGTGTTAACAATTAATATCATATTATTATAATGGGAGAAAGAAGAAATGAGAGAATTCAGAGCCAAAAATAAATAAAATTAAATTTAAATTAAAAAATATTATTGACTGAATTTATTGATGCTCTTTTCTAATGCCTTTAAAAAAAGCATTTAAAACAGCTGCCCTATATTGTGTTCAACTTGAAAGAGATATGAGGGCAATTTTATCTTTGATTCTTTTATTCAATTTAAAGTCCTCCTAATCAAATTTTCAAGATTCAAGATGATGTATTTTAAATAACCTTCAGCATATTGTGTATTCTGCCAAAAGTCCATCATTTCTATTTTTCTAGGGTGAGATGTATGACAATAAAGATCTTATTTTCAGAAAATCTTTAGATCTCTTATGGGATATGTTTGAATAGATGTCTCTTAAAGGCCTTCCAATGGGAGATTTTGGGGTTTCCTAATGACAGAATACCTCCATCTTTCTCTATAATTAGCATACATAATTTTCAATATCCGATAGCAAAAATTCACTACTTGTCTCTTCTGTCACTGATTAGTACTGAACTCTACTTATGTAAAGACATATCTTTATTTTTTTGGCACACACAAAGACCCAAGGAGGACCCAGAATCAAACTCTCTATTGAAGAATCGTTGAATATCTGTCTTGTGCCCTGTCTTCTCTTGACCTCCATGACACTGTACTTTCCTTGTTATCTTCCTACCTCTCTAAATCTGATGCCTCTGACTCCTTTGAAGGTACCTTATCCTTTTCCTAAATTCTGAAGATGATTCCTTTCTCAAATATCTCTTCTTTTTCTGCATTCTCTTCTTTGTAAACCTCATTTATTTGGATAAATTCAACCAATGACTAGGTTAAAAGTATAGACTCATCCCAATCAAATCTGTAGGTGGAACAAGGCAGGCAAAGATAAGTACTGGACAAGATCAGAATTTTTAAAAAAAGATTTGGTCATACTGAGTCAAATAAGATAAAACACAGTAGAAAAAGTACCAAAATGGGGGCAGCTGGGTAGCTCAGTGGATTGAGAGCCAGGCCTAGAGACAGGAGGTCCTAGGTTCAAATCCGGCCTCAGACACTTCCCAGCTGTGTGACCCTGGGCAAGTCACTTGACCCCCATTGCCTACCCTTACCACTCTTCCACCTATAAGTCAATACACAGAAATTAAGGGTTTTAAAAAAAGTACCAAAATGGTGCTTTTAGGTTAAAAAATAAGATCCATAAGTAGAAGATTGGGAAAATGTTAGTAAATGGTCTGATGGAAAAAGATCTGATGGTTTTGATGAACTCCAAGTTCAATATCTTGACAATGTGCCATATAAGCCAATAGAAGTGTTGGGCTGAGACCTGGAACCTACACATAAAATTCTTGTGTGGTTTTGAATCACCTACAGAGGGAAGCTGAAGGCTGGAAAGTAATGGATTAAGTTTATAGGCTAGATGAAGGAGCAGAGAGAGAGAGAGAGAGAAGGAACACAGGGACAGGTCTCAGCATGTCAGCAGGTCAGCTCCTCCTCCTCAGATGGTCAAAGAGAAAGTGTGACTGAGTAGAACTGATTTTATTGTAGGAATGGGGGTTGAAGGATGTCCATCAAACAGTTGGCATATCAGATGTTATAACATAGTACTGACAAGCAAAAGGAACAGATAGCCACAATAGTATATCCATACACTTAGGTAAGAAGCACATGTGAAATCTTCTTTCTGGACACATTGGCCCCAGCTTATGCAAATGCAAGTCTTTGATATTACAACTGACCTGCAGAACCTGCCTGCTAGCTTTCAAACTGCAGATCACAGTAAAGGTTTGATTTCTAAGTTCCACAAAATTTAAGACCCATCCAATTTAAACATTCATTAATCAGTCATATGAAATATTAGAAATATATCTATAAGTCTGGTCCATGAACACTTTACTCCACTTTTCTCATTAGCATCAGCTTTCAAATACATCTTTAATGCCTTCATGATTCTTGATACCTAAAACCCTCCAGTATATAATGTTCTCTTAGGTCTATTCATTTTCTTTTTCATAAGTTAAGGTATTTATTTCCATCTTTTTAAAAACAAACTTAGCCTCCTCCTCCTTTCTTATTCCATCACATTCATATGCCACAACTTGTTCAGCCATTACCCATTGATGGATATTCTCTATTTCTAGTTGTTAGTCACTACAGAGAGCTGTGATAACTATTTTAGAATATATAGGTTCTTTCTCTATTTCTCTGATCCCTCTAGGAGATCAACTCAACAGTGAAGTGTGCAAATTCAATATAGATTGTACCCCTCTTCCCTCTTAGAAAGGAAAATTTTGAAAACCCATTTAGGTTGCAGGTCTCAGCTCAACACTTTGATTGGGTGTATAAACTATAGGAGGACTCTAGAGGCCTCATGGCTCCCTGGCATCTTATAAAATACTTGTCTCTGGTCCTACATGACACCTAGTGTCCTACATGACAGGCTTTTACCACATAGTGAGCTCAAGTCTTTCCATCCAGATTGACCCAGAAGGAATGACATCACAGGGATTAAAAATTAGAGTTTGAGGAAGCAACAATGCTCTTGGGTTTGGAGGGAAGGGCCTCTTGTCTCTTAGTTTGGAGATTCCCTTGCATTAGCTAGGTGTGATGATGTGCTTTCATCTCCAACTCCAATTTCTACTATCTAATAAATAATTCTGAATTAAGATGCAGTCTCCAGAAATTTTTAATCCTAATGGTCTGGAAAATACTTGGGAGTCTGAACCTCTTTTCCTAAATTTTTATTTGTCATGTGAGAGTAACTTTTTAAAATGATATATGGTATTTTGTTATCTAGTCAAATTATAATGGCAGTGTGTAAAAGGGATGTATGATAAAAATAAAGGAAATCATATAAAATGAAACAGGATGGGAAAGGTAGAGGGCTGGGGGATGGGAATAGGTGGAAGGGATGGATCCTAAGGCTTCTACATCTCCAGGCATGCATTTCCTCCTCCATACGGGGTATGTAGAAAATCCAACTTTATTTTCAAATTTTACAATAGGACTATCATATTTAAGGATTTTACTTTAGTTTAATATGTTGATGATATGCTTTTTTACAGGACCAAAAGCAGAGACATAATAGGAAGACAACAGGCATCTCCTCTTAGTGCCTCACAAGAGAGACCATGAGATTTCTAAATAAAAGGTTTTGTGGTACATTCAAAAAGTAGAATATTTAGGCTTTATTTTAGCTACTGGAGCACAATCCATTTCCCCAAAGCACATTGAAACTATTCAGCAATTCTCTGCTCCTCTTTTTAAGAGGCAGTGAAGATCCAGGAATAGATGCAGAGCAAAAGGAACAGAACCAGGAGAGCATTGTACACAGAGATTGATACGCCGTGGCACAAGCAAATGTAACAGACTTTTCCAATAGCAGCAGTGCAATGACCCAGGACAGTTCAGAGGAACTTATGAGAAAGAACGCTATCCACATCCAGAGAAAGAACTGTGGGAGTAGAAACGCAGAAGAAAAACATATGATCAATCACATGGTTCTTTGGGGATATGATTGGGGTTTTGATGTTAAAAGATCATTCTATTGCAAATATAAATAACATGGAAATGGGTTTTGAACAACGATACATGTATAATCCAGTGGAATTGCTTGCCAGTTCTGGGAAGGGGGAGAGAAAAAGGGTGGGGAAAATCATGAATCATGGAATCATGGAAAAATATTCTAAATAAAAAATGAGTATAAGTTTAAAAAGAGAGGCAGTGGAAAGTAATCTTGGAGGCAATGGGGTTCTGTAGACAATGGATCTCCTATTATGTGGAAACTACTAATTCCTTTGTAGCTCTGACTAAAAATTCAGTACCTGAACTATTTCATTTAGATTTCCAACATCTGTCAGGTCTCACAGAATTAAAACAAGACATTCTGTCTGTCATGCTCTAGGAATTCCAGACTACAAAAAGCCTTTTACTTTGTATGCACATAAACAGAGAGGAGTAGTTTTGAGGGACTTGACTCAAAACTTGGGACCCACACAGTATCCAATAACTTAGTGTTCTGGACTCCCAGATGCAGATATGTCTGGAGCACCACCTTGGCCTTGGGCTGTTGCTCCCACAGCACTCCTAGTGGAAAAGGCCTCAGACATAATTTTGGGTACTCATTTCAATCTGCTCCCATGATGTTAAGTTATTACTGCTCTCACACAGAACACAGGCATTTTTACATCAAAGTCTTGCTAGATCTGAGATCACTTCCTTAGTGAACAAAAATATAACCTTTAAATTCTGTACAATTCTTAGTCCTTTAACATTGCTTCCTGATTTGCCAGTCTCTGGGGAATATTATATAATTTTGCTTCAGTTAGTGGACATGCCCCCAAACCCCATAATGATCTCTGTGACACACCTGTAGAAAATCATGATTTAATTCGATATACTGATGTTTCTTCTTTTATGAGGGATGGCACAGGTCACATTGGTAGTGCAATAGTAACAGACCATGATATTATCTGAGCAGCTTCATTATCTTCTAATTTTAGCTCTCAGAAAGCAGAATTGCTGTCCCTTCAAAAAAGCTGTATGATTGATGAGGGAAAGAAAGCAACAACTTACACAGACTCCAGGTATGCTTATGTGGTTTGTCTTGCTACTGGGATACTCTTGATGCAGAGGGGTTTTCTGGCTTCTACTGGTAAAACATTTGCTAATGAAAAGATCATTGAAGAATTCCTCTCTGCTCTTCAACTATCCAAAGCCTTGGCTAATATTCATTTTTCTGCCCATAAAGGAGGAAGTGACCCTATCTTTAGGGGAAATCAATAGGTAGACACTGTAGCTAAACTTGTTGTCTTAGAAGGACCTGAATTAATTTTAACTCTGACATCTAATAATGATTGAAATTTTTCTCTCTAAAATGTAACAGGGGAGCAACTTGGTAGCTCAGTGGATTAAGAGCCAGGCGTAGAGACAGGATTCAAATCAGGTCTCAGGCACTTCCTAGCTGTATTACCCTGAGCAAGTCACTTAACCCACATTGCCTAGCCCTTACTGCTCTTCTCCCTTGGAACCAATACATAGTATTGATTCCAAGATGGAAGGTAAAGGGTTTTTATATATAAAAATTAAAATTAAAAAATAAAATAAAATGTAACAGGATTTGGAGAAGTGGAAGCACTTGTTTAAAGCAAAGCATATTAATGGTATTTGGATGCCATCAGAAACAAAACTCCTACTTCTCAGAAGCTTCTACCTTCAAATATACTTATCTGTTCATAGGAGTGGCCACTTGGTACTTAGTGGATCCTGGAATCCATTAAAAGAGTTTGGTGGGGGACAGCTGGGTAGCTCAGTGGATTGAGAGTCAGGCCTAGAGACGGGAGGTCCTAGGTTCAAATCTAGCCTCAGACACTTTCCAGCTATGTGACCCTGGGCAAGTCACTTGACCCCCTTTGCCCACCCTTACCACTCTTCCACCAAGGAGTCAATACACAGAAGTTAAGGGTTTAAAAATGTTAAAAAAAAAAGTTTGGTGGCCCAAGGTAGGACCAATAGAACCTCCCATTTGTTTGCCTCTCGTCCTACTTTCCAGGCATATAATCAGCATACTTTCAGTGTCAACACTTTTGGTGGGAATCCTGTCTTACACAACTTTTGAACATTTGCAAAAAGATTTCATTAACATACTAAGAGAGTTTTTTCTTAATTTCTCCCTTTTTCTATTTAAGAGGCAAGGGAGCAAAAAGGTTTCTGAGTAAGAGCTGTATAAAACTGTCAGTTGGTGACAGTTAGAAGGGTGTGGCTGAAAGTTAGTCAGTTATAATTGGCAGTTGAAAGAGGCTTTTGTTTCTGGGTCCTCTGTGTGACTCACTCTCTCTGGGACTATCAGTTATAACTGACAGAGTCAGAGAAACAGATTTAAGACCTTAACAGCCTTATTGATTATTGATTATCTTGGATAAATAAGTAGATAGATAGTGGGTAAATTTATTAGATAGACAGAGTAGGTAAGTAGACCTGGGCTGGCCTGGCAGAAGACACTGCCTTCAAAGGCAGATAGATTTAAGGTTTTTTAGAAAATTTTAATTAGAATTGGAATCGTATGTATAGTTATAAGCTATTATAAGATTGCTCTCACTTTCCTTCTTTCTATTTCCTATCTGTACTTTCCTAATAATAAACTAGGTGTTTTATGTTTAAGAAGCTGCTCTCCTGACTTTTGTTCAAACTCTTACCCCCAAAATTTAACCCTTCACAACCTGGTGAGCCAGCTAGGAGTTTGATTAATCTGTTGATCTTCTGTTATTTCCAATATTAGGAAAAGATTAGGAGTGTAACCATGGTGCTTGATATCATGGGATGGATAGTGAAAGAGGTAGTGCCAAGTTACCTCAGACAACTCTCAATACCTGGGACCTTCACTGAGATTTTAAATCTCACAGTTTTGGATTGTCTCTGGTTAGTACCACTTATGGGAGTATTTGTGCTCTCTGCATTTTTTCAAGGGTACCATCTGTATCAAGTATTTAGTTTAATTCTTACTAAGAAAAGGAGACAACTGAAAGAGATTAATGGAGACTAGAGTTGTATATGTTGAAGATGGCATCTCTCAATTGACTAAAACTATTGCCCACCAAACTGAAACTATCTCTAAAGTTGAAGACAGTATCTCGCAATTGACTGAAACTATAATGCAACAAAATGAAACTATCTCACATGACTCAAAATAATTCTCCTACTGTTTCTAAGTTTCCCTCCAAGGCTGCTAAAAATAAAACCCAAAAGAAAGAAGATACAAACACATTTAAGAGAAGTACCAACTTTTAATCCAAAGAAGAGAGAGTTTGTAACTATTAGGCACCACAAACCATTCACCCCTCAGGATATAAAAGGATTTAAGCTCAGCATTCCTTATTTTGAAGAGGATCCCATAGCTGTGATAAATATAAAAAAATTTTAAAAACTAGAGAAGATATGCAGACAATTTGATTCAACCTGGATTTATTTTGAATATCTTCTAGATGAGTTACTAACTAAAAGGGAAAAGGATAAAGTTATCGAGCTTACCAATGAGGAGTGGGGTACAGTTCACTGGCCTGGGAATGATCCTCATTAGGACATTAATGATGAAAAGGACTATGAGAGATTATGTCAGGCTAGGGAGGCAGTTCTGAATGCAATGAGAACATGTTCAGATTGACCTGGTACTTGAAATGCTAAAGCAAGAGACGGAAGAAAATCCTTCTCAGTTTATGGACAAACTTATAGAACTGGGAGGAAGATACATAGACCCTGACTTAACAAGAGAAAGAGACATTAGACAATTGAGAAGACAGTTTGTAAAAAAAACTGTTGTAAAGTAGTCGAAGACTATTTCAAAACCAGTTGCCCTAACTGGATGAATATGGACCTTGATGAATTAAGGAGAGTGGCAGTTCATATTTATGATGGGCATGAAATGAAAGATGCCAATGATAATGTTTTAGTGGATGCATTAAGAAAGGACATATAAGCACTAAAGGGAAAAATGGAAAAGCTTGAAAAATGCAATGCAAATTTTGAGTTAGCTATGGCTCCAGTGAGAGAATACACGACCCAAAGAGAATATACAAACCAGAGATGAATGTGTTACTTGTGAAGAAAAAGAGGACACCAGATGATAAATTGCAGCTGCTGGAATCAAATATTCAGCCATTTTAGAAATAATGGTGGGAACTATAGGAATAACTCTTCTAGGAAAACAACTATTCTAGAACTAATAAAAACAGAAACAATTTCCAAAATAGCAATTTGGAATTTATGGGAATGATAGAAACAGTCTCCAAACTGAGGCAAATGACTTGTTTAAATATATTTGTAATGGGTCACACCCACATACTAGCCAAAATATAAATCCTCCTCAACAAGAGGAATCACAGAGGGGTACACATGGTCTTTTGTGAAGGTTTTCCAGGAGAAATATGATTGTGAATACAAAAAGTGAAATATTTGATTTTCCAGATAAAGATATAATTTCACCAGTTATCCCAGTCCATTCTCCCTTAGATAACAATGAACCACATGTAACACTGAAAGTAGGGAATATGTTATTATACATCTTCTAGATACTGGGGCATCAAGATCTGTGCTAATGAGTACACCTGATCTTAAATGTAATTCTATTGGCTCTATTAGTGTTGTCAGGGTATCTGGAATTCCTTGGGAAGTCCAAAAGCTTTCACAACGAATAGTGTCTGAGGGACCTTTATGAATGGAACATTCATTTCTGCTAATGCCTAACTCCCCAATGAATTTATTAGGGGGAGATCTGTTGTTTAAATTAAGAGCCACAAGAATATGTACTCAGGATGGTGATATTACATTAGAACTACCTGAAGAATCTCTAAATTTGTTCCTAGTACTCTTTTAAATAATCAGGAGGTAGATAAAACTCCAACCTTTAAAATACCAACAGATATACCTGAATCTCTCTGGGCTACATTTTCTACCAATGTAGGCTTGCTTAAATCAGTAATTCCAGTTCAAATTAGTATGAGAGGTGGTCCACCTCCATCTATACCGCAATAATTGTTATCAAAAGAAGCAATCAAAGGAATTACCACTGTGATAAATTTCTTAATCAAACAGAAAAGAATAATTCCCTAGAAATCAGAATACAATACACCTATCTTGCCTATTAAAAAGCCAAAATTAGATGAAAATGGAAAACCTGTGTATCAGCTTGTCCAAGATTTATGGGCTATTAATAATCACATTATCAAAAGGCATCCTATTGTTCCAAGTCCATCAACTATTATTTCCTCTATTCCTAGTACCTCAAAATATTTCACAGTAATAGATCTGTGTTCTGCCTTTTTTTCAATACCCACCCATGAAAATTCCCAAAAGATATTTGCATTCACATGAAAAGGGTAGCATAATATTTGGTGCCATCTACCTCAAGGTTACATAGAAAGTCCTACTTTATTTTCCCAAATTTTGACACAAGATTTAGCAAATATTGAGTTTAAGGAGAACCATTTAGCCTAGACATTGTAAAATATATCTTGTTATACTGAACCAACTAACTAGATTAATAACAGTTTTCCTTTATTCTTGTGCTACAGCAGCTTTTGTTGCTAATATATTTTTGAGAAAGGTTGTATCCTTATTTAACCCAAAATCATGTATTGGGGGTAGCAGTACCCTTGGACTTCTCATTCTATGATCTACACCCAAGAGACAAGATATATATAAAGAAATTTCTGCAAACTGAAGGGACTAAGTCTGCCTGGGAAGGCCTCTTCCAAGCACTGCTATCTATGCCAACTGTCACCAAAATTGGAGAAAAAGGCTTGTGGGTTCATTACTCTCATGTAAAACTGGGACCCTCTACTGCCAAGGATTAATTACATCCTATCATTTTCATTGTACTGATTACATCTTTGTCTTTGTATTCAGTTTTTTTTTAGAATTTTTTTAAACCCTTGTACTTTGGTGTATTGTCTCATAGGTGGAAGATTGGTAAGGGTGGGCAATGGGGGGTCAAGTGACTTGCCCAGGGTCACACAGCTGGGAAGTGGCTGAGGCTGGGTTTGGACCTAGGACCTCCTGTCTCTAGGCCTGACTCTCACTCCACTGAGCTACCCAGCTGCCCCCTTTGTATTCAGTTTTGCTTTCATTTTTATTCTTATCTTTTTGTGATTGTGTGATTAGGGAGTTTATAGGGAAATCTAATTTAGTTTATTCTGCTAAAAGAATGCTGCCCTCATTTGGTACTATTTTCTTCTCAGCATTAAGCTATATTAGTTTTTCTACTTTTGTTCCCTTCTCTAATGACTAGACTAAGGATAATACTACTATCAAGGTCCATTGTACTTCATGAGGCCACTCCTCCTGAGACTCTCTGATTAGACAGGCTTATCCTCAGTCCATGTCTGAGCCTGACCTTTTGCCATGCCACCAGCATGTGCAAGGACTCTAGTAGTCCCCTTCCATTTGCGAGGATGCCACATCAGGATGTCAGGTAACCATAAAGAACCACTGGCTTCCTCCCATAGTATGCATATCTGACCAATCAAAGGGTAGGGCTGATATCAACCAAGGAAGGGTTTTCAAATGGAATAAATTTATATTAAATGAATACACTTTCTACTTATCACTGGCATTTAATTTTCTATTAAATATATTCTAACCTTTTGAGAAAAAAAATATTTTTCCTTGGGAGAAAAACAAGTTGAACAATTCAACTTTCATTTTATTTTCCATTTCTATTTCCATTATCTTCATTGTTCATTGGTAAGCCCACAATTGAGAGGGAGAAGAGAAAACAAAAGAAGACAAAAGGGAAAAAAAGCAATGAGGCTAGATTGTAGCTAAAAGCATTTGAGTCCAATGTAAAATGTAAAATTTTTTAAAAATGGAAATAGTGATGGATAAGGGACATTATGTATACATGATTTACCCTATCTTCTTGTTGGCACATCCATAGATATGGTGCTCTGACCAGGAGATTAAATAGTAATGGTGAGGAAGAGCTTGAGGAGAGGAAGAAAAGGAAAAACAGAGATATTCCCACTTTCCCTCTTCAGTGTCATGATATCGCTACCTCTTTCCCTGATATCTCCCAAAGGCTTTGCTAGGCCCCTTGCTGGTTCTCTATAAAGCTTCTCACTGGAAGAAATACTCTTGTCCTTGAGACAACACAGAAAAAGACATTTGGAGAAAAACTCAATCCCTTCAACAAACTAGATGAAGAGAGAAGAAATGTAGGTAAGGCAAGAGGGCCTATTTCCTCAATCTGGGGTAATGGAGGAGAAAATGTTAAGAATTTAATTTAAAAAGAAAAAGGTTTCCCTCGCCAAATGATCCTGTATAGTCCCTAAGTAGCTCCTAAAGTTGATACAGAGTTTATTCTTTTCCTTTGATCTGCTCAGTCTCAACTAATGTAGAATAAATGGAGTTTGTACCAGGATCATAAATTTAATTTTATGTATTGTGAAAATCATGGATTAGAAGTGAAATATAGGTGTCAAATGTGACATCAGGGATGAATGGTAGTACCCAGGTAGACATCCGTGGCTTGCCAATTCTAGTAGCTATTAGAACCATAGAGGAACAGTTACAGAGCAGCTCTTCACCTAGGAACAAGGAAAGCTTTTCCATCTTCTCAAGTCTCCTTATCTTCCCCACCATCCATGTCTTAGTGATAAGGTCCTTATGATCTTCTAGAACAGAAGAAGATGAAACCCTGAATGCTGCTGAGTATAAAACTAAAATGCAATTTGGAAATGTTTAACAAAATAAATAAAAATACAACAGAGATGATATTAATTTGCTGTTTTCTAAGTCTATATGACACCTGAGGGACAAGTTTATGTTATCAGAAATGGGAACATTTGCTGGACAGCCTTTAAAGAGCTTGACCTTTCCTTCTTGGAGATTGAAATTGGCCACCAAATCTGAAATCAATTGGGGTCAAGATTTTTCCGAAGGAAAAGAGAATTTAGAAAAATAGTCTATTTTTTTAATTTTTAAAATACTTTTCCATGCTTACATGATTCATTTTCTTTCCTTCCCCTCTTCTTTGCCCCCTCCCAGAGCTGACAAGCAATTCCACTGGGTTGTACAAATGTTATCATTTGATACCTAATTGCTATAGAGCAATCTTTTAAAGCGTAAACCCCAAGTCACATGCCCATATATACATGTGATAAGTGATAAGTCATATGTTTTTCTTTCGCATTTCCACTCCCATAGATTTTTTCTCTCAATGTGGATAGCATTCTTTCACATAAGTCCTTCAAGGGTGTCCTAGATTATTACATTGCTACTAGTAGTACATTACATTGGATAGTTCCACAATGTTTCACTTTCTGTGTACAATGAAGAGCAGCCTATTAAATGAGTAATATTCAAGTCTTTCAATTACTTGAATTGAAAACATGGGGTTATAAGATCCTCTGAGGGTTGAAAATCCGAATTGTCTTCCCATAACAGTAAAACAATATTTGGGAAGGCTAATACAGACAGAATTCCAAATTATATCAAGCAATTTGTAAAAATCACTGTATTTTACTTGTTTCCTCATTTGGGAATTCCCTATACCAATAAAAATATAGATCCTGTCTCTATTCCTATCCCTATCCTAGCTTTCTTGCCTAAATGTTTTATTATTCATCCAGATGTTTAGTGTTATGGACTCTCAGATATTATGTGGCCTGTAGGAAAGAATTCTGTCTGAAAGATAAGAGATAATAACTTTGATGTTGACTTTGATCCAGATGTCCCCTGTAGCCTTGGACTGTACATTTGACTTTCTTTTTCTTAATCTTAGTATCTCCTTTCTAGGAAATACATGTAGCAAGACTTTAGCAATTCTTCTATTCAGTTATATCACATGGTGGGTAATGGACATTAAATGGAAGTAGAACTATCCATGTCACAAATATTATGGGACCCAGATAAGTGATGTAATGAATCTAGTATTTATTAAGAGCCCATTATGTGTCAACTACTGTGATTAATGTTGGAGATAAAAAGAAAAAAATTAACAAACCATGCTCTAAAGGAGCTTGGATTCTAACAGGAGGGAGAATATGCAATTATATAAGTATGGGCAGGATAATTGCATAAGGAATAAATATAAATAAATTTTGTTACTCAGTTGTTTTAGATTCTTTATGACTACATTTGGCGTTTTTTTGGAATAGATACTGCCATGGTGTGTCATTTCCTTCTCCAGTTCACTTTACAGCTGATGAACCTGAGGGTTTATGTGATTTGCTCAGGGTCACACAGCCATCAAGTATTCTTAGCCAGATTTGCACTCAGAAAGATAAATTTTTCTGATTCCAAGCCTAGTGCTCTAGCCCCTATGCTACCTAGATATCGTAAATAAAAATAAACATGAGGTAGATAAATAAAAAAACAGACAGGCCATTAACAGCTGCAAAGAGTGAAAAAATGCTTTATATAGGAAGTAATGATTGAGTTCAGTCATGAATGAAGAGTAAGACATTTCTATGAGGCCCAAATAAAGAGGGGGAACAGTCCTGGTATAGAGGATAGCCAGTACTAAGGGAAAAAATGTAGTTAGTGCTATGTGCAAAGAACAGAGTTTTAAGTTTGGCAGGACTTACTGGTACAAAAAATAAATAAATAAAAGGTGTCAGGCACTGTGCTTTTCACTGAAAGAAAGGCACAAGAACATTCCTTACTTCTATGATCTCATTATACATAAATATAATGAAACTAGGAAAACAGTTTGAGATCAGGTTGTAAAGGACTTATTTTTTTAAAATTTTTACCTAGTTTATCTGGATTCTAATAAAAATCTATATTATACCTATGGATAAGCATTAGCCCCAGTACCTTTCATTCCTTCATTTTGCCAGCAAGGACATTTGCCTTTCCATTACCCCTGACTTTCTTCGCTCTATTTTTTTTTTTTTTTGCATTCTTTCACTGCTTTCTTGATGTCTCTCTTCTTACACAAGTTGTGCCTTTCAAATCTGTGCTTTGGTTCATTTTTCTATGCATAGTTAAGGGCATCATAAATCATGCCAAAGCCTGTACTTTTACCACCACCAAAACACGTTCTGAATTCAAAGTCGAAAATAACATCTGCGGTTGTCTTGTAAATCTGGCCAGTTTTTTTTTTTTTGTTTTTGTTTTTTGTTTTTTTTGCAAATTTCAGTCTTAGGCACTGTGGCCTTCCCAAGATGAAAGACACATATAAGTATCTGTTTACTTTGAAGAAGATGTTTTGTCATGAACTTCCTGGTTCTGAGACTCATTATGTGTCCACCTCCTCAAGCAGCATAAGAAGGATTATAAAAGTTTTAAAAGACAAACAAAGGAGTTTATATTTTATTCTAGAAGAAATAGGACATTTTGCAAACTGACATGATCAGATCTACCATAAGGAAAATCACTTTGGCAACTGTATGAAGCATGGATTGGAGCAAGAGAAGATCAGAGGTAGAAATAATAGAAAAGTTAGGTAATTTCTTCTAAACCTGGATCCTGGTAGCTTAACTGAAGATTTCAAAGGACCTTAATGATTCAGAAGGAAAGTGCCATTGTCATGTAGATACTTTGTCAATAATTCTTTATTTAATTCAATACTTTTATTCAAAAATATTTTTGATGGTTATGATTATATTTTATTTATCTCAGGCATTAATTATAACATTTGTAAAATATAGACTTCAGCAACCATAATTAACACTGATACAATTCTCTTTAAGGTTTACAAAACACTTTACAAATGTCTTCTCATTTTATTCTCAAAACATCCCTAGGATTTAGGTGCTCTTATAATACCCACTTACAAATGAGAAAATTGAGTTCTGACAGGTTAAGTGATATGACTATGTACTTGCCATGACCCTGAACCCATTAAATGTCTCAGGATGAATTTGAACTCATCTTCCTGACTCCAAATTCATCATTCTAACTAACCAGTGCTTTTCCCCATCTATGTGTCTAACAATATTATCTATCCTATATATAATGCTTTAAAGTCTGCAGTTCATTTTATCTCATTTGATCACAGTAAATACTTAATGGCCTTTTGTTGCCTGACTGCTTTTTTCTAAGAGACAGGCACCGTCACTGCTGGAAATTCAGAGGGAAAAACAAAAACAGGAGTATCTTCATAGACTGCACATTTTGCTCACAGAAAACAATACAGAGGTATGTAAATACAAAAAAAATATTCCAGGTAAATACTTGGATGTACTAATTAGTGAGATCATGGAAAATACTTGGTAGTAGGGAGCAACTTCTCTATGTTTTGAAGGAAGTTATGGATTCTATGTGACAGAAGGAAGGAGAATGAGCAAGTACAGCCTGTGCAAATGTCAAGAAATGAAAGTTGAAGTATTATGTATAAGGAAAGACAAAAAGGATCATGGATTTAAAGATGAAAGGGACCTTGGAGGTCATCAAATTCATACTTCTTCTTTTGCAGATGACAAAACTAAAGCCTAGAAAGGTATAGGTACAGTGACTTAGCTAATGTCATACAGCTATTAAGTTTGAGACAGGATTTGAAATCAGATTTTTAACACTTCTTCCCCACACTGGAACTGCTACACAAATGTACACGTTATATGGCATGGTGGCCTAGGTTACTTGGGCAGAATTATAGAGTGCATGAGAAGAAATAAAATCGGTTTGAAAGGCTATGTTGGAGAAAGATAGTGGGAGAACTTTAAATTGCATTTTATCCTAGAGACAATAGAGAATCACTGAAACTTCCCAGGGAGAGGAATGGATTCACAGAAAGTAGAGTATAATTTATTTTTTTTATTTTTCATCACTGCAGGATGAGAGCTTGCTGACTGTGAATGTGGAGTCTTCAGTCATCATGCCGTCTCTGAGTAATATCACCTCCCCTATCTTCCTCCTGACAGGTATTCCTGGGCTTGAAGTCTTTCATATATGGTTCTCTATCCCTTACTTATGCCTCTGTTCTGTGGCCCTCTTGGGGAATGTCATGATCATGTATGTGGTCATCACTGAGGAGAGCCTCCATGAACCCATGTACTATTTTCTCTCCATGCTGTCAGCCACTGATCTGGGCATCACAGTTTCTTCCTTGCCAACCACACTTGGGGTTCTCTGGTTCAATAACAGGGAGATCAGCCTTGATGGCTGCATTGTACAGCTGTTCTTCCTCCACGGCTTCACTCTCATGGAGTCCTCTGTGCTTCTCGCCATGGCCTTTGATCGCTTTATTGCCATCTGTGAACCTCTGAGATATGCCACCATTTTAACCAACTCCAGAATTGTTAAAGCTGCTCTAGGCATTTTTATAAGAATGTTAATCAATCTGATGCCCCTCCTCCTACTCCTCAAGAGGCTTTCATTCTGTGGTACCAATATCCTCTCACATTCCTATTGCTACCACCCAGATGTGATTAAACAGTCCTGTACAAGCACCAAGATCAACAGCATTGTTGGCCTCCTTGCCCTCATCTTGACTTCAGGCATAGACATTCCGTGCATCATCCTCTCCTATGTGCTGATAATCAAGTCCCTACTCAGCATTGCATCCCCTGAGGAGAGGCATAAGGCCTTTAGCACCTGCATCTCCCACATAGGCGCTGTTGCTATCTTCTATATCCCTTGGATTATTCTGGCTCTTATGCACAGGTTTGGTCACAATGCCCCTCCATACATTCATGTACTGCTGTCAAATATCCACTTTCTTTTCCCCCCTGTACTTAATCCAATCATATACAGTGTGAAGACCAAGCAAATCTATAGGGTCATTCTCAAGCTCTTTCAAACTAATAAGTCAAGGGTATAACCATGGCCAGAGGAGGTGCTCAGGGTGGATTTATAATTTCATGTATAACCCTCTTCTTCATAGGAAAATATTCATGTTAACTGGTGTTTATCAAATACAAAATAACAGAAAAAAAAACAAAATTTGGCGTATTTATACCTTGAAAATCAGCAAATACCAAAAATCAGAAACTGATTTTGAAATTGCCTACCCTTAAGAAAGTGATGAAAAAATAATAATGTATCTTGAATTTAAAAGTGTATTAAAGACCCTTTTCTCAGGCAGAGTTATTTGTTAAATTTTAACCAATGTAATGTCTGTGGTTAAATATTTGTGTATTTTGAATTATTTTTGTAACTGTTTTAGTATTTTATCTCCCTACTAGAATATAAATCTTTTACAGTCAGGAATTTTATCACATTTTATAAATATCTCTGTATACCCCTCCTCCATCCTAGTATAGTATTATGCATCAATAGGAATTTAATAAATATTAATTGTGTTGTACGGTTATGTTTGTGTGATCATGAAACAGAATGATTAAAAGCGTAAACCAATTGGAAGAAATTTTTGCTTCATTGGTCTCTTTGGTAGGGCTCTCAGGGAAGGACTATGGCATTATCCCAAAGAGAATATAGCATGAGCTCAAGTTATATGTTATAAAACAGAGTGGGAAGACGGGGAAATAACCTACGCTCCCCATGATAGTGTATCCAATCATGAGGTTTATATCTAATTGAATCATACTGACTTCAATACTTTCAAAATGTTTTTGGAGGGATGGAAGACAAAATAAAGAACTCTTCCCTAAGCTTCCATATAGAGAAGACTGTAAGGTTAGCCACCTCTTCATTTCTCACATGGCTACACTCCTTTGGACTGGTTGCCATCATGCCCTAGGAACTGCATGAAGAAACTCATGATTCTATGAGATTTCATGAGGGTTATAGACAACACCGGGGCATTTATTAAGATCTTAGTATTGTTAGAATCCCGATCAGAAAGGAAATCTCAATATAATTATATGAACATACTTCCCATCTTCAAAGATTTACTAATCCAAAAAGGAAAACAAATTTATTCTAGGGATTTCTTAGTTAGAAAAGATAGGGGGGTCATCACATTCCAATCCCAGCTCTTATATTTACTAACCATGTGCCCTGGGCAAGGTATTTCCTTTGGATTCAATGTCCTCATCAGTAAAATAAGATATAAAAAGGATAAAAGTCTCTTAGAGATTGAAATCTTTGATCCTACAAAGTAACAAATAAATGCAGGCATAAAAGACAATTTCTTTATGTTTATTCTTACCCCCAGAGTACTAAATGACATATTAGACATGAGTTGTATGGCCTAGTCAAATACAGCTTAATTCAAGCATGGATTGATTTTAGTCAACTCTCTTTTCACCAAATTTCTATAAGAAATTGACCTATTATTCCTATACTAGTAGCAATGCAATGATCCAGGACAATTCTGAGGGACTTATGAGAAAGAACACTATATCCACATCTGGAGAAGAACTGTGGGAGCAGAAATACAGAAGAAAAACAACTGCTTGAACACATGGGTTGTTGCGGATATGATTTGGGATGTAGATTCTAAACAACCACCCTCGTACAACTATCAACAATATGGAAATAGATCTTGATCGATGACACATGTAAAACCCAGTGGAAATGCCCGTTGGCTACTGGGGGTGGGGGAGGTGGGGTGGGTAGAGAGGAGAGTAAGAACATGAATCATGTAACCATGGAAAAAATGTCTAAAAATAAAAATTAAAAAAAAAAGAAATTGGCCCATTGATATAGAAATCAGTCTGGAAAAGGGGCTTTACCTAACAGTGCTTTGTATAAACTCTTTGATACTGCAGCCTTCTCATGTCAGCATTTCAAAATTCAGTGCTAGCACTTAGTTTCACACTTAACTTGTGATTCATTAGGACTTCATTGTCCTTTTCCCTTGATTACACGAAAGTGTCTCTTGGAAATGGTCAAGTATGTGACATACCCTTTCCTGAAAGGAACATCATGACTTATCCCTCTCAAACTTCTGGATTCTGGTTATGGCACTTATAAGGATCACTCACTCATTTAATCAGTCAACAAAGATTTATTAGTAACCAGGCACTTTACAAGGTGCTAGGAATACAAGGACAAATATAGAACAGAACTGGTCTTGAAACCAGGGACTGTTATGATCATCTCCTCCCCTTTGTTTTTCCCAACTTTATGCCATTTTAAAGACAATCAGCTTTCCTGAGGATGCTGCTCTGAAAATGATTCAATTGTAGTGAGCTCCTTAAATGTGAAGCATATTCTTTAGCCAAGTATTTATTTCATTCCACATTCTATCACTTTCTATGCCTTCACATATCTTACTGTATTCACCCTGATACACCCTGTATTCACTCCTATCCTATTAAGCTCTCTCTGCTACTTCCCTGGCTCCCAACCCTCAGACTCTCAAATTGTTCCTTTTCCATTACCTGCAGTATATAGGAAGAAGAGAACTGGAATGGGCTGGGGCTGGGGCAGAAGAACAGGTTCAGCTCTCTTTATTTAGCAAAACAGGCCTTCGATAACATAGGAGCTAAGATCAGTTATAGATGATAGAGATTGAAATGATATATAGATACCCCAGGCCCAGCCTGAGGCTTTCTAAACTTATCTGACTCAACTGAATCTCCTATAAGCAATGAGTCAGAGGAAGAGGTAATCAGGCTTCCTTGTTGACCCTGACGAAGGGAACTGGGGGAAATTATAGATACAATTCTCTAATGATTTTTCCCAATTTCTCAAAAATCAGAAAAATTAAACAAAATACATGTGTATGTACATACTTTCCTCTGACTTTGTTTTGCTTAAGGCAATGTCCCTGGTAATCAGCAGCCTCACATACTATTTCCTCTTAATCTCTTCTCCTATGGATCACTCCCTAGACACAGGAAGTTCAAGACTATCTAGAAGTCAGTGATTTTTCCAAAGCAATTTTTAGGATAGTTACTTTTTGCTAATATCTAGACTCAAATGAATATAACTCTTTAATTTCATATAAACTGTAATTTTTAACCACCTAAAAAGGAGATCCTTTCATGTGTGTGTGTGTATGTGTGTGTGTGTGTGTGTGTGTGTGTGTGTGATTAATCACTTTGTCAATCTGGTGAAGCTTATGGTCTTCTGCTCAGAATTATGTTCTTTAAATACATAAAATAAAATACATATGATTAAATATGTTAGGTGAAACAGTGGATAGAGGGGCAGGTTTGCAATTAGGAAGATTTCTCTTCCTCATTTCAAAATGGGCCTCAGACACTTCCTAGCTACGGGACTCTTAGCAAGTCAATTCAACCTCTTTGCTTCAGTTCTTCATCTAGATAGAGAAGGAAATGGCAAACCATTCCAGTATCTTTGCCAAGAAATCCCCAAATAGTGTCATGAAGCCTGAAAAATGACGTGGACTTTAACTGACAATGACTTCCACAGGAATTATCAGACTCAAATAAACATAAAGCAATTATGGGTAGCTCTTCTCCTTCAATTCACAAAGGCCAGGCTGCCAAATAAGGTATAGAGATTTTTGCTACAAGTATTCTTTGTAAAAAGAGAGAGAAGAATAAATTTGTCACTCTGGATCCGCTGTCTTGTATAGCAGGAGACTCTATATATCTTTCGACCACATTGACATTGTTGTTTGTGGTCCAAAGAGCCTAAAAGAGAAAGGTTTGGATCAAAGGAGTGAGATGAACTCATCCCCATCTCCATATATACATTTCTATTGCCAGGAAAGCAGATTGTAGCTTCTGGAAGAAAAAAAATAATAATGTTAACAACTCCTTTTGAATATACGCAGAATAAATGTATCTTTCTTGATGAAAATCATAGCAAAAAAAAAACAGAGCTAATTTTCTTCATGTGTTTTTAGGCATATTTTGTGAAGACTTCAAGATTGACCTCTTAACCCAAACTTTTTTTTTTTATTTGGGAGAAGTATCTTTAAAAAGGAGTGTGGGAGATAAATAGCCTGGCTCGAATCCTTCCCTAGGATTAGTCTGTTTCACATAGGTCTTGATTTCAATCTCACTGGTCAAAATTGGAGAAAAGGGAAAAAGAGGAGAATCAGGAGGAAGAGACAGACAACAAAAATAGGAGGAATGAACTCACATTCATACAGGCCTTTCCTTAATATTCATAAACTGCTTCATATAAATCATTTTATTTGATCCTTATGACCACCTTGAGTATTTTTATGACCATTTTATAGTTGAGGAACAAGAGTTAGAGTTAAATGACTTGCCCAGGAATACACATCTAAGGAGTATCTAGGGTCATAGTCAAAATCAGGGCTTCTTCATTATTTAATGCTGCCTGGGGACCTTTGAAACTATTTTTTATATCCTTTGTTTTTTCTCTATCTATAAGTTGCCTTTTCCCTTCTCAGAATGAATAAATCTATGCTCAGTAGTTGGGGATTTTTCTCACTGTTGATATAGCTTCAGTTGCACTGAAGTCAAGAAGACTTGAGTTCAAATGCAGCTTCAGAAACTTAACCACTGTTTATCTCAGTTTTCTCATCTACAAAATGTGAATAATAATGGCACTTATTTCCTTTAGTTTTGAGGATAAAATGAAATAATGTTTAGAAAGTGGTTCACAATTTATCCAACCGTTCTGGAAAGCAATTTGGAATTATGCCCAAAGGGCTTTAAAAGAATGCATGGCCTTTGATCCAGAAACACCACTACTAGGTTTGTACCCTAAAGTGATAAAAAGGAAAAATGTTTGTACAAAAATATTCATAGCTGAGCTCTTTTTACTGGCAAAAAAATTGGAAAATGAGGAGGTGTCCCTCAATTGGGGAATGGCTGAACAAATTGTGGTATATGATGGTGATGGAATACTATTGTGCTCAAAGAAATGATGAACTGGAAGGTTTCTATATGAACTGGAATGACCTCCAGGAATTGATGCAGAGTGAAAGGAGTAGAGCCAAGAGAACATTATACACAGAAAATGAAACATTGTGGAACAATCCAATGTAATGGACTTTGCTAATACAAGACAGTCCCAAGGGACTTATGAGAATAAACGCTATCCACATCAAGAGAAAGAACAGTGGGAATAGAAATGCAGAAGAAAAACAAATGACTCATTTGTTTATATGGATATTTGATTTGGGGTTTGGGTATTAAAAAATTGGTTTATTGCAAAAACGAAATAAGTGATAACATTTGTATTACCCAGTGGAAGTGTTTATTGAATCTAGGAGGAGGAAGGGAAGAAGGGAGGGAAAGAAAATGAAGTATGGAAACATGGAAAATATTTAAAATTTTTTTATTTAAAAAAAGAAAGTGCTTCACAAATTTTTATTAACCTATAAATGCTAGTTATTGTTTTCAGTATTATTGTTATCATCATCATCATCATCATCATCATCATTATCATCATCATCATTATTATTATTATCCCACATAGACCTCTGACCACTTTCCTCAGCCTAATGTGATCTACAGGTTCTGTGGAGCCTGTACTTTCCAGTAGAAGCCATCTTTAGAAACCTCTCCAAACAGAACTGACAGCTGAGGGCCTTATGTTCCTCCTTTTAAGAAGTAATAAGAAGGTATATAGGTTATCATTATTAGGTACTGAACTTTAGCACATTGCTTGTATTCTACCCATACTGTGAATAGGCTGAAGGTAGAATCTCTTCCAAAAACTCAGATGTGAGTACCAGATCCAATGGTCTTTTCTTAATTCTCATTCTCTTTGATCTTTCCAAAGTCTTGGATTACACTAATCACCCTCTTCTCCTTGATACTTCTTTCTAGGTTTTCAGGACTCCATTGTCTCCTGTTTTTCTTCCTATACATCTAACCACTCCATATGACTCCTTTGCTTAGTCTTTATCCAAACTACCCACTCTAACTATTGGTGTCCCAAAGGGTTCAGTCCTGGGTTCTTTATCTTCTCCTTTTATACTACTACTTCACTTGATGATTTCATGAGATTCCATGGATTTAATTACCATCTCTATGCTGATATTTTTCAAATCTCCCTATCCTGCCTGAATCTCTCTGTTGCCCTCTAATCTCACATCTCCAATAGCCTTCAGTTTCAAACTGGATGTCCAGTAGATCTCCTAAACTCCACATGTCAAAACTAGAACTCATTTTCTTTCTCCTTAGCCCCTCTGCATCTCCTACTTTCCCTGTTTTACTAGAGGAGAGGACCAAACTCCCTCTAGGCATCATTCTCAATTCCTCACTGTTTCTCACTGGTCCTACCCAATTTGTTGCCTATTGATTTCATCTTTGCACTATCTCTTCTATATGCTCTCCATGCTATTTACCCTATTCATATTCTCTCCTCTGACACTACTCACCACTCTGTGAAGGTTCTCATCACCTTATGTCAAATTATTTCAAAAGCCTACTAGGATGTCTGTCTGCCTCAACTTTCCCTATACAATCACCAAAATGATTTTCATACATTGAACAACTGACTACTTTATATGCATGTGCACATGGGTGTACACACACACACACACACACACACACACACACACACACACACTCCAACTCAATAAATTCTAGTGTCTATCTGTTTTCTCTAGAATCAAATGAAAAAACCTCTGTCTGGCATTCTATTCTTCCTGTTGCTGATATCTTTTATAAGAAACTCAAATCCATTCTGACATGATGAAAATATGGATAGATCTCACTGAGTTCTATCCCATGCATTGGCTATAGAAGCATTCCTGTGAATATTCTTCAAAAGACAACTAATTATCATTTTTCCAGTGCATCAAGAAACTCTTATCTTCATCTTGATGGTCACCACTGGATGAGGTACTGAGTTCTGGTTGAAAGGAACCAGAAAATGATGAAAGGGGAAATCTTTATCTCGCCTCCATCACCATTAATGATGTCATCCTGGTTGACTTTAATTTCTGGTAAACCAAAGTAGTTTCCTTATTAATAAATTCAGCACAAAATGAGCCATCCTTTTAACAGATGTAGCAAAATGGGTTCAGCTTCATTGGATGGACTTTTCATTTTATTTTGTTCAGAATATATAATGTGGTGAAGACTGGTTCTGGAAGCAGAGGACAGGTATGATACCTCTGACACACAGTACCTCTGTGATCTAGATCAAGTAAATCATCTAGCTCAGCTAAGCCAAAGTTTTTGTCTGTTTTCCATCTCTGTAAACTTGGAGTTAGAAAAAATATGGCCTCTTCCAGCCCTCAATCTTTGATCTCTGTGGGTAGCCTTCATGTTTGAATTAAAATATGCTGTTCAGTAGGAATGATCTAATTTGAATTAACCTCTGTTTTCATCTCAGTGACACAGATCTTAGTATGGTAATGGTAAAAATGAGGATAATGATAATGACAATGAAAATGACAATTATAAGAGTTCACATTAAGGTTTCAGGACAAAATGATCTAAATGCATTATCTGCTTTGATCATTACAACAGCACTGAGTAGATACTATTATTATACTATTTTGTAAGATGAGGAAACAGGCACAGAAAGATCTTATCTTGTTTAGAATCACCCAGAAACTATCTGAGGCAAGATCTGGCCTTGGATTTTCCTGGCTGGGAAAATTGGAAAACAATATGGGAGAGATTGGGCCTAGATCAACATCTCACACCCTATACCAAGATAAACTCAGAATAGGTGAATGACTTGAATATAAAGAAGGAAACTATAAGTAAATTAGGTGAGCACAGAATAGAAATACTTGTCAGATCTCTGGGAAAGGAAAGATTTTAAAACGAAGCAAGAGTTAGAAAAAATCACAAAATGTAAAATAAATAATTTTGACTACATTAAACTAAAAAGTTTTTCTACAGACAAAACCAATGCTACCAAAATTAGAAGGGAAGCAACAAATTGAGAAAAATCTTTATAACAAAAAAATCAGACAAAGGTCTAATTACTTAAATATACAAGGAGCTAAATCAATTGTACAAAAAATCAAGCCATCCTCCAATTGATAAATGGGCAAGGGACGTGAATAGGCAATTTTCTCGTGGAGAAATCAAAACTATCAATAAGCACATGAGAAAGTGTTCTAAATCTCTAACAATTAGAGAAATACAAATCAAAACAACTCTGAGGTATCACCTCACACCTAGCAGATTGGCTAAAATGACAACAGGGGAGAGAAATGAATGTTGGAGAGGATGTGGCATAGTTGGGACATTAATGCATTGCTGGTGGAGTTGTGAACTGATTCTACCATTGTGGTTGGCAATTTGGAACCATGCTCAAAGGGCTTTAAAAGACTATCTGCCTTTTGATCCAACCATAGAACTGCTTGGTTTATACCACAAAAAGATAATAAGGAAAAAGACTTGTACAAAAATATTTATAGCCATGCTCTTTGTGGTGGCAAAAAATTGGAAAATGAGAGAATAACCTTCAATTGGGGAATGGCTGAACAAATTGTGGTATCTGTTGGTGATGGAATACTATTGTGCTCAAAGGAAGAAAGAACTAGAGGAATTCCATGTGAACTGGAATGACCTCCAGGAATTGATGCAGAGTGAAAGGAGCAGATCCAGGAGAACATTATCCACAGAGGCTGATACTCTGTGGTACAATCCAACATAACAGACTTCTCTACTAACAGCAATGCAAGGATCCAGAGCAAGGCTGAGGGACTTATGAGAAAAAAACTAGCCACACTGAGAGGAAGAACTATGGGAGGAGAAACACAGAATAAAAACAACTGCTTGAACACTTGGGCTTATGGGGACATTATTGGGGACATAGACACTAAACGATAACTCTAGTCCAACTATCAATAATATGGAATTAGGTCTTGAACAATGATACATGTAAAACCAAGTGGAATTGTGCGTCGGCTAAAGGGGGTTAGGAGGGTTTGGGGGAGAGGGAAAGAACATGAAATATGTAACTATGGGAAAATATTTAAAATAAAAATTAAAGAAATAAAGAAATAGGAAAAAATAAAGAAATAGAATTCATTCCCCAATCATCTCTAAAAACATATACCCATTCTACCTACTACAATATATCATTTTTATCTTATATAACCTCAACCTAACATAGGGGTCCTCTTTGCAAGGAACAATTTGAGCAAAGCTCCACGAAGCTGTGCAGTTTTCAGACTATAGATAACAGGGTTGAGCACAGGTGGAAGGATTAAGTAGATATTGGCCATCATTGTTAATACAATCTTAGGAGATGACTGGCCAAAGCGGTGCACCAGAGACAGAGAAATCAGAGGGATATAAAAGATGGCAACAGCTCCAATATGGGATACACATGTGCTGAAAGCCTTGTACTGCTCTGTGGATGATGCAATACTAAGGACAGAACGGATGATCAGGATGTAGGAGATGATGATACATGGTATATCTATCCCTGTAGTCAAGATAAGTCCAGTTAAGCCCCAGAAGCTATTGGGTTTGGTATTTGAACATGCCAATTTGAGCACATCAGGGTGGTAACAGTAGGAATGGGAGAGCACATTCATTTTACAAAATGACAAGCGTTTTAGCAGCCAAAGTGTGGGCAACAACAATACTATCATGCGCATGAATATTACCAGACCAATCTGAAGGATCTTGGCATTGGTGAGGATGGTGTTGTATCTCAGAGGGTCACAGATAGCCACAAAGCGATCAAAAGCCATGGCCACCAAGACACCAGTTTCTATAACTGTGAACCCATGCAGGAAGAACATTTGGACAATGCAGCCATCTAAGCTGATTTCTCTCAAGTCAAACCAAAGAACAATCAGTGTTGTTGACATTGTGGAAACAATCAAGCCTAAATCGGTAGCTGATAGCATAGAAAGGAAATAATACATGGGCTCATGCAGGCTCTGCTCTGTGAAAATGACAAACAGGATCATGCTGTTTCCTGAAAGACCAATAGCATAGAGACAACAGAAAGGGATGGAGATCCAGACATAGGATCCTTCAAGTCCTGGGATGCCAATGAGGTAGAAGGTTGGAAATGGAGATGTCAGGTTGCTTAAAGTCACCATTGTAGCCTTGGAAATTAGCATTTATTTTCATACAAATCAGATTCTGCAGAAATACAAGAGAAATTCTCTCACTATATATGAAAATGAAACATGGATTTTCCTTTCAAAACTATTTCCCAAAATGAACCAACATATGGCCTCACTTATTAAAATTGTGAGATTCTTAAGTTCCTGGTTCTCTGGGTTGATGTTTGATGAAAGGGTGAATGATTGATTGAATTAATAAATGTTGACATATAAAATTCTGGACCCTCTATTACTAGTGTGTCTAATGGAAATTATATTACATTACATAATGGAAGAATACAATAAAAGTGAAAGAGTTCATTGCATTATCCATACCCATTTATCTCCACCTTTCATAAAAGAGCACACACAAAAAAGATACATTGTCATGAGGACATTTTAGAAAATTACAGATATTTATTGGCTTTAAAATCATATTTGCTTTTCAGATTAAAAGTATATAGATAGAGTTAAAGTATGTACATATACATGTATATAGGCAGCCAGGTGGCTCAGTGTTTAAAGAGCCATGTATAGAGAGATGAGAAGTCCTGGGTTCAAATATGCCCTCAAGCACTTCCTACTTGGGTTGCTGGGCACCCCAGATACCTAGTCCTTTCAGCTCTTCTGCCTTGGAACTGATAGTATTGATTCAAAGACAGAAGGTAAGGGTTAAGGTTTATATATATATATATAGTGTATACACACACACACACACATATATATATATATACATATATATATATATATATATATATATATATATATACAACACCACATGTAACCCACTAAATTCTCAAGTGCAGCCATAACCAGATTCTAATCTGACTGGGAAATATTTCACAAAATTAATGAAATTATAACAAAACAAGAAAATGTTAACATCTGTTTTTCTAAGTCAGTATATAGGCCATAGAATTTTTATGTACATTTTAGTGATCTCTGTTTCTGTTGTATGCAATCCATGGAAAGAGGTCATCTGTTACCTACATTAAGATTTTTAGCCAGGAACAGTCTGTGGAAAATTATGGAGATAGAAAAGCTTAGAGTATAGTAAATGTCTGACAGTGGCATGATTTGGCTAAAATTTAGTATGCATGACTTGGGGTTATATGAGAAAAAGTAGAAAATATAGGATAGTTCCATACTTTGGAAGTCCTCTAATACTAGGTGAAGGAGTTTAATATTCACTCAGTAGACAAAAAGAAAACATACAGCATTTCTTTTTTTTTCTAAACAGAATAATACTTTCAACAGATCTTTGCATAACCAAGATAAGCTTTTTCTATAAGATATGTTTGAAAAGATAAAGTAGAGGAAGTGTGTGTAGTGTGTGTGTGTGTGTGTGTGTGTGTGTGTGTGTGTGTGTGGGTGGGTGGGTGTGTGTGTGTGTGTGGGTGTGTGTATGGTGGAGGGATAGGGAGAGACAAAGAGAGAGGGAGGGAGCAAGAGACAAAGACAGACCGAGATAATCTGGACATTATCAATGACTCAATTTTAAAAAATAGGGGAAAGAAAGAAGAGTCAAAGAGAACCAAAATTTAGTTCACAGAAGACTACAGGGATAGTAGTGCCTTTGATAGAAATAGATGAAGGAAACATTTTGTCAGAATGGGGACAGTTAAGATGATCTTAGCTATATTATATAAGTATTAGATACTAGTGGACATCCAGGCTTAGATGTCTGAGAATCATCTGGAGAGGATTTAGGTGTTAGAAGAGAATTGAGGGGCCAGAGATAGAGGTATTTTTGATATGAGTATATAAATAGTAATTAGAGATGTGAGCAAATAAAATTATCTAAGGATAAAGTAATATAATAAAAGGCAAGAGACATGATAGTAGAAATATGGAAATCATCCCATCCCACCTTAAAATATAGCAAAGAGTAAGAAAAGGCACATTCTGAAGGAAACATTAAGTAATTAATTATCATTTTTTCTGCAGATGACTTCCAAATATTCATGTACCTAGTTGATGTTGATTCTCTTCTGAATGCTAGTCCTACATCATTACCTACTGGACAATTCTATTTGGATAGTCTTAACAGCATCTCATATTAAATCTTTATGAAATCAGCTCATTGCTTTCCATTCCCTTTCTCAAGACATCACTTCTCAATTTTTCATATTTGGAGGTGCTACTGTCTTTCCAGTCACTGAAATTCATAAAATTGGTATTATCTTTAAATATTTCTTCTCCCTGACCTTTCACATTAATCATATTCCAAATCTTTAAATTTCCTTCTATCTTACTTCTAATACTTGTTTCCATTTCTCCATTCAAAGTTATCACTTTATTTCACTCTTATCTCCTCTAACTTCAACTATTGTAATAACCTCCTAAAAAGTATCTCTATCTCCAGCCCTTCCTCTGTTCAAATGACCTCAAAAACCATCAGAGACTTCCTAATGCTCCTAAGAAAAGATATTAACTCAAAGTCTGTTATTCTAGTACTTCTATGATATATCTTTTCAGTCTTATTTTACAAAACTCTTCTTCATATATTCTACATTCAAACTTAATTTGAATAATTAAAGACTAAAGACTAATGAAGTTCTATGAACACAACAGGTCGTCACCTACTTCCTTCATACATTCATACAAAATATATCTTGTGATTGAAATGTACTACATTCTTTCCTCTGTGACTCCTTGTCTTCCTTCTTAAGGTCACCTTAGGCACTACCTCATCTATGAATTCTCCCCTAATATCTTCTTTATTGGTGTTTTTCTGTCCTCAAATTACTTTATACAAATGCATATATTCTCTCACTGACATGACCTCAGTAGAGCATAAGCCAAGAACTACTTCATTTCTTTTCCCATTTATATCTACAAGTAAATTGCATATATGGCTTGCTTAAAAAAATATTTTTGAATGAAACGTTAAGGAGCAAAACATCAAAATGTAATTGGATTTAATGATTGTGGGTTACTGGTGACTTTTTGAGAGAGATTGAGTTAGTAATGGACTACAAAAAGGCAAAATTCAGTGGAATGAAATGAACATGGATTAAGAGGAAATAGAAATCCTAGCAGGTTTGATAAAGCTTGAGAAGAGAAGATCCTTTTATTCTTGTAAAGAAGTTATTAACGTGTACCAAAGTACCTGAAATTGTTCTATTAACTCTTGCATATGTGGACAGGAGGAAGAATAATGTAATGAAAGCAACAGAAAGAATTCAGTGAAACCTAGAAATCTCTGATCATCTAGTTCCACAATCAAAAAAAAACTTGAAAGGATTCTCATTGTATAATGAAAAAAATTAAATCTTCTACCTTCCAAAATCTTAATTCCCAGGGGTTTAAACCTAAATATTTCCTTCTTAAAGCAAGTAGTTATGCAAAATTATGTTGAGTCTCACTTATGCCAACTTCATGGGCCTAGGAGAATAAAATTTAATTTCAAGTATGTGTACTGTTATAGTGATTTTAAGTGTTATCATAATAATAATTAAGCTAGTAAATTTATCTTAAGTGCGTGAATCTATTTTATAATGTACTTTATATCAAACCAAACCATGTAAGAAGTTACAGGGACCAGGAGGTCATCCAAAGTTCATGAAGACCAGGATCTCTAGGAATAGTCTCAAAGACCAGGAGGCCTGGAAAGTTCTGGAAATAGTCTCAAAGACAAGGGGGTCCAGAAAAGGTCACAGAAACCAGGAGGTCCGGAAATGGTTGCTGAGACCTCTTGGAGACCTTTTATAGGGGGATAAAGACAGACAAGAAATTTTAAAAAGTGTGTGTTTTACAATTGGTGTCTCATATTCAAGTGGAGAATCTGCAGATCTGTGATTTCTCTGCTCACAATAAAACCAGATCTTTATCCAGCAAGGTCTCCCAGGATCTTACTTTTACAGGCTCTTCCTCTCCTCCGGAAGGGATACATTTACAGGGTTTAGATTGGGAAGGTTAAGAGATGTTAAATTGTTTTTTTTTAAGTCAACTATAAAACAAAAGAATTATAGAAAGAAAAAGAATCAAAGTCCTCTCTTTCTAGAGTAGCAGTTTCCCTATCAATCTCCCAATAGTCAGAAGTCTTAACAATTGTAGATAGACCCCCTCCTGTTCTCTCCTCTTGTTTGAATTTTCTTCATCCCTAATTTACCTGTATGATTCCCCTGTTTCCCTTTCATGACCTCTAATTCAATTTAATTCAAAAGACATATACTAAGTGACCATTCCATTTACTTATTTCTAAGTTAGAAACTGTGGAATAAATCTAATCCCTATTCTCTGCTAGCTCAGGTCACATATGGGAAGAAAATATTTATGTGCAATGAGAAAGCAAAATAGGAGCTTATATGATAATGAAGCAGCTAAGTGATAGTTGTGAATGAAGAGACAGATGGGGATCCAACAAAACCTGGGTTCAAATTTCACCTCTGAAACATACTTCCTAAGTAACCATGAGCCTGGGCATTTAACCTCACTACCAACTCTCTAAGACTAGAGGTTGCATATAAGGTACTGATAGGTATTGGTAATAATAACTTCTTCACTTGAGTATTCCATATACTATGCTAATGAAATCACAAGTCCAGGTTCTATCCCTGTTTTCTTTTTAATAAAGCAGTTCTTTCCAAATAAACAAGTGTCAGAATGAATCACAGAGAGAGAAAAAAAGTCTCCATCTTACCGGGCTCATGTGGAAGGAAGAAATCACTGACTTTACTCACAACCAGAAAGAACGTGTGCTTTGAACACTGAGTCCCTAAGCCTTTATACAAAAGTAGGACTGAATGATGCAGCCATCTAATAAATATGATTGTCCTTGGGGAAATGTCCAATGCAAGACAGATTTGATCTTTGGCTCCCTTTTGGGAAAATTTTCTTGGCTGATGTAGAAAGTAAAAATAAGTTATTGTCCTCAAGTCACTAGCATGCCATATTTAAGAACTTTAAAACATAAGCCAAGGCGAATTACATAATTGATGTTTTCTGAACATTTTTGGTGAACTACAAGATGTAGCCCTTTCCCCTCAAATCTAGGGGAAGTTGTTCTATAAATCTTCATCTGCAAGATTTAGCTCAAGCTTCATCTCTTTTAGCAAGGATATTTTCTGAAGAGGTCTGTTCTTTGAATTCTGCCCCTTCTAATATCCTATTATTATCTTGTAATGTATATAATGTGTGGTAATGCAGTTTTGACTCTTTGCTATCATCACCTTGTTGTAGGGGATTACATTGTGGGGAATACATTGCCATAGCTTCTAATGAGACCATGCAGTGTTATTGCTCTATATATCCCATCACATGGGTGCCTGTCACAAAATTTTGCACATAGTAGGCAGTTAGCAAACATTTGTTTATTGATGAACTGGCATCATTTACTCGTCCCCATTAAATTTTATCTTGTTAATTTTTGTTCATAATACCTAATTATTGAGATATTTTTGTATCTTGTTTCTGTCACTGAATGGTTGTTTCTTCTCCCTGTTTTGCATCACACATAGTTTAAAAATCTGCTATATCTTTTTTTATCCATGCCACTGATATATATATATATATATATGTATGTATATATGTACATATATATGCATATATATAATGGAATTGATCAAATATGGATCTCCATTCTGTTTTGTGTGTATAATTATTATTTCATTCAATTTAGCTATAACATCTTTGAGGGCAAATCTTGGGTTTATGTGCTCAGTCATATCAAAAACAGCTTCTAGAACAAATGAGTCAGAAAGATCATAGGTCAAAGATTCATACACTGTAGCAGGAAAAGCAAAAACCCAAACCATCTTTTGGCTTTTATCTTTCCCCCCATTCCTATATGTTGGGACTTAACAATCCTGGGTCAAAAGTCACTATGTCAATCATTATGATGCTATCATCTGAGAAAGGAAGGAAGGGAAGAAGATGAGAAATACATTCCTTATCATTTCTCTGGTCTTGAATGGAGACACATTTTAATTGACCTCCAATAAGTATTAAATATCTTCCTTGCTTCCTTGCTTGTTTATTGTCAAGCAGGCAACAGGAATTGCATATGAGAGACTATGATAGTGCTGGGATTATGAAGAAATATAAAATATAGGGGGCAGCTGGGAAGATCAGTGGATTGAGAGCCAGACTTAGAGACGGGAGGTCCTAAGTTCAAATCTGACCTCAGACACTTCCCAGCTGTGTGACCCTGGACAAGTCACTTAACCCCCATTGCCTAGCCCTTTCCACTCTTCTGTGTTGGAGCCAATGCACAGTATTGACTCCAAGACAGAAGGTAAGGGTTTAAAAAAATACAAAATATAATCCTTGTCTTCAATGATCATATATTATAATGGAGAAGATAGCAGGTAAATAACCAGGAGTAATTGAAAACACACACACACACACACACACACACACACACACACACACAATCAGCACTACCACCATTAACAGTTGGGAGCAACAAGAAGGTGTCCACAGAAGATAAGAACTGAATCTTGAAGGAAACCAGGGAAACTAAGATGTGTAGGTGAGGAGGAAGAACATTTCAGGTATGAGAGACATCTTGTATAAACGTTTGTAGACCAGAGATACAGTAAAATCCTGGAGGAACTGTAATTATGCCAGTGTAATTGGATTGTAGAGCATAAGGTAAAGAGTAAAATGCAAGAAGGCTGGGAAAACATCATGTTAAAAAGGGTTTTAAATGTCAAATAAATTTAATATTTTATCCTATAAATAAATAATCACTAGAACTCACTGAACAGGGGCATGAAATAATCAGACATTGAATTTAAGAAAATCAAATTGGTAGCTGAATGAAGGATGCATTACTATGGAAAAGACTTGAGCCAAGGAGACTATATGGAGGATTATTGCAGTAATATAGGTAAGAATTTTGAGAGCCTGAACTACTTACATTACTTTCTGAGTCAAGAGAATGTTTATATGAGGCATATTATGAAGGTTGAAACAATGTAATTTGGCAAGGGATTGGACATGTGGGGTGAGTACCAGTGAAGAGTAAAGTATTATATCAAAGTTTTAAGTCTTTGGACTATAGTGGTATGATTAGAAGTAATAGAGAAATTAAGATTAGGGGAGGAATTAGTGTTGGACTGTATAATGGGAAAAATCAATAATCAATGCCTTAATCAATGCTTTTATTGTACTTAGAATACCATACTAGAGTTATAAACTGTAACTATGTGATTTGTAGTAAAAACATAGTCCAAGACAAGAGTCTGTGCATGTTAACAGATCAAGAATGTAACCCTAGGGTAGTACCTGAATAATAATCTTAAATGAGTGTTACCATAAATCTGTTACTATGTTAATCATAACAGTGTGATTATACATCATACAATATCGAAATGAATTATATAAAAGGTTGGCTAGCCATGAAGGGCTGGTTGCCCAGACAGTAGCTAGCCATGCAAGTCTGGCCACCTTTGTGGAGGTTGGGGATTTCCCAGAAATACAGGCTGGGGATTTACTATTAGGACAGACTTGAAACTATACAAGAGTGTATATTTTGCAACACGAAGTCTCAAACCATACTGGGTGTGATTCTCTTGCTTACAATAAAGTCAGAGCTTTACCCAGAAGGATTTCCCAGTCTCATTTCCTTCAGGTATGAAGACAATGAGTTCTGTTTTGGACATGTTGAGTTTGGGATACCTAAGGGATATCCAATGTGATAAATGATGGGATTATGTCAAAAAGCAAAAAGCAATCTTTGCCTTTAAGGCAAGATAGCCAAAAGACAGTTTCTGATATCATGCTGGAGAAAATATGTGATAGCAACTCAAAAAAGAGGTTAAATCTAAATATATAGATCTTAAGTTTGGATGCATGGCAATGATAATTTAATTCTTAGGAGATGATGTTATCAGCAAGTCAGGAAGTATTGAGTGAAACTAGTTTGAGGTACAAAATGGACCATTGGGCAAAACTCACAATTGGTCTCCCTTTCTTTTTGCTCTCCTATTCCTATATTATTGATAAAGTTTGATGCTGAACAGATTTTCATTTACATTTAATAGCCTTTTTCTGTATACTATCATCTCTTGTTTTTCATGATGCTATTCTCTCCTGATTCTTCTCCTATCATTCTGACTGCTTCATTGACATACCTTTGGGAATCTTCATTCGGTCATGTCCAGAAAATTTTGGTGCACTCCAAAGATCTATCCTGGATCCTCTTCTCATTTCCCTCTTATTCCAATTCACTTAAAATATCATCACCTCACATGGATTCAATTACCATCTTTTCACAGATGATTTGCAATTCTATTGATGCAGTCTTAATCTCTCCCTTAAATGAAACTCTAAGATTTCAAACTGCTTTTTAAAGATCTAGAAATGGATTTGGTGCATACATCTTAAAATCAACTTGTCCAAAACCGAACTTATATATGAATAAAGAAAATCTAGGCCATCATTCTGAGCTGAAGATCCATCTTTAATCTTGCAAATAAGAGCTGAAGGTCTCACGATGCCCCGCATCATCAGAGCATCAAAGCAATATCGGTTCAAAGGGAGAAGCTATAGGTTTGTGAGAAGAAGAGAGCTCTCTGTGTTTCAGGATGGGTCTCTTGAACCAACTGGCTCTCTTGACTGATTCTGCTCTCTCATCTCACTGGGCCTTCTCTGACTTTTAGTATCTTGAAGGATAGCTGCAATGGAGGATTGGATCTTTACCTAAAGTTTGAAAAGCTAAAAACCTTTTTTTTTTCTATATTTCTCTCTCTTAACTAATAAATGCTTACAAAATTGGCAATAAGCTTCCAGATTATTTATAACAGTAAGTGATATGAATCTGTTTTCAAAACATGATGAACATGGAAATATGTTTCATATGATTACACATATTTAACATATATCATATTCCCTAACATCTTAGGGAGAGGGAAAGAAGAGGACCCAGACTGCAAAATATCAGAAGATCATTATAAAAAATTTTATCAACACATAATATGGAAAAAAGAAAAGTCCATGGAAATCAACAAGGCAGGTATGAGCATAATTCTCCTTTGAAGAACCAAGTGAACAATCTATGTTAGCCAAGTCTGGTAATAAGCTGCTTTATACTTAAGAAAACTGATTCTCAAGCAGTACACTCAAGTTACTAGCTGTAACAACCTCTAGCTCTTTCAATAAGGAACAATCTGCTAAAGCTTATACTCCACTGATATATATATACTCCACACCATCAAGATGCCATGGTGATTTGGATACCCCAATGAAAGAATAGAGTACAAAGGGGCTTATTACGAGAAAGGCAGCATCTAGGTCATAAATATTTTTACCATGAGGACACTAAGGACCTTTAGTGCTGTGAAGACCTATTCCTATTTTCCAGTAAATGTAGCAAAGTGATTGAGTGAAGAATGAAATGTCAAAAGCCACTAAAAACCATGCCATTTCAGGTACTTTCAAATATTAACTTAATATGTTATATTAATGTGTAATCTTTGTTGATGATCAAATAATACATTGCTGCTGGAAGCAAAGGCAACAATTAATATGATTTTTAATCAGACACTTGGGCATCTTTCCTTGCAGTGTCTATGAGAAGTAAATTGAACATCACAATAACTATACTATACTATACTATACTATACTATACTATACTATACTATACTATACAGAAGATAAATAAGTAGAGAAATTCTATGAAAAACTGAAAAAAAAGAACTCCAAACTGGATTAACCCAAACTTTGAGAGTTGGTGTCTTCAAAATTGCATCTGATGCTGTTGGAGTAGAAACACAGAAGAAAAACAATTGCTTGAACACATGGGTTGATGGAGATATATGATTGGGGATATAGACTCTAAATGACCACTCCAGTGAAACTATCAATAATATGGAAACAGATCTTGATCAATGATACATGTAAAACCCAGTGGAATTGTGCATCAGCTACAGGGAGGGTGGTTTGGGGGTGAGGGAAAGAACATGAATCATGTAACCATTGAAAAATATTCTAAAAAATAAAAAAATAGTCACCTGAAAAAAATGGCATCTGGTAAAAAATGTGTTTCTGGTTTAAGAAACAAAAATGTCTAAAGACTTCAAAAAACTATCTACTTATCATTTTTACTGAATTAGAAAAAACTATAACAAAGTTCATTTGGAAGAACAAAAGATCAAGAATATCAAGGGAAATAATGAAAAAAAAATGTGAAGGAAGGGGGCCTCGCAGTACCAGATATTAAACTATACTATAAAGCAGCAGTCATCAAAACAATATGGCACTGGCTAAGAGACAGAGAGGAGGATCAGTGGAATAGACTTTGGGTAAATGACATCAGCAGGACAGTGTATGATAAACCCAAAGAGCCCAACTTTTGGGACAAAAATTCACTATTTGACAAAAACTGCTCGAAAAATTGGAAAACAATATGGGAGAGATTAGGTTTAGATCAACATCTCACACCCTACACCAAGATAAATTCAGAATGGGTGAATGACTTGAATATAAAGAAGGAAACTAAAAGTAAATTAAGTGAACACATAATAGTACACTTGTCAGATCTCTGGGAAAGGAAAGATTTTAAAACCAGGCAAGAGTTAGAAAAAATTACAAAATGTAAAATAAATAATTTTGACTATATTAAATTAAAAAGGGTTTATACAAGCAAAAACAATGCAACCAAAATCAGAAGGGAAACAATAAACTGGGAAAAATTTTAAAATAAAAAACTCTGACAGGGGTCTAATTACTCAAATATACAAGGAGCTAAATCAATTGTATAAAAAATCAAGCCATTCTCCAATTGATAAATCGGCAAGTGATGTGAATAGGCAATTTTCACGTGGAGAAATCAAAACTATCAATAAGCACATGAGAAAGTGTTCTAAATCTCTAATAATTAGAGAAATGCAAATCAAAACAACTCTGAGGTATCACCTCACACCTAGCAGATTGGCTAAAATGATAGAAGGGGAGAATAATGAATGTTGGAGGGGATATGGCAAAATTGGGACATTAATGTATTGCTGGTGGAGTTGTGAATGATCCAACCATTCTGGATGGCAATTTGAAACTATGCCCAAAGAGCTAAAAGACAGGCTACCCTTTGATCCTGCTATACCTATAGAGAGCCAGCCCCCTATATGTTTTTTGGTTCCTGAGTGGCGTTGGTGGCATAGGATGGTTAAGACAGGAAAAGGAAAAATGAGAACAACCAGACTAGTGGTTAGCCCATGTTGCTCTAACACTATGGGATTTGGACTTTATTTTATACTGGTTTCAAACAAAGAACACAAAGAAAGAGTAACAGCTGTGAAGGGGTTACAAATCATACACCATCCATTAAAGTCTAAAAAGTAGAGATATAGGTGCAAGGACAAGGGCCAAATTCCAACCACCAATTAGTAGGGGTTTACTTCTGGGAACAGAAATAAATTTCATGGAGATGTTTACTAATTGCATTCTGCCTTGATTTACAGATCTGCACCTGGTCAGATAGTCTGGACTAAATTGTCTGGCTCCAGTCCTTATCTAAGTAATATATTTTTTAGGGTTTAGACTTCTTAATTATCAAGGAGAGAAATTTTCAAGGAGAGAAATTGTTAACTCAGTAGCTTCTGGTCTGGTTATGGACTCAAAGCTTTCTAATAAGTCTATAATGTTTTTCCAATAAGAAAAGGTATGGATCATAAGAGGTGTCAAAAGAGGGGTCTCAGATTTTTATCTATTCTCTTGTTGGCTTCCCACATATACCACTGCTGGGTTTGTATCCCAAAGAGATCACAGATAAAAAGACTTGTACAAAAATATTTATAGCCGCGCTTTTTGTGGTGACAAAAAACTGGAAAACGAGGATATGCCCTTCAATTGGGTAATAGCTGAACAAATTGTGGTATATGCTGGTAACGGAATACTACTGTGCTGAAAGGAATAATGAACTGGAGGAATTCCATGTGAACTAGAATGACCTCCAGGAATTTATGCAGAGTGAAAGGAAAAGAACTAGGAGAACTTTATACACAGAGACTGATACACTGTGGTAAAATCGAATGTAATTGACTTCTATACTAGTAACAATGCAATGACCCAGGACAATTCTGAGGGATTTATGGAAAATAATGCTACCCACATTCAGAGGAAGAACTACAGGAGTGGAAACCCAGAATAAAAACAACTGCTTGAACACATGGGTTATTGCAGACATGATTGGGAATGTAAACTTGAAACGACCACATCAATGCAACTATCAATAATATGGAAATAGGTCTTGATTGATGACATATGTTAAAACCAGTGGAAATACTCGTCAGCTATGGGGGGGTGTTTGAGGGGGAAGGGGAAAGTAAGAACATGAATCATGTAACCATGGAAAATATTTCTAAAAAAGAATAAACATTTATAAATTTAGTTTAATTAAAAAAAAAGAAGCATGCCACAGAGGAAAATAAGGATAAACCCATAGCAGATGGGTTATATGAGTATATATGTATACATATAATATAATTATATGTATAATTATTATTTTATTTCACACTTAAAATAGACCAATTTTCTTTCATAATATTATTTTAATATTTTCTGTTAAGTCCCCTATATGTTATTTATCTAATCTGGTAGATATATGTAAATACTTTTGTATTTCTCTTCTCTTTTCAGGTTTAAGCTTTTTTGTTGTTGTTAGATTTGGAAGACTAAAAAAATATACTTTGAAAAGCTTCAATTGGTTGCACTATATCTCTGCTTAGCCCCTCAGTCCTATTTTTTTGACATGGTACAAGGTGGGGGGGAAGTGCTTTTGGAATAATTTTAAATAGCACTTCAATTCTTAAATAGAAAAGCTCTTATTATGTTTTCCTTTAAGGGAGATCTGAAACAGTGCTTGAATATTGACATGTTTTGAATAATATAGAATTTATCTGTGTTTAGGTAGATATGAAGTTAAATAATTGCTGAAGTCAATTCCACATTTTAAGATTATGAGTTTGTGATTAAACAAAGTTGGAATGCCTTTCTTTTCTTGGTGTTGGTTAACTGAAAGATGCCTCAGTACCTCTTATTAGGAAGTTACCAATATTTGTCTTTTTTGTCTCAGATCATTCTTGGTGTGGCTAGCACCTGTGTATAAAATCCAACATTCTTTAGAGCACACAAAAATTTTTCTGAGGATCCAGATCCAATGTCTTATTTATTAAAATAATTCCAAGGTTCATATTCGATACTCTCTACTTTCAACTATAAAACATTTTGTTTTTCTTCTTCTCCTCTTCTGACTCTAACCATTCTTTCTCTGCTTGCTTTGCTGGAATGCCATTCCTTTTACAATAACCTTCGGATATTTGTTCTGTAAGAAGTCCTTTTTATCAACTGTCTCTTCTCCTCTCACTACCCTCTCTTCTTTTATTTACTATGTTTCCAAAAAATACTATTTATCATTTTAAGAAGTTAATCCATTTATTCCTGTTATCTAGTCTTTAAAAAATGAGTATTGCATTTGTCAAAAATTTTATGCATCTTTTGATGCAAGGGTATTATTTTATTATTTTATTATTGATATATTAAATTATGCTTTTTTTCCTCTATTGAACCAGACATACCTCTTGAATTTGGACTTTATGTTGGGGTTGGGTTATCCTCACCTCTGGGCTGAAGGAAGATGACTGACTAGATCTGCTTTTCTGTCACATTGTTGTTTTCACAACTTAATCTCCTCTAAAGTCTCCTCTAAATGTGGCTTTTTGGATTTCCTGTGCCTTAGTTTGCATCTCTTTATCGTTCATGGGCCTATCAATGCCAAGTTGTATCTCAGTTGTCTCAGACCATGAGTAAGGTAGAGTATCCTGCTCTTCACTAAACATGCTTTGTTTGGTTTGTGCAAAGTTAGATTCAGGAGAGGTAATTCTTTGCATTAAAGGAAATTCTTCAGAATTGGGAATGTGTTGTTGGTTTATGACCACATCCCAATCCTGTGAGTCTATGCCTTTTCCTTGTATCTTACCCCTAGACTCTATGTTAGTAACAGGAAACTTAACTGTAGGTGTACTTTGCATAGGAAACAAAGTCAATGTTGTAGATTCTTTCTCTGTTCCTATTGGTGTTATTCTGTTTCTCTCTTGGGTACTGACATTTATGGAATTGAATTCATTTAAATGCAGCATCTCAGAATTTACTCCAAAGGCAGCTCTCTTTGGAGTATCACAGGCTTGAAAGTGTGCAACATCTTCATGCAACCATCCCTGAGTTAGGCTTGGTAAAAATTCCCTAGCATCAGGATCCAGCTGTAAAGTCCCTTTAGTATTGTAGCAACTAGACTTTCCACTTTCCCTTTCAGCTTCCCTAGCTGGTGATAGAGAAAAGATTGTGCCAGTGTCTGAGAATTTTTCACTTTCCTTCTCAATGGTCTGCAGGAGCTCATCTCCCTGGTTGACACTGTCTATTTCTATGAGATCCCCATAAGAACACCTGTCTAAAATCATTGCCCTTGTTGTTTGGGGTTGCTGTACTACTGATTGATTTAAATGATCCACAGTCTTACTACATAATGATGTTTCTTTTCCAATACAGTGAGAATTAATGAATGCTACTTCCTTTAAGCTTGAATCAAGGTTTTGTGTAGATGTGCATGGTTTCCTTTCATTATTCCCCAAATCACTGTTTCCCTTCACATAAATTCTCTCTTTTATTTCTATTATATCATCCTCCATCTGCAACTCCTCCTCAGTCATTTCTTTGTAACTCTGTGTTACATCCACCAACCAATAATTTATGACTTTTCCTTCCAGTTTTTCTTTCCCACTGTCCTCTGTCTTATCAATGCCATTGCCTTTATCTGTCGCTGCAACAACTAATGCTGCTTCCTCAATTCATAAGTTGGTACGTGGCTTTCCTCCTTGGGACACATATTCCTCCATTTTAGATTATCTAGGGGAATTACTAAAGCTAACACAGGTATGATCACAACATCTGGCTTTTGCTTTGTCACTCTATCTGGTGTTATTGTCCCTGTTGTTACTCTTATTACTGTTGTACCTAGAGTTATAATAGATGTTCCTCCTATTCTTGTTGTTATTATTCTTCTTCCCGAAATTTATTTGTGACTTATATCTATAGTACCGAACAATATGCCCGAATTTCTGACAAAGGAAACACCATTTGACAAAATTGTTGTTGTTACTATTGTAGGAGGATTGCCTAGGCCTACTTTGGCTCCTCTGATTGCGGGACATCAGAGCCATGTTCTTTATATACTCTATCTCTTTGGCCTTCTGTGCCTCTTTCAGCTGCCTTTTTAACTCAGCAATTTCCTTATCCTTCTCTGAGGCCTTAGATTGTTGAGGCTCAGTATCCCTGGACTCATGTACATAGGCCGCAGTTTTTCTCAGTTCCTCAATGGACATGGTCTCCCATTATGGACAATGCAAATTGAAATGAGATTGGATGAGTTGCACTACCTTTAACAAACTGATGCCTGACAAGCTGGATATTATCTTCTGCAGTCATGTCCCTAAAGCCTAAGATGGTTTCTCCCGCCTCTAAGAGCCTGTCTAAATATAGGCTTGGGTGTTCTTCTTCCCTTTACCTAAGCTTCTCAAAGGATCCCCATGCATTGGAGCTCCTTGCATGGAGTCTCATCGTCTCGGCCAAATCTTCTCTACAATGTTTAAGGTATGCCATGTTGGCATGGGAGGAGAGTTCGAGATCTTGAAGCTATTCAGGCCAAGAGGCTAGGTTGGGGTTGCTCTTTGTCTCAGCGATAAAAATTTTGCCTTCTCACTAGGAGTATAAAGCTCAGATAATAGAAATTCTACATCTTCAAAAGTGGGATTATACAACCTGACAGCCCTTTTATATTCTTTTATTGATTCGTGGGGGTTGGTGTAGAATTGGGGAAACCTCCTCTTTAAAATTTTTAAATCACCCCCTGTAAATGATTTGTAGCCCTTTACATGTATTATGCCTGAGTCCAGTTGCATCACAGTCCTGTCTATAATGGATAGGATAGTGACAGGAGCTGCTTCAGCCCCTGCAGCTTGTTATTCAGTGGTGTTATTTTCCGTGGCCTTCTGTTTACTGTCTCCCTCCTTCTTTGGTAAAACTGTACCCTTTATGATCTCTAGCTGCATGATGGTTCTTGCATCTAGCTCTTTGCCTTTCCTAATTTGTTTGTTAATTTCAATTAAGAGTCTTCATTTGGTCAAGCAGTTGTTCTAGAGCCAGGTTTATCACTTCTGCCTTCTCAAAAGTAAAAGATAAAATCTTTCTTAATATCATTAGAGACCCATAAAATGTCACTGTCATGGCCATCCCTAATGGAACATATGCCAGAGCTTCACCCAGGGGTATAGTCAGCCACTGACAGGAATCATAAACTCTAATTATCTCCATGAAGAGCTGAGGGATAGTCACCAGCCACAGAGTTGAACATGCCCTCCATAACGCATATAACAGTACTACAGAGCACCCTAGAGTAACAGTTGCTCTATTAACAAAGCTAGCCATGATAAAAGCTTCCTACTCAGGTTCAGAAACAAATCCTAGGCTGGCTGGCCAAACTGTTGTATTTGGAAAGCTGTAAGATGTCAAGGGTCTGTAGCAATCAAATTTCTCTGATTCTTTGGTCTATGGAGGGACACACACACACAGGCTTGACTGAAGGGAGGGGCAGGATCTTGTCAAAGTGCTCCTTCACTTCCCCCCCTCCCACTAGGCAGTTAGGAAGTCAGGTACAATATGGATATGGTGGGCAATCTGACTAGATATCTTCTGGGCCCAGACAGTAGGTTAGGAAAGACTAAACTCCTAAAGATGATAACTTTCTCTAAATTATTTCCCCACAGGACAGAATAGGAGAGAATAGGAGAAGCTTGGTGTCTTTGAAGCTCACAGGCACAGAGGATAGGTTTTTACTTCTGGGCTACAAATCAGGAGGGACTCAGCTTGAGGAGGTTGTGAGTATATCCCAAATATGTAACTAGGCACTGCTCCCAATTGATAAACAGTTTAATAATAGGAAGTAATGGGAAGGAAAGGAGATGGAATAAGGATTGATAAGGTCTGGGAAGCCCTCAAACTGATATGTCCAAGAAGCCCCTCCCACCAAAGGGGAAAGATAATTTAAATAGTTGATCTGCTCTCTAAGCCTATAAATAATCTCCTAAATCTAAATAACAAAACATAGGTAAACTGTGATACTGTTGAAAGTCAAACCAAGGCAAAGCACATTGGCAGTTTGGAACTAAAATGGCTTTGCTCAGATTCAAGCCTCAAGCCCCAAGAGCAACCCAGGACCCAAGACCCAGCAAGCAGAGTGACCTGCCTACTCCTCCATCCCAGGGCTCCAACTGCCTTTAATGCCCCCTCTCTCAGAATTCTCAAGGCACCCTCTGGAATTCTGAGCCAAAGCCTGAACCCCTCTCTGCAGCTAGAATCCCTCTCTGCATATGAATCTCACATTACTCAATATGAATCTCACATTACTCAAGCTCAACTTGAGACACCAAAAAGCCTAGCTCTTTCTAGTCTTGCAATCTGTTTGCATCTTTGAGTTCACAAATCTGTCACAAACTCTAATACCCTGAATTCTCTTTTGAGAATTTGTTTTTGCTTGCTTTCAATTCTAACTTCCTTCTTTCTCATCTACTCCATTTCTACTACCTCCAGGTTAGATACTAAAATGTATTTTCTAAGACTTATTTACATATTAAAATGTAATATAGCTTCAGAAATAATTCCCCATGAGGTCAATAGAATAGTATGAAAATGAAATTTATCCATTCCTGGTTTAAATAACCCCTTTGTCATGAATTCAATTTTCTCATATGAAAAAATATTATTGATGTTTCTTTAGTTTCATAACTGTCACTTCCCAATTAGTAAAGCCCTGACTGAACATATGACCACCTCAAAGAAATAGAGTTACATGAAACAAATCAACACATTAGCCATGTCTGACAACTAATAAGCCTTATGTCTTACCGTTACTCCAACAAATACCTGGAAGGGTGAGATAGGCATGCTTCACCAAAAAGTTCACTGAAGTTATGATTATTTATAACATTGATCAGAATTCTAACATCTGTGTTGTTTTCTTTCATTATTATGATCTTTATGTGGATTTTTCTCCTTGATCTGATCACCTATCACATTAGTTCATAGATCTTTCCCTAGTTTTCTATTTGTAGCTGATCCTTTAGGGTGGGACATCTTACAATATCATTACACTAGAAGAGATAAAGCTAGATATACAAAGGCCAAAGAGAAAAATACCATGAAATGTTCCTAATTGCCTCAATATAAACAATAATTTGATGTATCATAATGCCCATAGTACTTTCCAGCATACAATGGGCCAACATCTCCCCTTTGTTATGGATACCAGATTGATTCCAGGCCTCAAAGGATCTTTTTGATTAGCTTATAGAAATATCAGCAACTAGAGTTATTCTTGATTATTCTCATTCCCAGGCACCTAAACACACATACACACAACAAAACAAAACAAAACAAAAAATAGAGCGGAGAATGCACCTTGCTTAATAGCATAGGCCTCAGTTATCAGGATCAGAAAAAATATAATTCAAAAACTGAAGATTTGGATTATATAATGTCTAAAGGTTATATCCATGCAATATTCAGAAATCAATTATTTCTTGAAACAATTTTTATTTGTTAATGTGTGTAATGAACATCCAACATGATTTATTTTGCCAATGAATTAGAAAAGAGAGGTTTTCCTCATCATATAACATTCTCTTTCAATTTTCTCTAATTTAGGTGTGCCTGAAAAGGAAAAGGAAGTATCTGAAATTCTGGGGAGATAGAGAATTTAGGAACATCAAAAAATGTGCCAACTGTCCACTGGTACTCTATGAAACTGATGTAGAATCTGTGAGCACCATAGCAAATAAGAAGTGAGTAAATGTAATATTAATATTTAGGAGTATTTAAGTGAGGTTAGAGAATGAGAACCATGATATTTTCTGAGTATGAGTTTACATAGTGGATGAGTGAGGAACTCATTTGGGAGCTATAAGCGGGGTGTTTGGAATTTGTCTTCAAAAGAATGTGACTGTTCTCGGAATGAATGTATATCTATAGAGTATAGTGAGCTGCATAGGGAGGAGGGAGTTGAGAACATATTATTCTTGCTAGAACAAAGCAAATTATCCTTTCCCACAATCATGGAAGAAACCAGTCTGAAGAAATTTATGAAAAACATTATAAGATCAGAGGTAGCTGAATACATCATCTCTGTAATAATAACTTACAAAGTTTTCTTTTTCATTTTCTTTTGAATGAAGATTGCTATGGATGTGATTATACCTATGGAATGGGATATATAATACACCAACCACATTACTGTGACAGTACTCTAATATCCATATACTCTTTGTCATCTTATATAGATTGGTGGAGATGATTATTTTAAAGGACCTACCCTGGAAGTTCAGAAAGGTTGATTAATTACTGTTTGGATAGGCAAGCTGAGGAGAGAAAAGAAAGAACAAGAGAAATTCAAGGAAAATAAGTAGCTTTAAAAATAATTGCCAGCATTTATATAACATATTAAGTTTTGCAAACTAATTTATAAATATTATCTAATTTGATTTTCATAACAACTCTTTGAGCCGGGTGCTATTTTTAAACTCATTTTACAGATGAGGAAACTAAAGCATATAGCACCTAAGCAGCATGCTCAGGATCAAAAGCTGGTTAAATGTCTGATGTTGGACTTGAACTTAAGACTTCTTAACTCCTATTCCTGCTCTGCCTATCTGTTTTGTTGTTATTGTTGTTGCTTAGCTATCTCTGATTAAGTCAGAGTTCTTAACCCTTTTTTGTGTCCTGGACCTCTTGGGCAGTTTGGTGAAGTCTAGAGATCCCTTCTAAGAATAATGTTTGAAATTTACCCAATATGTAAAATTACAGAAGAAACCAATTATTTCTAAATGTAGTTATCAAAATATTTCACAAACCCCAAGTTAAAAACTGCAGACATAATGGAAGCACTTTGGTGTAGACTGACACTGAGGTAATTCTGTAATTTTATGCCTTATGGTACTCTATCCATGGGTGCTGAATACGAACTGATCATGCCTTCTTAGCCTTATGGATCCTTAAACATGTCTTTCCCTAAATTATCCTCCACAGATTATCTTGAAATTCAGATGGCTTTTCTCCTTGTCCTTACAATGCCTTTAGGAAACAAAAGTAGTTCATTACTCTTTCTATGTAAACAGCCCATTTCCTTTTCTGATCTTTTAGGTTTCTGGTTTGTATTTATAGGTTAGATTTTATTTGGTCAATGGATTATAATAAACAATAATTATTATTTACGTATAACTTTGTTGTCTAGCTTATAATTTTCTTTATAAATATTATCTAATTTTAACATCATAGCAATTGATGAGAGCCAAGTGTTATTAATTTTCTTCTTTTGCAGATGAGGAAAATGAATCAGGGAGGTTAGGCAACTTGCCTCTGGTCATAAAGCTAGTAAGCATCTAAGGCTGGATTTAAATTCATATCTTCCTGCCTCCAGGTACAGTAGTAAATTCTCAATTCACAGAACTACCTAGTTTAGAGAGTAAAAACTACCTTAGAGATAATCTAGTTGACTATTCTATTTTTTAAAATAAAGCAATTGAGTCTATGAAAAGTTAAATATTTGCACAGGTTACACAGATAGTAGAAATAAGAGCTTTTTCTTCCAAATTCAGTTATCTTTTTATTATTAATTGAGTTCGAGATGCCTAGGGGACTCTCAGGACTACTTGGCAATTACTGGTGTGAGACTGGAGACCAGGCAAGAGATTACTATTGGATGTGCAGAATTTGGAGTCATCTGATTAGGTATAATCATTAAATCAATAGGTTTGTCAGTGGAGACAGAATAGAGTACTAGACACAGCGACAAATATAGTATAGTGGGAAGAACAATGTATATAGCATCAGAGGACATGGATTCAAAACCAAACACTACAGACATTTCCCATCTGTGTGACCCTGGATAAGTTACTTAAATCTAACAGTCTGTCCCTTACCACTCTTCTGCCTTGAAATTGATACTTAGCATCAATTCTAAAACAAAATGGTTTAAAAATTAGTTTATACACTAAATACTTGAGAAACATTAGGTAAGTTATCAGGATGGTATGATCCTAAACAAGTTAAATTTTCAGGTCTCAGTTTCTGGAACTGTAAAACAAGAGAGTTAGACTTGATGACTTCCAATTACTCTCTTAACTGTAAGCCTGTAGTTCTAGGTTTCTATGATTTTCTTTTCACCATGCTATAGGTGATCAAAATATTGTAGAATGTGTATGAGTAACAAAACCAGAAAAGTAATGGTCAAAAGAAAGAAAGGAGAAAGAAAAAGAATGGTAGAGAATCACAAAAACCCAGAGAAAAGAGAATGTCTAGGATGGAGGACATGTAAACAATACCAAACTTGAAAGAAGTAAAGGAGGATGAGTTCTGAAAAAATTCATGCAGATATACAATATCATGTGTTACCTTATAAACATTACTTTTTACTAGGCACAATGTAGCTTGTTCTTAAAATGATCATGTCTGCTTGATTGGATTTTAAAATAAAGGTTCTTCTGACCCCAATTGTGTATTAACAAATTGAATTTGCTTCTAAATATTATGTTAGGTGGTTGGACTTTAAGGAACTAAACCTCATTTAGATTTGCTAGTTTATGAGAATAAGCAAACTCATGAGAATAGAGGATAGAGGAAAATGGAGAAGAGAGGAAATTTAATAGAGGAAAATGGTATAACATTTCCTCAATGTTGTTCTGCTGAATCGCACTCACACTTGAAGGGCAAGTCCCCAGAAGGTGACTGCCATATTGAGGTCTATGTATATTTTCTTGGTGACTATGTATCTCACATTTTAAATTACTGTACTGCTACTTGTTTCCTTTCCATGAACAACTAAACAGTAGATTAATGGCCTTTTAGCAAAGGCATTTACTAATGTGGAATATCAAGAATAGTAATTATGAAAAATATTTTCCTCATAAATTTAACCACAGATCCAAAGAGAATACATTAAAAGAGTAGACTCAGAATAGAATAATAGTAAATAACATATGTGTGTGTGTGGCAAAATGATGAATCAAAAGTTCTAGCACTCACAGTCCACTCTCTCTTCACTAAGTCCTCTTCCATATCCCTTTAGAACTAACATGTAAAGTATTTAAGAATTATTTTTTAATTGGTTGACTTACTGCTTTCCTAAAGAAATTAGCTGTGCCTCTCAAAGCAAATAGCCCTGTCCTTTTGGGTAGAACAATTCTTAACCAGGATTTGGCAGTCAGAGGTTTGGATTGCTTAACTTGCTGTAGCTGGTCGTATCTATATAGAATTCTATTTTGACATTATGATTCTCTCCCTGCCCCTTTCAGCTTCCTTTACCATGATGATGTTATTGTTATCAGTAGTGGTGCTATGCCATTTTCAGTCCTGTCCAACTTTTCATGACCCCATGTGAGTTTTCTTAACAAAGACACTGAAATAGTTTGTCATATCCTTCACCAGTTCATTTTACAGATGAAGATCTAAAGTAAACAAGGTTAAGTGACTTGCCCAAGATCACATATCAAATAAGTATATTAGACCATATTTGAATTCAGGAAGATGAGTCATCCTAACTTCAGGCATGCTATTCCATTCACTGTGTAACTTAGCTGCCTTTATGTCAACTTCCCTCTTTGGAAGATAAACTTCTAGATTAGAAGATAGTGACTATCTTCCTTTTTGTTTGTATTTGTATTCTTGGCATTTAGTTCAGTGTCTTGCACTTATTAAATATCTTATAAAATGCTTGTTGGCTGGCCAGTTGATCTTCATAAACTGCCTTAATATCGTCAAAATATTTAATTTACATCATCTTATTTGAGCACAATAGACTTGTGATCTCAGTTTTATGATCATGACCATTGTTTTATAGAAAAGGAAACTGAAGTTTATAGAGCTTAAATGACTTACTCAGAATGACATGGCTAGTCAAGAGGGGGAGGAGTGGGTAAGAAAAACAAGCAAACAAACAAACAAAAAAAGATAACCATCCTAACTTCATGATTGGTGTTTTATATACTACCTGATATTGCTTCTCACCTGAGACACCAGAAGACCAATTTTTTTAGCTTCCACTAATTCCCATCATTCAAAACCTCTGCCCTTAACTTCCAGAATGACTAGTCTTATAAGTAGCAGAGATAGTGCACATAGGCCATTGTTCACACAACAGCAGTTGCAATGATATCATGTTATCATATAGAGTTTCATTATTTGAGTCAGGCTCATGTCACCCATGTACTATATAGCCACTGCATTCCTAGTCGCAATTGTCTCTAACATGAATCCTTCTATTCCTCATTTTTTAGAAATAGATAATATCTTCAATAATGGTTCTTTGGTGCTAGCATCTACCAAAGAGACTATTTGGAATCTAAAAGAATATGTGAGCTCTATGACTAACACATTGGAGTTTCATTAAATATCAAGAACAAATCCCTTCAGGTTCTGTAGTAATCATTTACTTTCTCTGTATCAATGCATTTCCACTAACATCACACTCATGACACAGTTGACGAAGGATAAAAGATTCTCCCCGAGTCAATCAGATGGGTCATTCTGAGAATAAACTTAATTGTTCACAGAACACCCATTAGTGTAACTGCTCAATTGATACCTAACTTACATTCTAAACTCATGCTTATGTGGACAATGTATCACTGCCTCCAAAAGGAGGATGCCTCCATGGTGTCCTCATATCTTCTCCTAAACAAGTTTCTTTCTCTAGCATGAGAATCACCAGTGCATATTACACAGAGAGTTGGTGTCAGAGTGAGTAAGACCTGAGTCCAAGTCCTGCCTCTGACATATACAAATAATTCATAATTCTTCAGTATCTCCAACAAACTCTCTAAAGGTACATGCTATAAAGCTAGTGTCAGTCTTTACCCAGAAATTTCCTGTACTAAAGAAAAAAGAGACATAGAAAGGGGCACAAAGAGAGATGTACTCAGAGGGAGAGACGGGAATAACCATAGACCTACCATGGGTCAGTACTATGTTAAGCATATTTTTACATGTATTATTTCTTTTAATTCTCACAACAACATATTACACTAGATGCTATAATTATCCAAATTTTACATTTGAGGAATGGAGTCAAATGGAGATTAAATGACTACCCAGGTTTACATAGTTATTAAGTATTTAAACCTGGATTTGAACTCATGTATTCTTGATTCAAAGTCCATCACTCTATCCACTGCATCACCTCTTTGGCTTTGGAGCTGGGAATGGATTCATTGTCCACATATTTCTTTTTCCTTTATGTTGTGATAGTAATGAATTTATAGTTCTGGAATTTATGACCTTTGGTCTTTTCCTATTTATCAGTGCCTTTTATCAAACTCAACAAACAGAAGAATTATCATACTATTGATGTTACACCCACTGTTGTTGTTGAGGTGGCTATCATTCTGTCAAAGTAATATCCTTTTCATTCCTCTGGTTTGTATGTTCAGAAATCAAGGCAAATAGTGCCTTGTGATTAACTGCTTTCCTTCAGACTATACTATTTTTGCTAATATTGATGACTATGATCTTATCCTGGACAGCAACTTAAAATCACCTTCAAGGAATATTAACTAATTAATCATCATCATCATCATCATCATCATTTAGAAAATTTAAGTCTTTAAAAGTGCCTTGCATTTGTTATCTCATTTAAGACTCATAGCATCTCTGGTTACAAGTAAGACCTACTGATAAAGAACTTAATAACCAGAGGTGGAAAAGCTGATTTTAAGTCCCTGTCCAAGGTAAGATTTTTAGATGATCATTTTGAGCTTTAAGAGACCCATGGTTGTTCAGGTCCCACTCCCTAAGGAAAGATCCAAAGATAGTATAGAGATGATATTAAAGATAAGTCCATAGGACATTATTTATCCATACGTGTTGTGAAAGGTTGGTTATTTTTTTTCTTATTCTGGCTTTAAGTCATACTGGGCCACTATTTATTTAGAACTGTCATACATTCTTGTATTTTGCTTTGTATGCTATAAAGAAAATCATCCCCAGAGATAGTTGGATATTATATCTCTCTTACACTGGTCATTGCTCTAGGGACAATCACATCTCAGTGAGAGTGCCTTCATTAAGCCCTGTCTCAACATAAAAACCTTACATTCATGACCCCAGGATTGAAGATAGGTCCTTTCTCCACTAGTGGCAACTGAGTATCTTCCTTCTACTTGATCCTAGTAAGGAATAAGCATTGTCTTTGACAATATGTACTATCTATTTATAAATTATTGCTCTTAATATTTTAGAAAGTATTACCTGTTACATATGGTCTTATGCTGCTTGTACTGTTTCATGTTTCATGGGTATATTTATTTCAGCCTCAGGAAGATGTTGAGATCAAGATGAGCAAAGTCTAGGGCTCATCTTCCTTTGTATCTTATAAAATACCAGATGTCTTTTACATATAAATGGTAAAATCATTAAGAGGTATGCCACAGAAGAAAATAAAAGGCAAACCCCTAGCAGATGGGTTATATGAATATGTATAACTATTATTTTATTTCACACTTTAAATAGACCAATTTTCTTTCATAGTATTATTTTTAACATTTTCTGTTAAGTCCCCTATATGTTATTTACCTAACCTTGTAGATATATATGAATACTTTTGTCTTTCTCTTCTCTTTGCAGGTTTAAGTTTTGTTGTTGTTGTTGTTAGATTTGGAAGACTAGAAAAATATACTTTGAACAGCTTTAATTAGTTGCACTATATCTCTGCTTAGCCCCTCAATCCTATATTTTTGACGTGGTGCAAAAAAATAAAGTGTTTCCAGACAAATTTTAAATGGCACTTCAATTCCTAAATAGAAAGGTTCTTAATATGTTTCCTATTAAGGGAGATCTGAAACAGCACTTGAATATTGACTTGTTTTGAGTAATATAGAATTCATCTGTAGGTAGATATAAAAGTTGAATAATTGCTGAAGTTAATTCCACAGCTTAAGATCGTGACTTTATGATTTCACAAAGCCAGAATACCTTTCTCTTCTTGGTGTTTGGTTATCTTAAAGATGCCTCAATACCTCTTATTAGGGAGTTACCAATATTTGTCTTTTCTGTCTCAGACCATTCTTGGAGTGGGTAGCACCTGTGCATAAAAACCAGCATTCTTTAGAGGACACAAAAATTTTCTGAAGATCCAGATCCAATCTCTTCTATTTTAAATAGTTCCAAGGGCATATTTGCAAATGCTCTCTATTCTCAACTATAAAGTGTTCTGTTTTCTTTCTTCTCCTCTCACTCTTAACTATTCTTTCTCTGCTTACTTTGCTGGAATGTCATTCCTTTGACATCAACCTTGGGGATATTTGTCCAGAAGTCCTTTTCTCAATTTGTTTCTTCTGCTCTCACCGCACTTTCTTCTTTTATTTACTATTCTTCCAATCAATATTACTTATTATTTTAAGAAATTATTCCATTTATTCCTGTTGTCTAGTCTTTTAAAAATAAGAATGAGTGTTGCATTTTGTTCATTTTATGCATATATTGATGCAAGCATATGATTTTATTGTTTTTGTTTTTGACATATTAAATCATGCCTACGTTTTTTCTCATATTGAACCAGACATACCTCTTGAATTTAGACTTTATGTTGGGGTTGGACTTTGCTCACCTCTGGGTTGAAGGAAAGATGACTGACTAGTTAAGCTTGTCTCTCTCTTGGCTGTTTTCACAACTTAATCTTGTGAACTATAAGTTTTCAGTGCTTCCCATATAGTTTGATGCTAAAAGAGATCTGTTTTTTAGCATCCTGGCCTGCTCTGGACATCATACATGTAAAGGAGACCTGCTCCATTCAGACCCAACTTCTCTCTTCTCTAAAATTCTGAAACAAAATTGGGTACTTTTCACCAGCCCTCCATGAATGGCAACTATTTCCACATGCATTTGCAGCACAGAGTTGCCATATCTTTCTGCTTTGGCTTTCAGTCCCTTTTCATTTTCTGAGCACTGTACTTATCCCAATCATGGTTACCACTAGTATAGCTAAGAGCTGTCTTCCTTCACTATTTTATTTGTTTCCTTAACTACAGTTCCTTCCTTCCAGGTTTTTTATGAAAATAAAATTACATAAGATTTCTAGAGCTCTATATAAATTATACTGTTATTGTTTTATGTGATATTATATTATGTTATACCATATTATATTATAATAATGAAGATATTTCTCTATTTCCATAGGGATATTAAAAAGAGAACATGGAAAGTGCACAATAGATCATCACTTCTGCTAAAAACACCACTCCCAGCAGTCATGCTACTGGCACAAAAAGTTCCTTTAAATTATCACTCATTCATTCAATTAATAATTTATTTACTTTCATCAAACACTTAAAAATATTGAAGTAGACATTAAATTATCACAAAGTTTTAGAGATTGTGGCATATATTCAATTAGGAGAAGCATTTTGAGACCAAAATCTCATCTATCATTTTTGAAGAATTTGGGTTATACACATATAAATGCTATTCCATAGATCATGATGGAAACATCCAGCAATCTGACATCTCCATTTTCAACCTTTCATCTGACAGGCATTCCAGGAATGGAAGAGGCACATGCCTGGATCTCCATTCCTTTCTGCTCTCTCTATACCATTGCCCTATTGGGAAATAGCATGATCCTGTTTGTCATTATCACAGAACAGAGTCTCCATGAGCCAATGTACTTTTTCCTTTCTATGCTGTCAGCCACTGACTTGGGCTTGACTATTTCCACAATGTCAACAACACTAAGTGTACTTTGGTTTGATGCCAGAGATATTAGCATTGATGGCTGTATTGTCCAGATGTTCTTCCTTCATGGGTTCACTTTCATGGAGTCTGGGGTTCTGGTGGCAATGGCCTTTGATCGATTTGTGGCTATCTGTGACCCTTTGAGATATACCACCATCCTCACAAATACCAGGATTACACAATTAGGTGTGGCAATGGTCATCCGTATGATAGTTCTAATGTTGCCCTTGCTTTTATTATTTAAGAAGCTGTCATTCTGTGGTCCTAATGGCCTTTCTCACTCCTACTGTTACCACCCTGATGTGATTAAGTTGTCCAGCTCAAATACCAAAATCAATAGTATATGTGGGTTAGCAGCTCTCATCCTGAGCACAGGAATTGATACACCATGCATTGTTCTCTCCTACATCCTGATCATTCGCTCTATCCTCAGCATAGCATCTCCCAAAGAGCAGAACAAGGCTTTCAGCACCTGTGGGTCTCACATAGGGGCTGTTGCCATCTTTTATATCCCCATGATTAGCCTATCCCTAACGCATCGCTATGGTCAGACCGCTCCCAAGATTGTACATACAATGATGGCCAACATCTACCTGATGCTTCCACCTGTGCTTAATCCCATTATATACAGTGTGAAAACAACCCAACTTCGCAAGGCAATGGGCAAATTATTCCTTTCAAAGTAGACTCCAGTGTGAGTCTGGAATGAGGGAAGATTAAAATGGCACTTGTCATGTCCCTTTAGTGAAGAAATTTGTTCAATATATGGATGGTTCTAAAAATAATTTTTAAAAGGTCTCCAGATAGTCTTAGAAGTCATGCTCCTTTGAAAAATGATGACAGAGATAGGTAGGTGATTCAGTGGATAGAGGACCAGAACTGGAGACTAGAGGTCATAGGTTCAAATCTGGTCTCAAATTCTTCTTAGCTATGTGACCCTGAGCAAGTCTCTTAACCCCAATTGCTTAGCCATTTCCACTTTTCTGTCATGGAACCTATAATTTGTATCAATTTTAAGACAGAAAGGTAAGGGTTTAAAAAAAGAAAAGTTTTGGCAGGGAGAGCAGTGGAGAGCAGTGGTATTTGAACTCACTCTGAGGATTTTTCCCATAAATAGAAAGGATAATGGTCCATAACTTCATAAACTTTTTAATAAATATTGTCATACTGTTCTATTTCAATTTGATTTAAAGTTGTGGTGTTTAGAAGATAAATATTACAGTTCCTGCCTATTTAAGAGGCATCTTTATAAAACAGAAATTGTCTTCTAATATTAGTAGGCTAAAAATAATGGGACTTCCTAGTTGTATTCAAGACTCCTTTTTAAAAATTATGTTAAAGTTTTTTTTTTATTAGTCAAATATTTTAAAAATTACTGAGACAACTGAACTTGGTTTTGTATTTTCGTTTAAGTATCAAAGCATTACAAGATATGGCTAGGTGAAATCATTATTAAGCATTGATTTCAAGAATAATGATCTTAATTTTCAAAGAAATGTGATACAGAATCTGCCTGGGATCAGCAATTTATTTGCACCCAGCATGTCATTTAGCAATTTTGTACATCAGTTCAGAACAGTTATAAGTTTTGACTATTTATAAATCTTGTTGATGTTTTATATAAAGACAGATTCTTCATTGATCTATTCTCTCACCACTTAGATGTGTTACATGCGAAAGGTCAGAGCTCTGCCTCTGCCATCCAAATCAAGACTCTTCCCTCATATCAGATAAGAAGCTCCCAAAGGATAGGGACTTTGCTTAGAGAAGGAATCCAATAAATGGACTTGGAGATAATTGTGCAACTTAAATTTCAGTGACTCATTCAATACAAATGTGGAGGCCAATTCCTCTTCTTAGACCCTGTCCAAGTGATTTTTCCTTAATCTTTTGGTTTTCACCACTCACTGACTTCCAATCTCCCCTGGTTACTCAAGCCTGACTTCAGACACCAAAAAGCCTAGCTCTTTCTAGTCTTGCAATGTTTGCATCCTTTAATTCAGAAATCTGTCACAACCAAACTCTCATATCCTGAATTCTCTTTTCACACTGACTTTGTTCACTTTCAATTCTCTCTTCCTTCTTTCTCATCTACTCCATTTCTACTACCTCCAGGTTAGATACTAAAATCTATTTTTTAAGACTTATTTATGAATTAAAATGTAATGTAGGGGCAGCTGCCTAGCTCAGTGGATTGAGAGTCAGACCTAGAGACAGGAAGTCCTAGGTTCAAATCTGGCCTCAGATACTTCCCAGCTGTGTGACCCTGGGCAAGTCACTTGACCCCCATTGCCCACCCTTACCACTCTTCCACCTAGGAGCCAATACACAGAAGTTAAGGGTTAAAAAATGTAATGTAGCTTCAGATATAATGCACCAGGAGATCAATAGAATAGTATGAAAAACATTTATTCATTTCTACTTAAATAACATGTTTATTATTAATTCAATTTTCTTATATAAAAATATTTTGATGTTCCTTTAGTTTCATAACTTTCACTTCACAATCAGTAAAGCCCTGACTGAACGTATGATCCCCTCCAACAAATAGAGCTCTATGAAACAAATCAACATATTAGCCATATCTGACAACAAATATGCCTTATGTCTTACCTTTAGTCAACCAAATATTTGGAAGGGTGAAATAGGCATGCTTCACCTAAAAGTTCACTGAAGTTATGATTACTTAAAACATTGATCAGAGTTCTACTATCTCTGTGTTTTTCTTTCATTAATAATATTTTTGTATGCATTTTTCTCCTTGTTCTGATCACCTATCATTTTAGTTCATAGATGGTTTCCCTAATTTTCTATTTGTAGCTGATCATTTAGGGTAGGACATCTTATAATATCATTACACTAGAAGAGATAAAGTTGGATATACAAAGGCTAAAGAGAAAATCCCATGAAATGTTCCTGATTGCCTCAACATTAACAATAACTTGATGTTACACAATGCCCATAGTATTTTCCAGAGTATAGTAGGATAAGATCTCCCTTCCTTTTTTATGGACACTAGATCGGCTACATGTTTCAAATGCCCTTTTTGATTAGCTTGTAGAAATGTCAGCATCTAGAATTGTTCTTTATTATCCTCAATCCCTGGCTCCTAAACACGTGCGCACACACACACACACACACACACACACACACACACACACACACACAAAAAACAGAGAATTCACCTTGCTTAATAACACAGGCCTCAGTTATCAGGATCAGAAAAATTTTAATTCAAAAACGGAGGATTGGATTATATAACTTCTAAAGGTTATATCCATACAATATTCAGAAATCAATTTGAAAAATTTTCTATTTATAAATGTTTTTAATGAACATCCAACATGTTTAAATTTTCCAGTGAATTAGAACAGAGAGGTTTTCTTCATCATATAATATTATCTTCTTATTTAGGTATTACTGTAAAAGAAAAGGAAATATCTGAATTTCTGTAGAAAATAAGAATTTAGGAAGATCAAAAAATGTGCCAACTGTCCGTTGGTACTCAAACAAATATAGAAACTGTCAGTACCAAAGCACATAAGAGGAGAATAAATGTAATATTAATATTTAGGAGTATTTAAGTGAGAGTAGGGAATCAGAACTATGATATTTTCTGAGTAGTTTATATAGTAAATGAACTATATTTGGGTATTTGGGACTTGCCTTGAAAAGAATGTAACTGTTCTGAGAGTGAATGCATATGTATAGAGTATATTGAGTTGGGTAGAGAGAAAAGAGTCAAAAATGTATCATCCTTGCTAGTCCAAAGATACCCTATCCTTTCCCTCTGTGGGGAACTGTGAAGGACCAAGGGGCTAAATCTCCTCAAACTCTCTCTCCTCTCCTCCTGAAGAGGTCAGTAAAAGGGTGTAGTTGCAGAGAAGAAATACAACCTTGAAGATAATGATACGAAGGAAGAGAGCAATTCCCTCCCTGGCTCCAGATGCCAGGCTCTAGTCAAAATTATTTTTTATTGATCATTTGATTCCCATAATGAGCTAGCTTGGTAGAAGAGATAAATATACATTGCTTCTGGCTTAGCAAGCAGCAGAAGCCTGAGGGAGAAACCTGAAGCCTGTTGGAGGAGAATCATGATGGAATAAATCAAGACTTTTAGAAGCCTGCTGGCACTAAATGTAATCCTTTTGACCCTTCGTTATTGCCCACCTCCATCTCTGACTTAAGACCCCTATCAAGATGCTCTGGCCCACATAATACCACAATAAATCGTGATATCCAACAATCATGGAAGTTAATGATTTGAAGCAATTTATGTTTTAAAAAATAGCTGAATACATCATCTCTGTAATAATATCTTGCTACATTTCCAATTTCATTCTCTTTTGAATAAAGATTGCCATAGATGTGATTATATCTAATGCAATGGAGTGATCTAATAATATTCCAGCCCCACAACTGTGACAGCACACTCAAATCCATATGCTTTCTGCCATCTAATATAGATTGGTGGGGATGATGAATTTAAAGCACCTACTCTGAAAGTTCAGAGAAGTTTGTTAATTACTGTTTAGGTAGGTAGGTTGTTGGAGAAAGGGAAGAATAACAGAAGTGGGGGGGAAATACATAGCTTTTAAAAAATAGCCTTTACGTAACATATTAAGGGTTGCAAACTAATTTATAATCATTAACAAATTTGATTCTTATAACAACTCTATGAGTCAGGTGCTATTTTCAAACCAATTTTACAGATGAGGAAACTAAAGCACCTCACATCTAAAAAAACATCCTCAGGGTCATAAGCTGGTTAAGTGTCTGAGGCTGGACTTGAATTTAAGACTTCTTAAGGCACTCCTGCCTGTTTTGTTGTCATTGTTGCTGTTTAGCTCTCTTTGATTAAGTCAGATTCTTAACCTTTTTTTGTGTCCTGGATCCCTTGGGCACTTTGGTAAAGTCTACAGATCCCTTCTCAGAATGTACTAGATGCATAAAATTACAAAAGAAACTAATTATTTTTAAATGTAGTTAGCAAAATACTTCACAAACCCCAGGTTAAGAACTGCAGACATAAGGGAAGCTATTTGGTTTAGATTGATACTATGATAATTCCATGATATCATGCCTGTGCTCACTCTCCATGGGACTTGAATACAACCTTACCATGCCTTCTTAGGCTTAGTGATCCTTAAAAATATCTTTCCCTAAATTATCCTAGATAGATTATCCCAACATTCTGATGGTTTTTCTCTTAGTTCTTTAAATGTCTTTAGAAAACCAAAGTAGTTCAACACTCTTTCTATGTAACCACACCCATTTCCTTTTCTGATCTTTTAGTTTTCTGGTATGTCTTTATATTTTTATTTTATTTTTTTTTTTTGGTTTTATTTGGCCAGTGGATCATAAAAATAATAATTAATACTTACATATCACTTTAAGTTTCTAGTTTATAATTCTTTTTACAAATATTATCTAATTTTAATATCATAGCAATCATGAGCACCAAGTGTTATTTTGTTTTAAATTTTACAGATGAGGAAAATGAATCAGGCAAGTTAGGTAACTTAACTATGGTCGTAAAACTAGTAAGCATCTAAGCCTAGATTTAAATTCAGGTCTTCCTACCTTGAGGCCCAGCAGTCAATTTTCAGTTCTTAGTACTTCCTTGTTTAGAGAGTAAGGAGTAGCTTAGAGATAATCTAGTCCTCCATTGTATTTTTTTTAAAAGCAATTGAGTCTGAAAAGTTAAATAATTACTATAGGTTACACAGAGAGTAAATAATAGAGACTTTTTCTTAAGAAATTAATTTTCTTTTTTAATTATTAAGTTTGAGAAACATAGCAGAATCTCAGGACTAGTTGGCAATAAGTGGTATGAGACTGGAGATCAGGCAAGAGATGAATATTGGATATGCAGATTGGGAGTCATCAGATTAGGTTATTGATCAATTCACGAATTGATCAATAATCATTGCACTTATGAGAGATTTTAATATTGTCAATGGAGACAGAATAGAGTACCCAAAACAGTGAATACACTGGGAAGAACAGTATATATGGCATCAGAGGACATGGATTCAAAACCAAACTCGACAAACATTTCCCAGCTCTATGACCCTGGATAAGTTACTTAAATCCAGTAGTCTATCCCTTACCACTCTTTTGCCTTGGAATCGATTTTTATTATCAATTCTAAAACAAAAGGGTTTAAAAAAACAGTTTGCACACTAAATACTTAAGAAACATTAGATAAGTTATCAGGCTGGCATGACCCAGGACAAGTAAACTTTTCAGGTCTCAGTTTCTGCAACTGTAAAACAAGGGAGTTAGATCTGCTGGATTCCAATCTCTCTCTTAACTATAAATCTGTGGCTCTAGGTTCCTGTGATTTTCTTTTCACTATGCTATACCAGACCAAAATATTGTAGAGCATGTATGAGTAACAAAGGCAGAAAAGTAATGGTCAAAAGAAAGATAGGAGAAAGAAAGAGAATGGTACAGAATCACAAAAACCAGAGGAAGAGAGAATGTCTACAATGGAGATGTCAAACTTCAAAGAAATAAAGGAAGATGAGTTCTGGAAAAATTCATTTAGGTGGCAGCTGGGTAGCTCAGTGGATTGAAAGCCAAGCCTAGAGACGGGAGGTCCTAGGTTCAAATCTGACCTCAGACACTTCCCAGCTGTGTGACCCTGGGCAATTCACTTGACCCCCACTGCCTACCCTTACCACTCTTCTGCCTTGGAGTCAATTGACTCCAAGACGGAAGGTAAGGGTTTTAAAAAAATTCATTTAAATATGCGATGTCATGTATTACCTTAAAAACATTACTTTTCACTAGGCACAATGTAGCTTGTTCTTAAAATGATCATGTCTGCTTGATTGGATTTTTAAATAAAGGTTCTTCTGACCCCGATTGTGTATTAACAAATTGAATTTGCTTCTAAATATTATATTAGGTGGTTGGACTTTAAGGGACTAAACCTCATTTAGATTTACTAGTTTATGAGAAAAAGCAAATTCATGAGAATAGAGGATAGAGGAAAATGGAGAAGAGAGGAAATTTAATAGAGGAAAATGGTATAACATTTCCTCAATGTTGTTCCGCTGAATTGCACCCACACTTGAAGGGCAAGTCCCCAGAAGGTGACTGCCATATTGAGGTCTATGTATATTTTCTTGGTGACTATGTATCTCACATTTTAAATTACTGCACTGCTACTTGTTTCCTTTCCATGAACACCTGAACAGTAGATTAATGGCCTTTTAGTAAACACATTTACTAATGTGGAATTTAAGAATAGTAATTACTAATAATATTTTCCTCATAAGTCTGTGTTGCATTTACCCACGGATACACAGACAATACATTAAAAAAGTAGGCTGAGAATAGAATATTAGTAAAGTACATATACATATGTGTGGATGTGTGGCAAAATGATAAATCAAAAGTTCTAGCACTCAAAGTCCACTCTCTCTTCACTAAGTTCTCTTCCATATCCCCTTGGAACTAACATGTAAAGTACTTAAGAATTATTTTTTAATTGGTTGACTTACTGCTTTCCTAAAGAAATTAGCTGTGCCTCTCAAAGCAAACAGCTCTGTCCTTTGGGGTAGAACAATTCTTAACAAGGATTTGGCAGTCAGATGTTTGGATTGCTTAACTTGCTGTAGCTGGTCGTATCTATATAGAATTCTATTTTGACATTATGATTCTCTCTCTGCCCCTTTCAGCTTCCCTTAATGTGATGGTGTTATTGTTATTGGTGGTGGTGCTGTGCCATTTTCAATCCTGCCCAACTTTTCATGACCCTATGTGAGGTTTCTTCACAAAGATGCTGAAGTGGTTTGCCATATCCTTCACCAGTCCATTTTACAGATGAAGATCTAAAGTAAACAGGGTTAAGTGATTTGCCCAAGGTCACACAGTTAATAAGCATATAAGGTCATATTTGAATTCAGAAGATGAGTCATTTTAACATCCCACCTGTCCCTCCATTCACTGTATGACCTAGCTGCCTTTAAGTCTTAACTTCGCTCTTTGGAAGGTAAGCTTCTAGAACAGAGGTCTGCAACCTTTTTGGCCGTGAGAGCCATAAACGCCACATTTTTTAAAATGTAATTTCGTGAGAGCCATACAATATGTTTAACACTGAATAAAAGTAAATATGTGCATTTTATGTAAGAACAGCACTTTTAAAGTACAATAAATCTCTGAACTATTTTTAATTATGTTATTATGTGCTAACCAATGATGAATAAAGTACATTAATGTGACTTCTGGTGCTGCATGGTTTTGCTGATTATTAATCAAAAAACAAGACTTAATGGGGCACCATAGTACTGATATAACTGCACACATAAATATAAAACTCCTTTACACTAAGAAAATTGCTGAAATAAAGAGAGAAAAATTCAGGGAAGAATACTTTTTCCTCTCCGTCTCTCAAGTCTGGCAACAGGAGAAGAAAAGGCTGCCAGCCTGCTGGTTAAGCCATTTGGCCACATAAATTAAGTAGGAGATCAGGAGATTACAGAAAATAACATGACTTGTGTGCAGGCATTAGTAAGTAGCGGGAGAGGAGGGTACCTTTTCATGGAAAACTGGCCAGGATACACATTTCCTGGTACAGGTGTTTATCAGTGCTGCCTACTCAGTCATTCTGTATCAAATGAAACAACTCCTGGGGGAAAATTATTCTCATTAATGAAGCATATGTAAAGATGAAATCTGACTATAGTTCCCCTTTGAGAGCAGGTAGAAAAGTTAAAAACAATAACAATCCCACAAATAGGGAGTGTAAACCCCATGAATGCACTGAGATAAAGTCATGTAAATCAGAGGTAGAAGGGTAGAGAATGTAGACAAAAGTGATCAATCACTATACAGAACCCCAGGATGTCAGTAACAGGTGTGGAGGGCAGAAGGAGGAACACACAGCACACCTACCAAGCCGAACTAAAGACCAGGATTTGTCTCTGGTGCAATATCAATGAGGGAGCCTTCTATCTTAGAAGAAGATAGTCTTGTACCAAAAGGATCAAAAGAGCCAGATATGGCTCGAGAGCCATACATTGCCGACCCCTGCTCTAGAAGATAGTGACTATCTTCCTTTTTTGCTTGTATTTGTATTCTTGACATTTAGTACAGTGTCTGGCACTTATTAAATATTTTATAAATGCTCATTGACTGGCCAGTTGACCTTCATAGACTGCCTTAATATTGTCAAAATATTTAATTTACATCAACTTATTTGAGCACAACAGACTTGTGATCTAAGTTTTATGATCATGACCATTCTTTTATAGAAAAGGAAACAAGTTCATAGAGTTCATAAACGACTTACTCAGAATGACATGACTAGTCTAGAAGGGCAGAAGTGGGTTAGAAAAACAAGCAAACAAAAGAAGATAATCATCCTAATGTCATGGTTGGTATTTTATATACTACCTGATATTGCTTCTCACCTGAGACACCAGAAGACCAATTTTTTTAGCTTCCACTAATTCCCATCATTCAAAACCTCTGCCCTTAGCTTCCAGAATGACTAGTCTTATAAGTAGCAGAGATAGTGCACATAGGCCATTGTTCATACAACAGCAGTTGCAATGATATCATGTTATCATATAGAGTTTCTCTCATTATTTGAGTCAGGCTCATGTCACCCATGTACTATATAGCCACTGCATTCCTAGTCACAATTGTCTCTAACATGAATCCTTCTATTCCTCATTTTTTAGAAATAGATAACATCTTCAATAATGGTTCTTCGGTGCTAGTATCTCTACCAAAGAGACTATCTGGAATCTAAAAGAATATGTGAGCTCTATGACCAACACATTGGAGTTTTATTATTCATTAAATATCAAGAACAAGTCCCTTCAGGTTCTGTAGTAATAATTTACTTTCTCTGTATCAATGCATTTCCACTAACATCACACTCATGACACAGTTGACAAAAGATAAAAGATTCTCCCCGAGTCAATCAGATGGGTCATTCTGAGAATAAACTTAATTGTTCACAGAACACCCGTTAGTGTAACTGCTCAATTGATACCTAACTTACATTCTGAACTCATGTTTATGTGGCAATGTATCACTGCCTCCAAAAGGAGGATGCCTTCATGGTGTCCTCATATCTTCTCCTAAACAAGTTTCTTTCTCTAGCATGAGAATCACCAGTGCATATTACACAGAGAGTTGGTGTCAGAGTGAGTAAGACCTGAGTCCAAGTCCTGCCTCTGACATATACAAATAATTCATAATTCTTCAGTATCTCCAAGAAACTCTCTAAGGGTACATGCTATAAAGCTAGTGTCAGTCTTTACCCAGAAATTCCCTGTACTAAAGAAAAGAGAGACTTAGACAGAGGCACAAAGAGAGATATACTCAGAGGAAGAGACAGGAATAACCATTTAGACCCTACTATGGGTCAGTACTATGCTAAGCACATTTTTACATATATTATTTCAATCAATTCTCACAATATTTTATACTAGATGCTATTATTATCCATGTTTTACATTTGAGTAATGGAGTCAAATGGAAATTAAGTGACTACCCAGGTTTACATAGCTATTAAGTATTTAAACCTGGATTTGAACTCATGTCTTCTTGATTCAAAGTCCAGCATTCTATCCACTGCACCACCTCTCTGGCTTTGGAGATTATGTTCCTTATCTATACCATTCAAGAATTTCCTAACCTGCAAAGATTAGAGTTTGAGGAAATGGAAGAATTCACATAGAAATATTAGCAATAAGCAATAAAATCCAGCATTAATTTTATCACTCCAATTGTGTAGATCTGACTTTATTTGAAAGTGTTTTTACTTTTAATATGACTGACAAGATTAATTTAGAGTTAACAGATGAGGAACTTTAACTTTATAATTATTTTGTGACAAATGTATATTGCTTGCATAGATGAGATGTATGAAAATAAATGATATTTCCACAATCCATGATGGAGACTTTTAATAATATAACCTTTCTATTTTCAAGCTTCCAATTGACAAGAATCCTAGAAATTGAAGATGTTTGTGACTTAATTTCTAGACCCTTTTGTTGAAATTGGTGCTTGGATTATAAAACGTCCATTTTACTTGGATTCATTGTCTACATCTTTCTTTATCCTTTGTGTTGTGATAGTAATGGATTTAGGGTTCTGGAAGTTATGACCTTTGGTCATTTTCTTTTTTATCAGTGCCTTTTTGAGATATTCTAACAAGCTCACCAAACAGAAGAATTGTGATAATATTGATGTTACACCCACAGTTGTTGCTGAAGAGGCTGTCAAATTAATATCCTTCTCATTCCTCTGATAAGATTAGGTCTATATGTTCAAAATTCAAGGTAAATAGTGCCTTGTGATTAACTGCTTTCCTTCAGACAATTGTCTTAGATCTAATAAATATTGTCCTTTTCTACATTCTGATCATGGACTCTATAATCAATGTAGGATAACACAATGAGTTGTATAGAGCTTTGGTATTTGTGTATCCTGTGTGGGAATGTCATCATCTTCTCTATCCCTGAGATTAGCTTGTCTCTTTTTTCATCACTAGATGATTAGTTCCTCATATCATTCATACAATAATAGCCAACATCCAACTAATGCTTCTGTCTGTGGTCAACCAATACCATCATCTACAACATCAAGCCTGTTTGATATTGTGGAAAGGGTCAGTCCCAAGCCAGTTGCTGATAGGATGAAAAGGAAAATATTACATGCACTCATGGAGACACTGCTCTGATGATGAGGAACAGAATCATTCTGTTTCCTTAAAAGGGAATGGCATAGATACAGCTTCCAAACTCCCAAGATAACAATATTATTATTTCTTGCTAAGGGGATCCAGGTGTGAGACTAAAGTGAGAATACATTAAAATTAAATTTGTTATGGAAACTGGAAAAACAATCACTATCAGGAAAAGAACTACATTTCTCCAAGTTCCTGAGTATTTAAAGTAACAGAAATCAAATTTTCAAGAGGCTATATGCATAGATGGTACACAAGGATTGCACTGAAATGTTTATGGAGAACTTAAAATGAACAATTAAGAGCAATCCCCATAGGGGCTCTAGCTATATATGTAAAAGTGCTAAAACAATAATACCTCATTGGAGACCAGGAGTTGCTATGAGTATTGAGTAATGAGGTGAGCAACAAGGAGTGGGATGCAGACATTGTATACAGACTCTTCTTTTTTTTTTTTTATAAACCCTTAATTTTGGTGTATTGTCTCATAGGTGGAAGAGTGGTAAAGGTGAGCAATGGGGGTCAAGTGACTTGCCCAGGGTCACACAGCTGGGAAGTGGCTGAGGCCGGATTTGAACCTAGGACCTCCTGTCTCTAGGCCTGACTCTCACTCCACTGAGCTACCCAGCTGCCCCCTGTATGCAGACTCTTCTAACATAGAAAAGGAGTTTAGCCATGAAAGTCCAAAAACTGTTATTCCAGTTGTTGAGGACATCCTTGCCTCTGCCTGTATTATCAAAGCCATAATACTTAGAAAAGCTTTACCTTTCAAACTAATATGGAGGAAAGGGAATAATATTGCATTCATATGTGAAATGCATGTTGGTGTTATTTTCTGTTGGTTTTGCTCTTTTATTTCCAATGAACCACTTCATTGTTCCAGTTCTAATTCTGAATATATTAGTAATACAAGTAACTTAATACACAAAGCTGAATTCACTTCAATTTCCCATATTTCTAACTAGATAAAAAATAAATGTGCCAATTAGATCATTTATCATTAAAAATAACACACAAGTTCAACTTAAGTCTAAAAGAATAAAGAGTTGGTTTAAGCAAATTTTGAAGACTTTTGTTTTGTTCTAGGTAATAGGTAGATTTAGGTTACATTGATATGATTCAAGTAGAGGTTACCAACATTGACAAACATTTATTCAATAGGTCCCCTGCTAGGAAAACTGACAGGATAGATTCTTGGAAACATTGTGTAAATGTGCAGTGAGGTCCCAAAGTCTATAGTACTTGACTTTTTCAAGCCTGTGGTGAAGCCCCTGGCCCCAGGGCAAAATAGTTCAGAGTCCTGCAAATCATCAGCATAATAGACAAAATGATCAGTTTTCAGAACTCCCAGTTCACAGACAAACAAACGAAAAAGGTTGGAAAAATGAACAAATAGCAAAAGAAATACATTACCATAGATAATTTTTATGGTGAAAAAGACTAAGACACAGATTTAGTAGGGGACAGTGAGATCCTAGCAACCACATGTAAAACTTCAAATAAAAATGGGAATGGGTCTCAAGCACTAAACAAATTCAAAAAGGAATCCAAAATTTAAATAAGAGAGATGAACAAAAATAGGAAAAAGAAATGAAAGTAATGAAAAAATAATAATAGCTTAAATAGGAAAATCAATTAAGTGAAAAAAGAGGCACATCCATAGAAGAAAAGATTTCCATGAAAAGTAGAATTGATCAAATGGAAAAAGAAGCAAAAAAAAATCCAATGAAGAAAATATTTACTTGTAAAGAAGAAAGTACCAAATGGAAAAAGGAGAATCAAAAGGTTAATGAAGAAAATAATTCTTTAAAAATTAAAACTAAACAAATAAAAACTAAAGACTTCAAGAGACATCAAGAAACAATAAAATCAAATAGGATTATACACGATCTGGAAACATCTACATTGAAAGATTGGAAGGCTTGGAATATGGTATTTTTGAAGGCAAGGGACATGGATTTACAAACAAGAATCACCTACCTGTCCAAACTGACTATATTCTATCAGAGGAAAATATGGTCACTTAATAAAATAGAAGATTTCCAAGCATTCCTGAAGAAAATATCAGACTTAAACAGAAAATTTTAAGTCCAAATTCAGAATTCAAGGGAAGTATATAAAGGTGTATAAGAAAGAGAAAAAAAATTAAACTCAATGAAGTCAAATTGTTTATATTCCTACATGGAAAGATGATATTTGTAATTCTTAACATTTTATCATTATTAAATTAGAAGTATACATAGACAGAGGTTATAGTAGTAAGCTGTTTGTGATGATATACAAAAATAGAAATTCAGGTGGTGAAAAAGAGGATTGCACTGAAAGAAATTGAAAGAGAGGAAAATGAGATAAATTATATCACAAAAAGAGGCAAAGAAGAGAAAATACTATTACAGTGGAAAGAACAATGAGGGTGGTGACTGGCAATACTTAAACCTTACTCTCATTAAACTTGGCTCAGAGAGTCAACAATCATCTGTGTATAGAATCCTATCATATCTTATAGAGAAGTAAAAGGGGAATTAGAAGGGTGGTGGGGGAGTAATATAAAGGAGGAGGAAGTTGGAGGGGTGATTAAAAGATTCTGTAGAGAAGTAGGAGGAGAATAAGAAGGGTGGTGTTGGGAAAGGGAGCAATATAGGGGAGCAGAAATGGGAGGAGTGATTAAAAGCAAAACATTTGTGTGGAGGTATCAAGTGAAAGGAGAAAACAGCATTAAAAGTGGGAAACAAGATAGAGGGGAATACAGAGTAGGTAATCATAGCTGTGAATATAAATGGGATGAACTCATCCATAAGACAGAAGTGGATAGAAAAGTGAATTAAAAAACAGAACCTTATAATATGTTGTTTACAAGAAACACATTTAAGACAAGTAGAGACACAAAATAAAAGTAAAGGAGATGGAGCAGAATCTAGTGGGCTTCAACTAAGATAAAAAAAAAGCAGGAGTAGCAATTATGATCACAGACAAAGCTAAATTAAAAAAGATTTGATTAAAAGAGATAAGGAAAATAATTATATCTTGATAAAAGGCAGTATAGACAAAGAAGTAACATCAGTGCTTAACATATATGCACCAAATCGTATAGTCTCCAGATTTTTAAAATTCAAAGTAAAGGAACTTGAGAAGGAAATAGTAAAACTATATTAGTGAGTGACATCAACCTTCCTTTCTCAGAACTAGCAAAATGTAACCAAAAAATTCAATAAGAGGGGGCAGCTGGGTAGCTCAGTGGATTGAGAGCCAGGCCTAGAGATGGGAGGTCCTGGGTTCAAATCTGGCCTCAACCACTTCCCAGCTGTGTGACCCTGGGCAAGTCACTTGACCCCCATTGCCTACCCTTACCACTCTTCTGCCTTGGAGCCAATACACAGAAGTTAAGGGTTTAAAAAAAAAGAAAAAATTCAATAAGAAAGAAGCAAAGGGACAGTTGTTACGGCTTCCGGGTTAAGATGGCGGCAGAGTAAGAAGCAGCTCTTAACCTCTCCTGACCAAAACACACAAAACTCCTCAAGGGGACATAAAAACAAGTCCAGACGAACGGAGGAACCCCACAACAGGGCACAGCGTGGAAGGTACTTGGAATCGAGACATTTCCAGGCTAAAAACGGCTTTCACTCAATCGCGGGCTGAGCAACCGCCCCACCCCCACCCCCTCCACACTCACCTATAGCTCCGAACCCAGCTAAAAAGAAGTAGAGCAAGTTTGGGGCACCCATCGAGTCATCGGCAGCTCCGGGACCTGTTCCTGAGAGCAGCAAGACTTAGGACCCCATTAAGTCAAGAACGCACGCGAAATCTGAGCGCGCGGGAGCAGACAGTGGACGCTGGGAGCAGAGTGCCGGCTGAGCAGAGGCGTGGGTGCCGGCTGAGCAGAGGCGTGGGTGGAGGCAGACACAACCAGGAACTAAAGCCTAAGTGGGGAACCAGTGCAGACGGGTATACTACTGTGGAAGCAGCGCCCTGAGACTTGTAAAGAAACCTCCTGCAGAGGATCAAGCAAGGGAATCCACCAGGGGGCTTGACCTTGGAAAAAACTAGAACTCAGACCTCAGGAGCCAATAGATCTCTGACAGACACTGAGCGCGAGGATAAACCTGAGAAGCTGCTGGGCTAATGATGGCTAATCAGTTACAGGAAGTTCAGAAGAGAAAGAATAATAACAAAAAAAAGAAGTCTTTAACACTCGACAGCTTTTACACAGAGAAAATCCAGACAACCGAGCAAACAGAGGAGGAGAACAAACAACCATCCAGACCCTCCCCAAATAAGGAAAACTCCTCACAAGCTATGGAAGAGTTCAAATCTGAGATTTTGAGGAAAATGGAAGAGATCTGGCAAGAAAATAACAGTTTAAAAGGTAGAATCTTGCAACTGGAAAGTGAGGCTCAGAAACCAAATGAACTGATAAGCAAATTGAACACAAGAAATGACCAGATTGAAAAGGAATACCAGAAGATTATGGCCGAAAACA
>NC_058132.1:90225422-90516397 GCF_016433145.1 Gracilinanus agilis
TGGGTTTGTACCCCAAAGAGATCATAGATAAACAGACGTGTACGAAAATATTCATAGCTGCGCTTTTTGTGGTGGCAACAAATTGGAAAAGGAGGGTATGTCCTTCAATTGGGGAATGGCTGAACAAACTGTGGTATATGTGGGTGATGGAATACTATTGTGCTAAAAGGAATAATAAACTGGAGGAATTCCAGGCGAACTGGAGAGACCTCCGGGAACTGATGCAGAGCGAAAGGAGCAGAGCCAGAAGAACTCTATACACAGAGACTGATATACTGTGGTAAAATTGAATGTAATGGACCTCTGTACCAGCAGCAATATAATGACCCAGGACAATTCTGAGGGATTTATGGTAAAGACGCTACCCACATTCAGAGGAAGGACTGCAGGAGAGGAAACATATAAGAAAAACAACTGCTTGAACGCATGGGTCGGGGTGGACATGACTGAGGGTGTAGACTCGAAACTACCACACCAATGCAACTACCAACAATTTGGAAATTTGTCTTGTTCAAGGACACATGACAAAACTAGTGGAAACGCGCATCGGCCAAGGGTGGGGGAGGTGCGGGGGCGGGGGGTTGAAGGGGAAAGGTGGAGCATGAATCATGTAACCATGTTAAAAATGAATATTAATAAATGTTAAAAAAAAAGAAAGAAGCAAAGGAAGTGAATGAATATTTAGAAAAGTTGAAGTTAATAGATATATGGAGAAAACTGAAGAGGAATAAAAAGGAATATACCTTTTCAGCTGTATATGGTACATATGCAAAAATTTACCTTGTACTAGGGCATAAAAATGTAACTTTTTCAGATCAAAATGCAATAAAAATTTAATCACTAAGGGTTCATGGAAAGTCATATTAAAAATGAATTGGAAACTAATTTAAAATGGGTGGGTCAAAGAGCAAATAATAGAAACAATCACTGTTCATTAAAGAGAATGACAATGAGGAAACAACATGTCAAAACCAAAGGGATATATATCCAAAGCAGTAAGCAGTACTCAGGTGCCAATTTATATCCCTGAATGTTTATATCAATAAAATAGAGAAAAGGCAGATCAATGAATTGGACTTGCACTTGGAAAAATAGAAAAAGAACTAATTAAAGGTCTCAAATTAAAGGCTAAATTAGAAATCCTAAAACTCAAAAGAGATATTAATAAAATTGAAAGTAAAGGAAGTTTTGAACTGTGAAAAGCCTGCTTTTTGCCAGGCTGAACTCTTGAAAGGTGGGAACAGTGTGACCTACACAAATGAAAAACAGCCAGATAGCCTGTGAAGTTGCAGAGGCTGTTCTTTGATGCTATCTGCTGATCTTTATTTTTATACCTTTTTTCTTATGATCTCACACAGAGTTCAGCATGATTTTCCCATACATTTTTTTCTTAAAGATAATGAATTAAGTCACACAGTAACTCTTACTATATTGTAATATCATATGGTTGACATTTTCTAATTATCCTACTAAAATTAAACAAAGAAGCAAGTCTGTCAAGAATTATTCATTATAGAATGGCTTAGTTGGAACTTATTATTTTCAGTCATCCTTAAGGCACAGAACATCATATCCTAGCCAAACATAATAGTTAACTATATTTTTAACTAATTAAATCAAGTATGATCTTACTTTATCCTATTCAGACATACAATTAATCAAGAAGATTGTTACGCTAGCAGATTATACAAGTACATAAAAAAAGATACAATAATATCAACTTGGTCCAAATATTATTTCAATTACAGTTTTTCATTTTTCACCATTTTTCAAAGGTAAGTTTACTGTTCTTTATGCTATAGGGTTAATAAGAATGGAGTTATGGAACGGTGACTTTGTGCTAATTTATCATTCCCCTGTTTTCCTTGTAACATTCTGCTTCCTTGTTCAGTGGGAGTTTGGGAGCAAATTCAGGCCAAGTACATTTTTGCTGGGGATTTTAGAAGCTTTAATATTAACTCATTTTTTGCTGGTTTGTTGTAGGAATTATTTCAGGGGATGTTTCTGTATTATAACATATAAATGCGGGGTTTACTTAGGGGTTTTTGAGGGGTCTGTGCATGGCTTTACCATTAGTCTGTATTGTTTTTCTGTGTTTCCCTGGGGCTGAGTAAGGCTACTAATTACAATAATTCTAGTAAAAGGGAATGTTAGAGAGAAAAGAGTCACATAGGGGAAACTGAGTGGAATTACCATCCTTCTGTCATCTGCTATTCAGGGTCCATAACTTGTACAGGCTGTGCCAATTGTCACGAGTTTTCATGCTTCCCGTGCTGAACTAATAAATAAGATTAGAAGTTGGTTCTATTTAAAAAAGCACAAATAAAATAGAACATTGTGCAATTTAATTTAAGAAAAGAAAGAAGAGAATAAAATAACCAGTATCAAAAATGAAAGGGGTGAATTCACCACCAATAAAGAGGAAATTAAAGCAATCATTAGGAGCTATTTTATCCAATTATATGACAATTAATCTGACAAATTTGCTTAACTGAATGAGTATTTACAAAAATTGCCTAAGATAACAAAAAAAGAAAATTACCTAGAATAACAAAAGAGAAAATAGAATACTTAAATGATACCATCTCAGAAAAAGAAAGTTAATAAGCCATCAATGAACTCCCTAAAAAAAAAACCCAGGGCCAAATAGATTCACAAGTGAATTCTATCAGACACTTAAAAAAACAATTACTCCCAATATCATAGAAATTTTTTGGCAAAATAAACAAAGAAGGAGTCCTACCAAATTCTTTTCATGACACAACTATGGTGCTGATACCCAAGCCAGGAAGACCAGAAACAGAAAAGGACAATTATAGACCAATTTCTTTAATGAGCATCAATGCAAAAGTTTTAAATAAAATATTAGCAAAGAGACTACAGCAACATATCACAAGGATTATTCACAGTGACCAGGAAGGATTAATTCCAGGAATGCAAGTCTGAATATTAGGAAAACTATCATCATAACTGACCATATCAATAATCAAACTGACAGAAACCATGATTATCTCAATGGATGCAAAAGAGCCTTCAACAAAGTCCAATACCCATTCCTGTTAAAAACACTAAAAATCATAGGAATAAAAAGATCTTTCCTTAAAATCATAAGTATATCTATCTAAAAATCAGCAAATATCATCTTCAACAGGGAAAAGTTAGAAGTTTTCCCAAGAAAATTGGGAGTGAAGTAAGGATCACCATTATCTAGCTTTAGCAATAAGAGAAGGAAAAAGGAATTGAAGGAGTTATAGTAGGCAATGAGGAAACTAAAGTATCACTCTTTATAGAATATATGATGATATACTTAGAGAATCCTAGGGAATCAACTAAAGCACTGATTGAAATGATTAATAACTCTAGTAAAGTTGCAGTCTACAAAATAAAACCATATTATAAAATCAGGATTACTATATATTTCCAGCAAAACTCAATATCAAGAGTTATAAAGAGAAATTCCATTAAAATCACTCCAGACCAGTGATGGGCAAACTACAGGCCAGATTTGGGGTGGGGGGACCTGAAATGTTCTATCTGACTGCCAGAGATTATTCTTAATCTGACGAATACAATGAATAGGATACAATACAATGAAACTTCAAAAGAGTTGCCTTAGAAACAGACTGACAGATGATAATTTCCTTTCCTTTGGCCCCCTCTTTAAAAAGTTTGCCCATCACTGCTCTAGACAATATAAAATACTTGGGAATCTATTCACCAGGACAAACACAGGAATTATATGAGCCCAATCATGAAATAATTTTCACACTAATAAAGTTAGATCTAAATAACTGGAAAAAAAACATTAATTGTTCATAGGTAGGCTGAGCTAATATAATAATATTGGCAAACTTACCTAAAATAATTTACTTATTTAATGTCATACCAATAAAAATATTAAAGAACTGTTTTAAGAAAAAGAAAAATAATTTTAAAAATATGTATCCGAAAGAACAACAAAAAAGGAGTATCAAGGGAACTAATGGAAAAAAACTGAAAGATGGTAGACTAGCAGTACCAGATCTTAAACAGTACAATAAAGTAGTAATCATCAAAAACAATCTCATACTGGCTAAGACAGTGATGGGCAAACTATTCCCTGAGGGCCAGATCCAAGCTGAAGTTTGCCCATCACTCGGCTAAGAAATAGAACAATGGAATAGACGAGGGGTAAATGACCTCAGCAATCTAGTGTTTAATAAATGCAAATGTAAGATTTAAATTAATATCTAATTACTCCTAGTATTAAATTTTATAAAGTTTATAAATAATCACTTAAAGTAGAAAGAAAATAAACTAAAAGAAATAGAAATTCAAACCAAATTATCTATCAAAAAGTAAACCCGCTTGTGTAGATTCTCCTGGCTGACATAAAGCCTGCTTTCCCAGTCACAATCAGGGGGAAAGAGAGCAAGAGGGTGGAGCTACACAAAATGTATATCCTCCCTATGTTAACACATAGGGAACATGAGAGGGAACATGAAAAGCAGGGATTTAGAGTTCTGGGGAGCAAATCCTAATTACACAATCCCCCCTGTGATTCAGTTGGAAAGCGGGCATGTAGAAATCTCCCCAGATTTACATGCCTAGTTTCCCCAACGAATCAGTACACATAAACAACTTATATCTCTAAAGATTTTAACTAGAGGTACATACATAAACAACTTATATCTCTAAAGATTTTAACTAGAGGTACATACACTATTGCAGTTTCTAAGGGGAAATTATAATAATTTGGGGATAAGAGGGAAAGGAAAGAGAAAGAAAACAAAACCAATGATTTCTAGGCGTATTGACAAAAAATAATTAGGGGGCAGTCTCCTTTGACATAAGAGTTTACATTCAAAATAAATGCATTCAATCCCCCATAATTCAATTTCACTACATCCCAAAGTTCATTCTGGATCTTTCAGTGCTGTGTGTGATTTCTGCAGGCTTTTTTATTGTGCCTTCTCCAAACAATTCACTTTCTTGATTCAAGGAGGTAGCAAGTTTCTTATCCTAAAATTACTCTCAAACAAGAAAATTTTTTACAAATCTAGAATTTTATGATAATTATACACAAGAATTCCAGCTTTTGAGGATAAGAACCCACTATTTGACAAAAACTGTTAGGAAAATTGGAAAACAATATGGCAAAAATTAGGATTAGTTCAATAACTCACACTCTACATACCAAGATAAGGTCAAAATGGGTATATGATTTAAATATAAAGAATGATATTATAAGTAAATTAGGGGAACATAGAATACTTTACCTGGAAGATCTATGGAGAAAGGAAGAATTTATGACAGAACAAGAGATAGAGAACACTACAAGATGTAAAATGAATATTTTTTATTATATTAAGTTTCAAAGGTTTTCTACAAAGGAAACCAAGATTAGAAGGGAAATAATAAAATGGGAACAAATTTTAATAACAAAATTGTTTGGTAAAGGTTTTATTTCTCAAATATGTAAAGAACAAAGTCAAACTTATAATATGTCATTCCCCAATTAACAGATGGCCAAAAATATGAATAGGCAGTTTTCAGATGAAGAAACCAAATAATCAATAATCATGAGAAAAAACATTCTAAATCCCTTTTGATTAGAGAAATGCAAATTAAAACAACTATAAGGTACCACTTCACACCTTTCAGTTTGGCCAGTGTGGCAGTAAAGGAAAATGATAAATGTTGGGGAAGATGTGGCAAAATTGGAACTCTAATGCATTGCTGATGGAGTTGGGAACTGATCCAACTATTCTACTGGGCAATTTGCAACTGTGCTCAAAGGGCTATAAAAACAATGCATACCCTTTGATCCAGTAATAATACTACTAGGTCTGTATCCCAAAGAGTTACCTGCTTATACAAAAATATTTATAGCTCCTCTTTTTGTGGTAGCAAAGAATGGGAAATCAAAGATATTTCTCAATTGGGGAATGGCTAAACAAATTGTGATATATGATGTTGATAGAAAACTATTGTGCTATAAGGAATGAGGAACAGGATAATTTCAGAAAAAATTGGAAAGACCTAAATGAACTGATGCAGAGTAAAATTAGCAGTACCAGGAAAACACTGTATACAGTAACAGCAATATTGTAGAATGATTAAATGTGATAGACTTAGCTACTATTAGCAAATCAATGATCCAAAACAATTCTAAGGGACTTTTGAAAAATAATGCTATCTACCTTCAGAGAAAGAACTGTTGGCATAGGATTGAAAATGAAAGCATAAGATTTTTCACTTTTTCTTTGGAAATGTGCTTTGGAGTTTTGGTTTTGTAAGATTATTCACTTACAAAAATGAACACTATGGAAATATGTTTTGTATGATAATACATGTATAACCCAGATTGAATTGTTTGCCAGCTCTGGGAGGGGGGAAGAAAGAAGGAAGGGAGTCAATTTGGATCATATATCTTTGGAAAACTTATGTGGAAATTTATCACATGTAATTGATAAAAGAAAAAATAAAATTAAAAATGAATTTAAAAAATAATTAAAGCTGTCCTAAAATAGAATGAGTTGCCTAATGATAGAATGGATTCCCCATCAGTGAAAGGCAGGTGGAGATTGGATCTCATGGTTGTTGTAGGGGTAATTCTTGCTGAAATGTAGATTTGATGAGTTAGCCCCAAAGTTACAATCCAACTGTGAAATGCGGTGATATGAAAACATTCTATTCACACTTAAAAGTTTCATTTCTGAGGCAATTTCCTGAAATATTTAAAGACCCATGCCTTCTGTCCTCCACATGAATAGCTATATAGAAAAGAAAAAGGAAAAAAGTCACGCAATAAGTCACCAGAGAATATCCTTCCAGGGACAGAGAGACTTAAAATGTGACAAATTCACAGAGTTCTCCCATAGGAACAGATCTCTCCATTTGCTACTTCATTAGGCTTAAAAATCCTGGTTCCATATAAATAATCTTCCAACAAATAGCCAGTACTACTCCTCCAAGTTATTTTCCTACTTGGATTGGCCAATTCTTAATCTTTTTTCTAGAGTCTTCCAAAATAAGGAGCTATATTCAGATGCAGCCCTGCAAATTTAATTGTTTGTCCTATAATATTTCAGATGAACTCTTATCACACCAAAAGAAATTTAAATTAGATACAAGAAAACATTTCTTGGCAGTAAAGGTTGAGATACTAGCCTCTTACATGTTCAGTCACTTCTAAATTATTCATAGGTTCCTTTACTTTCCAAAAAATCTATAGGTAAGTAATCAGTCCTCTTATCTGCTAATATCCTATAATTTTAAGATTCTTTCATGTATCGAGCTTTTATTATTAATGTATATTGATGAATGTGTTGCTGATTAATACATAAATGAGATAAAATATTTATCTTAAGAAAATCTGTCAAGTTTTGACTGATTCTTAAACCATTTCCCTATATCTCATCTTCATACCCTTATCATTAACAGATAAAACCCTTTTCCTGGTCCTTATTCCCTTGTCTCTGCATGGGTTTTGTAAATACAGAAACTTCCTTGTGGTGATTTAGAAGTGGTGAGAGCTACATCATGCAGTGGATAATGTGATGGGGATACAATTAGCACTTAACTTTTCAGGGTTGTTGTGAAGATCAAATGAGATAATATTGAGAAAGCACCTAGAATAATGACCGGTAAATAGTATTATATAAAACCTATTGTTATTATTATTATTATTATTATTATTATTATTATTATTATTATTATTATTATTGTGGCAGGAAAAGACTAGTAAAGAGGATAAACTATTAAAGAAAATTCTACTCTCAGTCTGGTCTTGCCTGAGATCCATTTTCTAACTCAAGTATAAACCTCATTTCTGGAGTTCTATCACATCTTTTTTTTATTTTTAGTTTGGTCATGCTGGACAATATTTGTAATTGATCAGGAAATGATTATTATGCTCTCAAGAAACTCTTATTTGTCTTGGTCCCAGGAGAGAGAAATAAAAAATTCTTGAGGTCATAAGTCAAGAGGGGTTGATTTCTAAATCAGAGTTAATTTCAATCAGAGGCCGAAATCTAAAGATATCAATTTCTTTACCCTGGTCACAAATGTAGTATGAGTCAGAAGTAGAATCTGGACCCAGATCACCTGACCTCTTTTTACTCTACCATGCTTCCTCTGAAGTTATGAGATAATATTTACAAGAGTTTAATTCAGTTTCTGATATATCGTAGACACTTAATAATTACTTATTCCTTCCACTTCCAATTTTTATTGGTAGAAGAAATTTTTTACATAATATTCCACATACTGTTGAAATCTCAATATAAAAAATAATATGTAAAATCTTCACTAAAATTTTGATTGACATCTAATTACCTTTTTCCTCACAACCACTCTATGACAGCAATAATCTAAGGAAGAGTTTCCTAACAATTAGAACTGCTAAAAATGGAATGGGATATCCTCTCCTTTGCTTTGGAGTGAACACTGCACTGCTATCAATAGTCTCAGTATCATAGAATCAAAAGAATGGAAAAGTCCTTGGATGCATCATCAAATTCAATATTCTATAAAGCATCTCTTGCCATATAAATTGTCTGAAACTAAAGCAGCAGTTCTCAAAGAATGGTCAGGGAACCCTAGCAATTGCTGAGATCCTTTCAGGGAGGGTCAATGATATCAAATATATTTTTATAATAATAAACATTTTAAGTTCTAATGAGGTAAATATTGATAGAAATAACACAAAAAGCAAAGCTCTTAAGGGTGTCCTCAATAATTTTTAAGACTACAAATCAGACTCTAAAGCTATTTGTTTTAATTAATTAATTCTAGATTATATTTCTAATTAAAAACTATTATAATTAAATAGGCCCACTTTTTTTTAACAACTCCCTCAGAATGTGTAAACTCAAATAAATATTATCCTTTGGAATTGCCCCTTTGGAATGACTGGCATAGTGAAAAAAAATTTCTTTTGAGGTCACAGAAAATACAAAATTTCAATCATGCCTCCTTCACTTATTAGTTGTGAGGTCACAGTCAAGTCATTTAGCATCCTGAGCCTAAGTTTCTTCTTCTGTAAAATGGAGTCAAGAAATCCACAGTACTTATCCAATAAGATTACTTTGAGGATCAAATGGCATAAGACATGTGAAGGACTTTACAAATGTTAGAAAACCATATAAATATGAATTATTATTGTTATTTTGTGGCAATGGAACATAAGGTATCTGAGGCTAACTTTGGAGTTATGAATCTCTGCATCTGACACTCCACGACTGTGTGGACACAGGAAAACTTCTTAGACTCTTTGTAATTCCAGATATTTCTCTAAAACTATACTTATTGAGAAGATGCCAATATTAATAGGTGAAGTAAATTTGAACCATCAGTTCCTTCCACCCATCAATTAAATTGAAAGTTCAGATACAAACATTTTTATCAATGTCATTACCATCAGTTTTATTTACTTAATCTTTTGTTCATCCACTTATTTATCTGTTTGTTTATTTCAGTGATGATACCATTATTCAACCCATTTTGGAACCTGCTCTCCAATTCTGAAGCAAATTTACTTATATGTCATGAAAGGTGACAAAATTCTAATATGTGACCTTGTGAAATGGTCAAAATCCTGCTGAATAAGGTGAGTGGTGAGTATGGAGAACATCTTTTAATAGTCAATAAGAAGATCTGACAACAAAGTAACATTTTATTTTGTGTCTCATATTTAAAGTAAGAAGGTTATCATTAGTTATCTTATTTGCTAGAGTAATGGTGGTTTCATTGGATTATTAAATAGAATGCCTAAAAAGAGGACATTCACTTGGTTGCTGTTTTGAGACGTTTCAAACAAAATCTTTTGTATTCATTCGTAGTATTATATACTTCATACATTGAATAACATACTTCAAACATTGAATAGTCTCTTGGGACATGTTAAATATTAGAAATATTAATAAAAATAATAATACATGTACATATACAATACTAAATGTGTTTATATAAACATGTTATAAATATGTATATACATATATCAACATAAACCTATAGACCTTACTAATATAAGAAGAGAAAAATGGATAAAGAGTCCAAAAGGTAGAGAAAGAAAGAGAGAAAATGAAAGAAAGGGAAGGAGAGAAGTAGAAAGAAGGACAAGGAGAAGAGTCAAAATTTATTACAGCTTTTAGAACCAACCTTTTAACCTTTCAGCAAATCATGTCTGTTGTTATTTGTAAAATCTCATCATGCTACATGGACACTCACATGGTTGTTTTAAATAACTATGAAATATCATCTAAATTCAGGAATTATGATTTTTATTATTTTGCTTACTGAGCTGAATGTATTTAACTTTTCGGATCTTTCTCATAATTAGTATAAATTAAAAGAATGGATATCTTTGATACTTCTGAGGAATATGATAGTAAGGGTATATAATTTTCTTCCTTTGGAGGATGGAGAAATTAAAATCTATGGAGCTGATTCTCCTTCCATTGAATAAATCTTTGATATTTAGCAAAGCCATTTCTGCCTCTTCTTTGTCACTTTTATTCAAGATAATATAAGAAAATATTAATTAATCAACAATTATTTCTAAAATGCCTACAATGTTTCAGACACTGTGCTAGGCACTGGGGACATAAGTAAAATGAATGAAATCATCCCTACTTGTTTATGTTCTATTAGCGAGACATGAATTAAGTACACACACATATAAAAAATGTATATTTGTAAATATAGACAGTGTAAATATAAATCTCATAAATATGAATATATACTAGTTAAATTCAAAGTAGTATGAGAAGAGAGCATTATCAGTTGTGAAAATCAGGAAGGGCTTCTTATGAAGGAAGGTGCCAGAGAAACATCTCACAAGGAGATATTCTTTAAGGTAGAGCTAAGGAGAGATTTGTTCCAAGTTTGGAAGATGGCCAATGCAAAGGCATGGAGATGGGAGGTGAAATACTGTGTGTAAAGAACAAAGAGGAGATCCAGAGTGATGGTGATAATGATGACACCTGGAATTCATACAGCTTCTACCAGCACATCACCCATAATCTTGTGTGTTGCTTCTTTTAGTTTTTCAGATGAGTCAAAATTCATAAAGGTGAGATACTTTATCCAAAAATAGAGAGCTGTCAAGAGGCAAAAAATGCAACCAACCTGACTCCTCCAGAAAAACCATATTTCTCCATAGTCGGGAATTAAGTTTCCTACCTCAACAAATGGTACCTTAACCAACCTTTGTAGGAAATTCACCCAATATTTAGGACCAAGGAATACCATTCCAGGGGGCAAGGTGGACTGAAACTCTCCAGGATATATTCTTGGATCATGTTTCTTCCAAAGAGGAGGGGTATACCACAGCAAGCTAGATAAAAGAAGCAAATTTCTCATCCTCTTTGTGTGCCACTGGATCACAATTCCTGGGAAATAAATCAATCCCTGCTCTTGTCTAAAGCACAATTAGTGAAAATTAATACTACAGCATATGGCAGGGGAAAAGAAATAAAATTCATATGAATAATAATACCTGATAGGAAGCAATTTTTTATTTCTTCCTTTGTGCCAGGCACTTCTCTAAGTTCTAACTTCTCAGACAAATGAATAAATGAGTTAAATGTCTTGCCCAGGGTCACACATCTAGTAGATGTCTGAATCCATATTTCAACTAAGAACTTCCTGACTCAAATCCCACTGATCTATCTACTGTACCACCACACTGCCTTTAAGAATAGTACTTTTTAAAAATTATCAAGAAACAGCTAGATGCAAGGTACTATATAAGATAGAGGAGGTGCTACTAGGAAGAGTAAGAAATAGCCCAGGGAATTAACTGAGGGAATTTATACTCCACTTATTTTGTTGTTCAGTCATTCAGTCATGTCTGAACCCTTGTGACTCTTCATGAGGATTTCTTGGCAAAGATACTGGAATGGTTTTCCATTTCCTCCTCCAGGATGACCTTTGGTCAGAACCCCTCATTAGGACCTGTCCATCTTGAGTAACACTGCATGGTAGAGCTGACAGTTTAAACGAGCTATACAATCCCCTCTGTCACAACAAGGCAGTGATTCAGGAAGAGTATAATCTAGTTAACATAAATATTTCATTTCAGGATATTAACTTCTCCTAAAGAAAACATTCATCTTCACCCCATCATGTCAACTTTCCATAACAGCACCTCACTATCATCACTGACCTTCATTTTGACGGGTGTTCCTGGACTAGAAGCTTCCCATACCTGGATATCTATCCCTTTTTTCTGTCTTTATGTAACAGCCCTCTCTGGAAATGGCATGATCCTGTTTGTCATCATCACTGAACCAAGTCTCCATGAGCCCATGTACTATTTCCTCTCCATGCTGTCCACCACTGACCTGGGATTGTGCATTTCTACACTTGTGACTGTGCTGAGAATATTCTGGTTCAATGCCAGAGAGATCAGCTTTAATGCTTGCATGGCTCAGATGTTCTTCATTCATCTATTCACTATTTTAGAGTCTTCAGTACTCTTGGCAATGGCCTTTGATCGTTTTGTGGCCATATCTAACCCTCTGAGATATGCTACCATCCTCACAAATGGCAGAATCACCCAAATTGTAGTGGCAATTGTCAGTATTGCAATAGTAATCCTGATACCCCTTATTCTGCTTCTTAGACGCCTGTCTTTCTGCCGTAGTCATGTGCTCCGCCATTCCTATTGCTTCCACCCTGATGTTATGAAACTGTCATGTTCAGACACCAAGATAAATAGTGCATTTGGGTTGACTGCTACCATCTTAGTTGCTGGAGTGGGCTCAACATTAATCCTAATTTCCTATGTTCTGATCATCCGTTCCATCCTCAGCATTGCATCCCCAGAGGAACGCAAGAAAGCCTTCAGCACTTGTATCTCCCACATCACTGCTGTTGCTATCTTCTACATTCCATTGGTTAGCCTGTCCTTTGTCCACAGATTTGGGAAAAAAGCTCCTCCCTACCTGCCTACACTCATTTCCAATATTTACCTACTCATTCCCCCAGTAATGAACCCTATCATTTATAGTGTGAAGACCAAAGAAATACGTAAAGCATTGCTCAAAAATTTTTGTCCCAAAAGACTCTGAATCTAACAGTTGCTATCTCCAAACCACACAGACACAGGAAAAATTCATCCATTGAGAGTTTTATTTTTTCATAGTTTAATTTTTTAATTGAAGAGAATCTTGAGGATTATGTAGTCAAACCAAACTCAATTCAGGAATCTAGAACATCCATTTCAGATGATCATCTGCTCTAACTTTGAGCTTTGCCAGCCACAGGGAGCAATAAAATCTCCTAGGTAATCTCTTTATATTTTAGATAGCTCCATTACAAATATGATTCTCTGTAGTTTCTCCCAATTGGAACTATTCCTAACTTCTATAGTAACATAATGGATAGATTTGTGTTGAGTCTTAATTTAATATAAAAATAACTCTAACTTTTTCTGACCTTTAATTCTCTCTTGTTTGAAATGAAAAGACTTCTAATATTCTTAAAAGAGAGGTGATGATCCCATAAATCTCTGAAAAATTCAGATGCTAATAGAATTATCTCAATTTTTATTTTAGACATTTCAGCTCATTTATGAATCTATAATTCTCTTGAAATTCCCATCTATTTTTGGATTCCACAGAACTTTTGGCCAAGAGTTTTGATTGCTATCCCTAACCACCATACTAGATATACTAGATATACACATACTAACCACCATAATAGATAGTTATTTGTCCAAATCTTAAGTGCCAACATTTTCCCTCTGATTAAGTTGCTTTCTACATACACTTTGAAAGTCTGTTACTCTAGAGCAATGATGGGCAAACTTTTTAAAGAGGGGGCCAAAGGAAAGGAAATGCTCATCTGTCAGTTTGTTTCTAAGGCAACTCTTTCAAGGTTTCATCGTGTTGTATCCTACTCATTGTATTCATCAGATTAGAAATAATGTAGTGCTGCTGGATAGAACATTTCGGGGGGCTCATATCTGCCCCTTGAGTCATAGTTTGCCCATCACTGCTCTAGAGTATTTGATTTCATTGTATTTCCCCCCCATCCAAATGACTTTAATTTTTAATATATAAAGATCCTAGTCTTAGAAACTTAGAGAAGGAAGGAACTTTAGAAGCCATTTATTCCAACTTGCCTTCTAATTCAAGATTCCCTACTTCTTATATGCTTGATCACAATCCACACCCATCAAGTCAAAGCCTATTTGACCATTTTGCTATCCTAATATATAGTTTTTCGTTTTCAACTGACTTCTTCATTGTCTAAATACATAATTAGATCTTGATTCATAGAGAAAAAAAGTCATTTAATTCCATCATGCCCTATTGCCCTATAATTGTCATTCTGCATATCTTTTTTTCACAATCAAATTTTATTGATTCTGCTTCCACAAAATTTCTTTATTCTGTATCCTTTTCTCCATTCAAATTATAACCACTATAATCCAGCACTTTTTCCTAGACTTCCAATCTACTAGACCATAAGTATCAATCGTGCCTGGTCAGCAACACTTATGAGTAGAGCTCAAATAAGATTAAAATATACTTGAGAAATAGTTAACAAAACTAAATTATAATAGGATATATTGTGGGGGGGTTTCTAAGACAATATGTTACCCAGAAGGATTATTATGTACAATTTTATTTCTATTTTGGTTAGGCACTGCTGTCCTAGGCTATTGCAATTGCCTTCTAATTGGCATGCTTTTCTCAAGTTTCTCTTCTATATAATTCATCCTACCCAAATCTGCCAAGTGGAAATTTCTAAGACACAGGTCTGTCCATACCACTCTTCTCCTCAAAAAGCTTTTGTGGCTTCTTAAAATCCTTTATAGCCTTTAATTCCTGTTTTTCTAGATTTATTACACTTTCCTCCATTTTATGTGCTTTGCCTTCTAAAATAGCATACTTGGTTTTTCGCATATATGTCATTCTTTCTATTGCCTCTGTGTCTCTTTTCAGTCCACATAGCCTTCTCTACCTTCCATCTCTAGCCCCTTCCCCTACCACTATCATGCTTGTAATGCTTTGACTTCAAAATTCATCTCTTATAACCCTTCTTTCAAGCCTGAGTTCAGCTGCTACTTCCTGCTAAAAGGACTTATTCCTCTAGTTTCTAGCACCCTGTTCATTGTAAAATATTTTACATATGAATATGTTATATTCATTTATTTGTGTGTTTTTGTATCATATTCTCAGAGTTAAACACAATAACTATCACCTCATGGTACTTGGAAACTGTTGTTGTGAAATTGAATTGAATGCAGGAGTATGTGCATAAATGTTTAACATGACTATCTAGAAGGGGGAAACATATACACTGTATACACTTTTAATTTTCAGCTGTATTGTTAACATTTACTCCATCATTTTTTCAAGTCTCAATAAAAGAGCAAATTAAACCCAACCTGATAGTTTTTGACTATAGTTTTATTGGGAGTAAATACTTCACCAAAAATTTAACAATTGGCTCTTATAAGCCAGTAAGCACCAACTCCAGTTTTCCCAATGATTCAGTTTGACAGTACTGTCCACTCTTACAATCTTAAAGTCTATTGATTATCTCAGACTCTTCCTAGCTGTACATCCCTGAGCAAATTACTTAATTCCAATTGCCCAGCCCTTATCACTCTTTTGCCTTAGGTTCAATACTTAGAATTGATTTTAAGGCAGAAAGTAAATTGTTAAAGAAGGTCTATTGAATAGACTGCCAAATCACTTTTGGTGTTCTACATTTTTTCCTAAGTTCTAGAATTCCCAAATTCTGGTTTTGATATTCTAATTCAGGGTGCCATCATTCTGCATGTTATTTAGACTGGAAATGTGGGAGCCATCTTTGACTCTACTCTCTACTTGTTCTCTTGTGTCCATGCAATCACTTAACATGTATGGATTTTCAAGGAGGTCTATCACTTGTCATGTGGGGGCCTGCAAAGCCCTTTTCAATGCTGCTCGTTCACATTTGGTGCCCACCTGGAATTCAACTCTCAGTTGTGACCCCCAGAAGCTGTAGCATGCAAAGTAGCCATAATCTAGAAAATTGGCAGATGAGCTAAACCAGATTGAGGGTAACCAGTGGGCTACATACCCATTAGTGAATTGAGGGTATCTGCTCCAATATTTGAAGACTTCCCCCTAAAGAACGTTTGGATGAAAACAATTTGTTTTTAACAGTCATAAAAGTAGCCAAAAAGTGGACAATGGCAAGGGCTCAGAGCTTGTTCGGACCACAAAGAGGCCAGCATCAAACACTGAATCCTGAGTCATCATCAGTTATCTTGGCTTTTATCTTGTCATTGGACTTGAATGATTCTGGGAAAGTGAGGCTGATGAACTTGTGTAGTCTGCCTCTCTTCAATCCAATTCATGCACATCAAGATATCACCCCATGATGACATTGTTCCTATTCAAAAATGAAGGACAAACAGGAACAATTTCTTCTTCTTTCCAACATTTTTCACATACATACATTTTTTTCCTTTTTATTCTCATTAGCAGCAGCCTAGTTCAAATCTTTCTTATTGTTAGCCTTGGCTATTCCAATAACCTCCCATTTCAGAGTTCAAATTCGGTCTCAGAAGACATTTACTCTGAATGACCTTGAGCAAGACATTTTACCTACATTTTCCTCAACCATAACATGGAGATAAAAATAGCACCTACCTTGCAGGAGCACTATAAGGATAGAATGAGACAATATTTTAAATCACTTAACAAAGTGACTAGTACTTAATTATCACATTGTTGTAGTTGTTGTTGCATGCCAGATTAATCTTCCTGAAGTACAGTTCTTTTCACATCTCTCAGTTGCTCAAAAAACTTCAGTGTCACCCCATTGCTAGCATGTAGGGTATACTTAATTTAAAAAATCTTTCTAATTGATTGATATGCTAAAGATTGTTCTATAGAAATGAGAGGTCTTGCACCACTTGTTCCCAAAGATTAGGAGTTGGAAGGGAATTTAGAGGCCATTTCTTCTGAGCCTCTTATTTTATTAGGACAACTAAGTCTAAGACAGTTAAATGATTGGTCTGTGGTCACATAGAGAGGGAAAGAATCTAGAATTAATTCCTATAACTTCAAGCTGACTAAACTCAGGTCATCTTGATTCTGAGTTAGTGCTATATCCATCATGCCATTTTAGCTGCTTTGTAGAACTGATAAAATGGATAGTTTTGTGAGATACTTGAGATTTAAATAAGCTTATTCCAAGTGTGATGAACAAAATCCGAACATTTACACAATAATGATTTTGTAAATATCTACAACTTCAAAACACTTTAGATCTCTAATAAAAATGCAATGACCAAATTCAGTTTCAAAAAATCAGTGATGAAGCATGCTCACCAACAGCTGGCAGAGAGGTGATGGGCTCGTTGTCAATGTGTCTAAAATGTGTTTTGCTCAATTATACAGATTACAGATTTTATTCCCTATTTTTTCCAATATGAGAGGAAGAAAGGTGGAGGAAAAGAAAAAATAGATATTTTAACTAATAATAATAGTAAGAAGTTTCTTCAGAAGTTAATGTTTTCTTCATCACAGAAAATTATCAAGCAGAGGCTAGACAAACACTTATGATGAGTGAGACAAGATTCCTATTCTGATCAAAATCGTCAGTTTTAGACAGAAGTCCCACCCAACACTGAGACATTATGATCCTAAATAGCACTTATTACCTACCAAATTGAACACAGTGGGGGAAACTTGGCCTTAAGGTTATATGGTTCCAGATTTTGTGCCTAAGCATTCCTATTTCTAGTTATAGAAAAACAGAAAATCTGCCTTTTAGTAAATCAGCAGGGAAACGCCCTCATGAGACATAGAGAATTAATAGGACACAAATGCGTAGTGCCCTCTCATTGGAATAAATTGCCTCGTTGTCCACCATGTATCATAGAAGGCAGAGCTCCTTATAAAGGTAGTTGAGTGAGACAACCAGTGGGTCTTTCCCCTAAATCCTTATTCTGTGCTGACAGGCCAACCAACCCCACAGATTGAATCAAGAGACAACATTAGATCTAACTTGGGGCATTCACTTTTTTATGTCATCAGGCTTCAGATGGACTTTAACTGAGGAGAGGGGAATTTAGGTTAGACACAAGTCAAAAAAAAAAAAAACAACAACAAACTTAGCTGGACACATTTATAAACTGACCTTCAATTATCTGTCAGGAGTTTCTCCAACTTGCCAGTACAAAAGGTAAGTTTTCCTTAAGTGAGAACTTTTCACCTGCTCTTTGAGATGCCCTATCAGAATCATCCCGATTCTCAAATTAGTCTTTTCAGTGTCTTTGTGGAATGTCTCAGAATTTCAGATTTTTGGTAGGATATATATGCCTTCTAGACTCCAGTGTCTAGAACATATTGGGATATTTAATAAATGCTTATTGAATTATGTTGAATCAAACTATAGAGACAGAAGAAACTTCAGGGGCCATCTAATCCTCTACACCTGTAGAAATATTCTCAACATTGCTCTAGAAGGATTCTTCCAAACTGTGGTACAGTATCTTCTATGAGAGAAAATGCATTCCCACACCCCACCCCAAGGCATCTAATTCTAATTATGGATAGTTCTAGTTCATAGGTCTTTTTTTTTCAGGCATTAAGGCTGAGAGGCTCTGAAAAGTTTGCTTATTACTTCTATTTCTTTCACTGCATCTATGTAAGTCTTTTATGTTCTTAAAAACCTGTCATGTCAACCATGATTCTTCTCTTCTCTTCTTAAGTGTCTCTTATTTCTTCAACCCATCCTCATATATTAGGGACTTAAGTCCTTTCCTATCTTGAGTGATCTCTTCTCAACATTGTCTAGTATCAACAACCTTCTTAATTCACAATATTCAGATCTAAAATATTTCAGATGAATCTGATCAGGAAAGAGTGCAGATGTCTTATAATCTCATTATTCCAAGAAGTAATGCTCCCAAAAGAGAGAAATTAGAAGTTTTAGGAAGGCTGTTTTTTGGCTTCACATGTTAAAAGAATAATAATAATAATTCATATTTACATAACACTATCTACATGAGTCTATGAGATGAGTAATTTAAGGCAACACAAAGACAACTTTCATAAAAAGTAAAGATGAATAAATGTGGAATAGAATACTTCATGTGGGAATGAGTTTGTAGTCACATGAAGCATTGAAGTAAAGATTGGATGGCCAATTGTCAGGGATATTATAAGTGAGGTTTATGATTGAAGATAATGCACTAGTTAAGGTTTGTGGTCTCTAAGGAATCCCAGTTCTAATAATTTTATCACTTCATCCAGGATCATAATTAGGGAGCAATTAATGTACATGGATCAGGCAAATTTGGGCATATTCCATCAGTCATTCACAAAAGTAGCAACTATCACACTTGCAAAATTAATTGTCTTATACTAAACATGTGTCAGGGTAGATACAGATATAATTTGTGATTTTAAAAAACAGAGTTTGCTTCTGTTTTGATTTAGTGAACATTGAATATTGAATAATCTCTCAAAATAAATGTTCATAATCTCACAGCTTAATGGAATTCCAAGGATAGAATGGATCTTTAACACCATTTAGTCTTATCTACTGTTAAATGATTCTTCAAATATGCAGTTACTCTAAAGATTTGTGGTTTACATATTCAAATTCGTGTTGTCCATCAGAAGAATTTTGCCTGGTAGTGTGTAAAGGTTCCTAGACTTGGGTCCAGAGAAATTTGTGTTCAGATCATTCCTCTAACATTTACTAGTCATATGTCAATAGGTATATTATTTAAATTCATCAAACTGAGTTTTTTTACATGTCAAGTGAAAATAATATCTCTAATACCCATTCCATGCAAGCCACAAATCATTATATAAAGAAAGAATTCATATTCCAGTCTTAACCTATAAGTGATCCTGGGCTAAGCATTTAAGCTCTCTGAGTCTCAGTTTATTTCTAGAATTTGATCATAATGTTGTTCCTGACCACCTCCTAAAGTTGACTTAAGCATCAAACAAGATAATAACGTCAGCTGAAATATTCTGATTTTGATTATTTGACAGACTCGGGTAAACGCCCGTGATGTATTTAAACTACTCTGTATGTAGTTGAAAGTCAGTTTTCAGTTGTTCTTAATACTTTCTTCTATAGTACTTCTTGTTCAATATTCAGGCAGATTTAGGAGGCATTTCTTAGATAAAGAAGTCAATTATCTTGCATATCTGGAGCATGCGACAAAGTCATTTTCAACTAGGACATCCTCCACCACCAACCCTCTCTTTCTTGTTTGGACCCTTGATATTTACCAAAGCATTTTTACCCTGATTTTTTTTCCCTACTGAGGGAAGGAACTAATAATATAAAATAAAATAAGATTACAAACTGGTGGTGGTGCAGGTGGTAGTGACAGTGGTGACACTGATAGTAATGATGATGATGGAAGCGTATGCTATTTGTCTAATTCTTTAGATTTACAAGGCACAAGACATGCATTTTCTCATTTGTTCTCTATAACAAAACTTTGAGTTATGTAGGAAATTATGACATCTTTTTCCATTTTGCAGATAAAATGAGGTTCATGAAGGTGAAATGCTTTCTCAATGTCATAATCTACTTACTCCAAGTCCAATCTGTCAACAATTATTTAAGTACTTACGATGTTCTATAAATTGCTTTAAGAATTAGGATGTAGAGAAAATTTCAGTCCCTGCCCTGAAGGAATTAATGTTCTAATGGGAAACAACTCTATAAATATAAGTATGTTGAGATTAAATGAAATTAAAATGTCCTATACAAGGAAAGCACTAGATGTTATTGGGATACGGAAAGAGATCTTGTGGCTCATTGGATTTGAGATAAATCTTAAAAGAAGCCAAACAATCCAGGAAGGTCGATGTAAAAAGGGAAAGCATCCCATATTTGGGACATAATCAGTCAAAAAGCATGGAGATGGGAGGCAAGAGCTCTTTCCACCTGCAATACAGCTGAAAATACCTCTAGCAACAACAGGCATAACATTCTGTAAAGACTACTGCTCTAGCGCTTTACCCCTAAGAAGTGCATATTTGGATGGACAGGAATACTCTACAATATTTTTGGGGTGATGATCTCTGTGTCCTTGAAGAATGTTATGCTCCCTGTTAGAGGAGCAAACCCCATGAAGTATCTTTTTTTTTTTTAAACCCTTAACTTCTGTGTATTGACTTATAGGTGGAAGATTGGTAAGGGTAGGCAATGGGGGTCAAGTGACTTGCCCAGGGTCACACAGCTGGGAAGTGTCTGAGGCCGGATTTGAACCTAGGACCTCCCGTCTCTAGGCCTGGCTCTCAATCCACTGAGCTACCCAGCTGCCCCCCCATGAAGTATCATTTTTGAATTTCCCACCCACCCCCATCCACTTTTCTCAGGGAGAGTCAGCAAATTCCCTTTGTGTGAAATAACTAATTAAAATAAATCTTTAAGTAAGGAAGAGAAAATTCAGAAAACTCATTCTCCACATAATCTCTTTTAACTGAGCACCAACCTATTGTAGGTAAGTTATTATATACTTTGTAAAGAATATTGAAGAAAAATAAAATAGCCCTTGAATTTAGGGAGGTTATGCCCCATTTGTAATGAGCCAAATTTATCATTTCAGGATATAACTTCTCTCATTAGAAAATTTGTCTCTTCATCTCATCATGTCAGCTTTCCTGAAGAACACATCCTCACCTTCCCTGACCTTCTTCCTTACCGGTGTTCCTGGACTAGAAGCTGCTCATGCCTGGATCTCCATCCCTTTTTGCTGTCTCTACATAACAGCCCTCTCTGGGAATGGTATGATCCTGTTTGTCATCATCACTGAACCAAGCCTCCATGAGCCCATGTACTATTTCCTCTCCATGCTCTCTTCCACTGACTTGGGATTGTGCACATCCACTCTGTTTACTGTGTTGGGAATATTCTGGTTCAATGCCAGAGAGATCAGTTTTAATGCCTGCCTGACTCAGATGTTCTTTATTCATCTCTTCACTTTCATGGAATCCTCGGTACTATTGGCTATGGCCTTTGATCGATTTGTGGCCATTTCTAACCCACTGAGATACGCCACTATCCTCACACACTCAAGAATAACACAAATTGGAGTGGCAATTGTTACCAGAGGCACAGTCATCCTGATACCTCTTGTCCTGCTTCTTAAACGGCTCTCTTTTTGCCACAGTCATGTGCTTCGCCATTCTTACTGTTTTCATCCTGATGTTATGAAACTCTCATGTTCAGACACAAAAGTCAATAGTGCATTTGGGTTAACTGCAATAATTTCTAGTGCTGGTGTAGACTCCATCTTCATCCTCCTCTCCTATATACTGATCATCCGTTCTATCCTTAGCATTGCATCCCCAGAGGAACGCAAGAAAGCCTTTAGCACTTGCATCTCCCATATAGCTGCTGTAGCCATCTTCTATATTCCTCTAATCAGCCTATCCTTTGTCCATAGGTTTGGGAAACAAGCTCCTCCCTATGTACCCACTCTCATTGCCAATATCTACCTGCTCATTCCTCCTGTAATGAACCCCATCATTTACAGTGTGAAGACCAAACAAATACGTAAAGCTGTGCTCAAAGTCCTTCACCCCAAGGGAGTCCTGATCTGACACTTGCTTTTTCCATACAAACAGGAGACAGGAAGGAATTTTCCATTGATGGGATTTTTTCAAGATAGTATTATAGAACCTTTAAAATAGAAAAAATCTTAGAAGTCATCATCTAGTCAGTTCATTCACCACCCAATGATGAAACACTCTTTGATATAATCTCTTAAAGATGAAAACCTGCTCTTGCTTTGATCTCCTCCAATTACAGATATGTTACTGTCCCTCAATAGTCACTTTAATTTAAGCTAGGCATTTAAAAAATAAATGACTTCCTTACATTCCTCCCAATTTTTCTGAATTCTGATTTTGCCACAACAAACACTGAGTCTTTATGTTTTATACAACACCCCCAGTGAGTTAATTTATTCCCAGAGCCATGGCTCTTCACTGATGTAGATGAAGTTGTTTCTGAAATTTTTTTCAAAGGGAAAGTGATGGTTCCAGAATTCTATGAAAAAACTAGAATATGAATAAATCATCTCAGTAATTACTATCACTGAATTTTAGTTCAGACCTGAATTGAAGTTCACCAAATTGAATGTTCCAATTCAGTTCTGAATTTTATATTTTTAATAACTACCGATTGCTCATGATAATACAACATTTTCATGATACATAACAATTTTCACACTTGTGAAAGTAGCACAGTACTAATCTGAATTTAAAGAACTATATATATGCTAACTATTATTCTTTTGATAGAGTAGCCTTCTTTACTGATTTTTCTTAAAACTTGCCAGTTTTAAAATCCTTTTTAATTTAATTATAACTATTCTATGATGCTTGGGTTATTAGTATATTAGAATCCTACAACCTCAAAGGTGAAAGGGACTTTCTTCCAAATCTTCTATTGCTTCTGTTTCACCATACAATCTTTCTTAATTCAAATTGGGTCCACAGAAGTACCAAAGTCTGATCTTCCTTTACCTTCTATCATAAAATCATTTACAATGCAAAGGTATCTTCAGGTTTCAGGATGTTACATTCTATATTTTAAAACAATTCTCTACAAGTTTGATATGGTGGAAATTATTAACTAACAAATAAGCAAAAAACTCTGAAATTAAATTGAATGATTTATAAAGGACTGTTTGTGTCACTTAAAAAGATGAAATGTTAATGAAACTTTTCTGGTGGAAATATATTACACAAAATAAAGTCTAAATGCAATTATTGAATCAAATTAAATGAATGGAATAGAATTGAATACCTCTCCTGACTATATAAAGACTAAAGAATCATAGGGTAAATTATATGAATTTATGTAAGTGGAAGCCTCCAGCTTGAGGAGTCAGAACTATTGAATCAGAGATTTGGAAGGAAACTCTAGTCGTATTTTAGAAAGCTACCTGAACATCAAAATCTCTCTATGATATTACAGACAAAATACTGAAAAATGACTTGTTCATCTAGAATATCTCCAGAAACAAGAACCATCCAAACCATTCTATTTTTAGGTAGTTCTAATTGGTATTAATTACACACAAAAAATGCAGGAGACATGGAAATATGACAGATTTGTTACATATAAATATATATACACATTAATATATACATAAATATGCATGTGCACATATATATGAATATATACCACATCTAAGAAGTCTCATTGCTAGTATAAGTTCCTAAAGTTTAAAACTGCACCAAGACTTTTTAACCATATATATACACATAAGTATTTATATACATATATGTATAAGCAATGAATATAGTATATAGGCATGTATATATCTTCATACATTTATATATATAGATACATAGAAATCTTACAAAACAAGCCTCTTTAAAATAATATGGTGCATAATCAGTCTCACTTTCTTATCTAAAACTTCATATATATTTATATGGGTGTGCCTATTATATTTGCTAATGATTACTTTCACAATAAAAAGAAAATATTTTAAAAAATAATGCATCCTTTTTTTCAACAAAAATTCATTATTGTTGTACTTCAGGTCATAGGATAACAGATCCATAGCTGAAAGATACCTAAGAGATATGCATTTCTTAGGCAAGGAAACTCAGTCTCAGGAAAATTAAGTTGCCCAAAGTCACAGGTAAATATCAGAAGCAAGATTTAAAGCTAATGTCTCTGACTAGAACCAGTTGTCTTTTCCTTAAACCACACTCTACCTATTGACTCTAATTCTGACAACTAGAACTAAACAGAATTCAATTCGGTAAACAATCATTAAAGAATTACTACATATAGAGCACTTTGCTTGGTGCAAAGTTTAAATCAAATATATTCACTACCCTCATGGAGTTAATTGTCCAGTAACACAATAAGTGTAGTCCTCTTTCACATGATCACCATTCACATATTTGAATACACATAGAATGATCCAAGCCTCTACATCTTTTCTTCTTTTGACTAAACACCTGGTATGTGTTTTGTTTCCAATCTCACCCTCCTGGTCACCTTCCTCTAGATATGCCACTTTTCAGCATCATTCTTAAAAACTTTGTGTATAGTGTTCCAGATGTGTTGAAAAAAAGCAAAGGTGAGATCAGTGTTCTCCCTTTTACTGGATGTTGTGCCTCATGTCCTACTCTAAACAATGGGTTTGCATTTCTGATTTTGGAACCATTTCATCTATTCATAATACCAAATATTGAAAAATGTATGTAGGAATAAATTCCCATGAAGTCTCAACCCATTATATCCTGATATATATCATGAGTTCAGTGGTTCATTCCTAGATTCCTCTTTACTAAATTCAACCAATCAAACAAAAAGCATTTATTCAGCACCTACTATATACCAGGCACTATCTAAGTACTACAGATATAAAGAATTAAAAGTAGCCTCTGTGCTCAAGGAATTAACATACTAAGAAAATATATAATGTATAAACAGGATATATTGTTAAATATATACATATTTAAAATTTTATTTATAAAATATATAAATAAAAGAAAGTTTTCTAGAATTTATTTTTCATCTGACTAGCATTTATTAAAAATCTACTAAATGCCAAGTGCTCTGTTAAGCACTGGAAGCTAGTAGTTGGGTTGGTGGGGATCAGAAAAGGATTAATAAAAAATATGGTACTTAAGGAGATTGAAAAAAAAACCCGAGAAGTAGAAATAAAGAAAGAGAGTATTCCAGATTTGTGGGAAATGTAGACAATGAGACTGAGCATTTGGTGGGAGCAACAAACAGCAGACCATCAAGGCTGTAGAGAACTGTGGAGGATAGTGCATTTATAAGAAAACCAGAAAAGTTAGAAGGGACCATTGAAATTAATTTAATTCTCATAATTTATTTACTTATTCAATTTGTTTCAAATTTCCTTCTCTACCATGACCAAGGATGGAAGCCTAAGATGTCAATCATTTCTGATAAGATAGAAAAGAATAATAATTGAACATGCTTGAATAATTGAAAACAAATTGAATCATAATATATAAATATATTTAGGCAGGGAGATATAGGTAGAAAATAATACAAAACCTTCCCTACTTAATAAATCACAAAGTCTCCAAGTGCTACCAGAGTGTAGTTGCACAGAAAACCCCATTGGATAAAGGCTTCCCTTGGGAAAATGACTCCAGCCAGGCTGACTCATGGCTCTTTATAAATATTTGTCATTCTGAGAACCCAATGGGATTTCCATCCCCAGGTTTTTGCCCACCACTTTGTTAAGATAAGAGACTCTCCTTACATCCCTTTCCAGTGGATGGCCACAGTAAGTGTTTTGGGGTGCTAAGAGCTAAGAGCATGTGTTAATATTAAAAAGTTGAAGATAGAAACTCAGCAACATAAAAAAGTTGGATGTTAAACATGAAGAATTTCTTATGAGAAAAGTTCAAAGCAACCAATTTTTAAATGAACAAAGGAAGGGTCAGGGAGGAAACAAGCTACAATGGAGATACCAGTTGATCTGGGATCTAATCCTGGCTCTGTCTTAATATTTGTCACTTTGGGCACGTGACAAGTTCTCTGTACTTTTGTTCCTTCATTTGTTAAATCACAGGATTGGAATTAAAAAAAAAACATTCCATCTCTAGGGATCTCTTTCTCTTTTAAATCCTTGAAAAAGGAGAAAGCCCCACATGGTATTTATGGTTCAGGAGGGCATGTTTGAGCCAAATAATAAACTATGGATCCTTCCATTATTTCTTTTGAATTTGATTCTAGATCTGAGAAACTATCAAAAGATCAGAGGGTAGACTTTGATGGAATAGAATAGAGGGAAATGTTTTATTAAGAGCTATCCAATAAAGGCATAATCTTTCTTATGAAGAGAAATGGAAGTGAAATAATCGTGTACAATGTGCCAGATACTGTCCAAATACTTTCACAAGAATTATCTATTTTGATTCTCATAACAACACAGCAAGGTAGGTGATTTTATTATTCCCATTTTAGGGTTAAGAAAACTGGGCACACAAGTTAAGTGACTTGCCCATGGCCACACAGCTTGTAAGTGTCTGAAGCCAGATTTGAACTCAAATCTTCCTGATTCTGGACTTAGCTTTCTATTCACTAGGTCATCTAGTTACTTGAATTATGAACCATTTCATTCATAGACCTAAAGGCTAGATTATTTGGAATAACTGCCACATGTTCAGAGTATGATGAAGCCTAGAGAGGGGAAGTACCTTGCTCAATGCTACCCAACACAGACAGTAAGTATGAGAATCAGAGTGCAAGTCTAGGTCATTTGAAGATTCATCCCTGTGATTTTTTGCAAGATACTAAAGATGACAGAATCTCAGAGGTGGGAGGGAACTCAGAAGCCACCTGTAAGGATCTTTATCTGAATAGAAATCACCTTTCTTAAGCTGTCAGTTCCTTTAAGTGGTCATTGAAGTTCTGTTTGAAGGTCTCTATTAGAGAGACAAATGGAAAAACCTATTCTCTCTCAAGGCAGTACATTCTACTTTTGGACAGCTCTGAGTGCTATGAAGTTTTTCTCCATTTTTAGGCTACATTTTCCTGCTTCACTTTGCATCTGTCGTTCCAACCTCTGTTCTCTTCAGCCAAACAGGAAAAAAAATCCCTCTTCTGTAGGACAATCCCTAAAATATTAATATCTCTAAGATCAAGCTAGAAGGGCCCTCCAACTTTATCTAATCCAAAAACCTTAAGGATTAAAACAGCAGACACTCTTAAGTCTTTCAAAGATGTTAATTTTGGTGATGTTACAGAATGAAGCAAACACATGCAAATGTGGCTAATATAGGAATTTATTTTCTCAAATATGTAAGAGTGTTTTTCTTAACTATATTACTAATTATATGAATATTCTGAAAACTATCATAGGAGGTTTTTTTTTCTTTCAGGGGAAAATGAGGATGGAGAGAAAAATAAATAGTTGTTAACTATAAAAGGAAAAATTAATAAATATAAATGAAGAAACTCTAGAGAAGTTGAGCAACTAGTCCAAGTCTCACAGTATTCAAATACAGATCTGTGGACTCAAAATCCAATATTCCTTCCACATCATGTTGCTGGGAGATTACTGTTATACCCCAATGAATTTTTTTACATTGTCACGGTCAACATCTCTACTTTTTCAATAGAATGTTTTTCTATGTTTTATCTATTTTCAGTAGTGTGCTGCCAATTCCCTGATTGCCCTCCAGTGAACATGTCCCTCAAAAGGGAGCATTCAGAATTAGATATACCTCTTTTGATGTTATTTTAGATATATACATATCTCCCAGATATTTAAGATATCAGCATATCCTCTGTACTAGAGGAATGAAAAATCAAATCAAGTTCCATTTTCCTATAGTGCTTAAAATCAGAAGGCTGTAGAGGGGAACATTAGTAGAGACTAAATGCCATTCCTATAGTCTCTATCCCTCCCCACCCCCAAACCATATGGAGGAGCAGAAAACGAAAGGGACTTCATCTGATTGGGGAAGAGAAGAGACAAAGAAAAAGGGAGGGAAGAAGAATTTTGAGAGAAAAAGGAATCTTACTTGGCAATAAGTTCGAAGAGAGAGGGATGATTAGAAAACCAAACAAAAGGTTTTAAAGAGGAGGTAAAGAAGTTCCAGAAGAACCTGAGTATTCGTGATGTATCACAGACAGACAGACAGACAGACAGACAGACAGACAGACAGACACATAACCACACATATGCTTGTGGCAAGGAGGGGGAAGAAGTAGAAAAGGAGTGTGTGAGTCCAAGTGCAGGTAATATGCATAGTTAGTCATTTATGTTTTACCGTACTAAAACTAACCTTCTCTTTTTAGGGCATTTTGTTACAAAAGAATTCTCTTTCCATAATCATCATGTCTTACCATCCTAATAACACTGCCTCTTCTTTGATCTTCCTCCTGACTGGCGTTCCTGGACTTGAAGATGCTCATGCCTGGCTCTCTATCCCCTTTTGCTGCCTCTACCTAACAGCTCTCTCTGGGAATGGCATGATCCTGTTTGTTATTATCACTGAGTCAAGCCTCCATGAACCAATGTACTATTTCCTTTCCATGCTGTCTACTACTGACCTGGGCTTGTGCATTTCTACATTGGTCACTATGCTGGGCATATTCTGGTTCAACGCCAGAGAGATAAGTTTCCATGCCTGTGTGGCCCAGACATTCTTCATCCAACTCTTCACTGTCATGGAATCCTCAGTGCTTCTGGCCATGGCCTTTGATCGTTTCGTCGCTATCTGTAACCCACTGCGATATGCCACCATCTTAACAGACTCCCGCATCATCCAAGTCTGGTTTGTGATCCTCTTTAGAGGGACGGTGATACTAATGCCTCTGGTACTGCTTCTGAAACGCCTGTCCTTCTGTCGCAGCCACGTGCTGCACCATTCCTACTGCTTCCATCCCGACATTATCCAACTCTCTTGCTCAGACAATAAAATCAACAGTGCTCTCGGACTAACTGCCCTCATCGTCACTGCAGGTGTGGATTCCGTCTTCATCCTGCTCTCCTACGTTCTGATCATTAAGACCGTCCTAAGCATCGCCTCTCCAGAGGAGCGGCGCAAAGCTTTCAGCACGTGCATCTCCCACATCGGGGCTGTAGCCATCTTCTACATCCCCTTAATCAGCTTGTGCTTTGTCCATAGATTTGGGAAACGAGCCCCGCCATATGTACACACTCTCATGGCCAACGTGTACCTACTCATCCCCCCGGTTATGAATCCCATTATCTACAGCGTGAAGACCAAGCAGATCCGCAAAGCCATTCATAAAGTTCTTCTTCCCAAGGGAAGCCACATTTGACACTGATTTCTGTCCCCATATATCTGAAGGAGTTGTGGCTTCTAATGAAATCTCGTGTATAGGCTTAGTCATAAATTGTGAAATGGGATGTTAGCTCTGCTCTGAAGTGGAGCAGAGGAAATGTAACAAAGTTAGGTGCTTCCCCTTGTTGTCGACAAGGCAATTATTATCCTTCTGAACTAAACATAAGGGATGAACAAAGGGGAAAAAAGGGTGAATGACAGGACTTATAATAAAGGTCTGCGCATAGAATGAAGACTGTTATATACTCAATACATTGTCTATTGGATGAAGTCCAAACTCCTTAATGTAGCATTCAAAAGTCAACACTTAGCTGATTACCTGGTAAATAGTAGGTACTTAGTCGTTGTTATTTGTCTGACAAAATGATCCACAATCTAGTAAGCTGGTATCTCTCATGGGAGATAATTATCCATTAGGATGACCAAACTCATAGTGGGGCTGATTATATCTTTCTTGGCTTCTTATTCATATTTGTTCACTTCCTGTTTGCCTCTGTCTGTTTGTCTTTATGATTCTGGCTCTGTCTCTGTCTCCATCTGCCTATCTGTTTGTCTGTTTTGCTCTCTCCAGCTAGGTGGAGCAATGGATAGAGTGCCTGGCCCAGGGTTAGGAAATCCTGAGAGTTCACAGTAATTGTTCACCTGGTGACTGCCATGTAGTACCTGGCACATAATAAGCACATAACAAAGGGTTTTTGTTTTTTCCCCCTTGATCCTTTCCTAAATGTTCATTAATCATTCCTTAAATTAAACAATCTAGAATATTTCATCAGGAAGTGAAGTCATACTTAGGGTTTTGTAGTTTTGGGACTTCATTTATTTCCTTCTCTGAAAGTAAAAAAAAAAAAAAAAAAAAAAAAAAAGTTTGCCATTCCTGAGGCATTTATCTTACTGTTTCCAAACTTTCAAAGATAAACTGATAGATGCATGACCTTGATCAAATCATTGTAATTGGCTGAGCCTCTATTTTCTTACCTGAAAAATGGGGGGTGGAGTTAGTGGCAGCATATTAAGACTTAATATTCAATTTAGAGGATTCTCGTGGGACTCATGTAAAATGAATGAATATCAAAATATTTTATTTTCTAAATGGTAATGCCCTCTGCCTACACTATAGATCAGGGGTCGGCAACCTTTTTGGCCATGAGAGCCATAAACGCCACATTTTTTAAAATGTAATTTCTTGAGAGCCGTACAGTGCTCACAGTGCCGCTCCTGTAACAGGGCCTAAAAAAAAAAAAAAATTGACTTTATGGCTCCTGCAGAAAGAGTCATATCTGGCCCTCGAAAGAGCCAGAAATGGCTCGAGAGCCATACATTGCCAACCCCTGCTATAGATCATTAGCCTTTATTAGACGGTCCCATTTTTCTAACACTTTATTGTTCTCGAACTACTCTGCATTCTATGTTATCTCATTTAATTCTAAAATTTGTTCTGCATTGGCAGGACTCCTACAGCATCATTAATTTCCAGAAAGGTGACCAGAAAATGTGTCATTTGTTTGAACCTCCCAACAACTCTGTGAAGTAGGGTCTATTGTCTCTATTTTAATGTTGAGGAAACTGAGGCAAACAGAGGTTATGCAAATTGCTCAGAATCACACAGCTAGTGAGTATCTGAGGCTGGATTTGAACTTATATTTCTTTTTTGCTCCAACCTCAGTGCTCTAGCTACTACTTCATTAGCTGCCTCTAAGCAGAGAGAATTTTTCCAAGTAGAATATGAAAGAGAGTTACAAATAAAATTACAAATTTCTATTATTTACAACTTGATTTTATGCACATACATATGTGTTTGTCTCTCTATATATATGCATACATATATGTATTGGAATGTATGGGGTTTGCAGGGAAGACTAGCACCTCTGGTGTAAAGGCTTGCTGAATTTTTTTCAGTGTTGCTCATCTACCTTTGGTGTCTGCCTTTCACCCAACTCTCTCCTCTCTCATCTGTGGTTTCAAGAAGCTGTAGCATGCACAGTGGCCATACCCTAGTAAAACTGTCTTGTTGGGCAGACTAGACAAGGTTGAGGGTAATCAATAGGTCTCACACCCTTCAATAGGTTAGGTGAATATCTGCCCCAAGCATGTAAAGACCCTTGCAGAATGGGTGCATGAGAACAATTTGTTCCAACAGCCGTGAAGGCTGCTGGAAAATGCACTGTGAATCATTTATTTAGTGCTGCTTGGTCAGACATTGAAGATGGCAAGGTCATCATGCCTTGTATCTTGCTACTGGTCTTTGACAATTCTAGAAGAGAAGGTGAGGTTGACAGCTTTGTGTAACTGCCTCATTTAAATACAATTAACTCAAATGTCAAGACATCACTCCATAATGAATGTCACTGGACTTCTTCAAAATGGAGGATGAACAATATATGTCTGTATGTGTGTGTTTATGTATGTGTATAAATGCAAATATATATGTAAAAATTTAACAGGTTACTTTAAAAACTGACCTACTTGTCTATTTTTGCTTCTTTAGTACCTTGAGTGAAATTTGAAATTAATCAGTGACTCTTTTCTCTCTTGTTTTAAAATAACAATATAATTTCTGTTTTTCTTCCCATGAAATCTTCCAGTGAGAAAAGATATAAAAAATACAATCCTTGTAGCATATAGGCAAAATAAACTCACACATTTGCCACATAAAACCTGATGCATCTTTTTTTCATTTTAAGTTTTTTTATTCCCCTTCCTGGAGAGAGTTAGAATGTTTCCTCATGAGCCTTCTGGAATTCTGGTTGGTCATTACATTTATCAGAGCCTTAAATCTTTCAAAACAATTTTTTTTACAATGTTGTTAAGGTATCAAATTTTTCTCCTGGCTATTCTCATTTCTTTATGCTTTGGAACATACAAATCTCTCTAAATTTCTCCAAAATCATCCCTTTCATGATTTCTTACAGCAATATGATATTCCATTATATTCAGATACTATAGTTTGTTTACCATGTCATAATTTATGGATACTTCTTAGATATTTATTACACTGTAAAAAGCTAATATATATTAACATATATATATATACATATATATATATAGTTTTTTAACATGGGTACTTTTATTCTTTCATTTCTTTCACATACAGACTTAAAAGTGGTATTGGTAGATCAATGAGTATAATGTTTTATGAATATTTTTTTCCAAATTGCTTTACCAAATATAGGGACCAATTCATAATTTTATCATCAGTTGAGTGTGCTTACCTTCCTGAAGTGTCTCCAACTTTGTAATTTTCCTTTTTTGTGTGATTTTTGCCAATATGATAAGTATGAAGTAGAATTTTAGATATGTTTTCATTTGTAGTTTGCTAATTATTAATAATTTAAACTATTCTTTTATATGACTACCAAATAGCTTGACTTTCTTCCTTTGAGGATTAGAGCTTAGATCCTTTGCACATTTTTATCTGTTGGGGAAGTTCAATGAATGTGGTATATACAATAATTGTTATCTAAAATTTTAACATTTGCCACTTGTGTAACTTTAGCTACATAAGTGAAGCATAGTAAACTGAACACTGGACTTGGAATCAAGGAATGGGGAATTAAGTATATGTGACTGTGGGTAAGTCATTAACCTCAAGTTCCATTATGTATAAAATAAAGATATGCTACCCACCTCTTGGGATGCTTTTAAGTAGAGTATTTAAATGTGATGCATTAACAAACAAATAAATGGATGGATGGATGATATAAGCAAAGTCTGATTGTCAGTGAAGTCAATACATATGGTATTTCATCAATAGATTTAACTCCAAGAGATGGAAAATTAGGAAATTATTTTAAAAAAAGAAAAAGAAGCCTAGCCATATCAGATCATAAACTGTATTATAAATTAACAATCAAAACAATCTGGCACTGGCTAAGTAATAGAATAGTGGATCAAAATAATCTAGTGTTTGATAAACCCAAAGAGTCAAGCTTTTGGGACAAGAACTCATTATCTGACAAAATCTTCTGAGAAAAGTGGAAAAAAAGTATGATAGAAAGTACATATAGACCAACCTCTCACACATTATATCAAGATACAGTCAAAATGAGTACATTAATTAGAAATAAGGAGTGCTACCATAAACAAATTAGGGGAGTATGGAATAGTTTACCTGTCAGATCTCTAGATTATGGAGGAATTTATGGCCAAACAAGAAGTAGACAGTATTACAAGATAGAAAATAAATAATTTTGATTACTTTACATTAAAAAGATTTTGTACAAACAAAACAAATGCAACCAAGATTAGAAGGAAAAGAAACCTGGGGGGAAATTGCATTGTGTCTCTGAAAAAGGCCTCATTTAACAAATAATTGGGGAATAGAATCAAATCGATAAGAGTACAAGTCATTCTCCAGTTGCTAAATAGAGGATATGCAATTTTCAGATGAAGAAATAAATGTTAGTCATAGCCATATGGAAAAATGCTCCAAATCACTCTTGGTTTTTAAAAAATGCAAATTAAAACAACTCCGATGTACCACCTCACATCTACCAGATTAACCAATGTGACAAGAAAGCAAAATGGCAGATATTGGAGGGGATGTGGGAAAATTGATACACAAATGTACTGTTGATGGAGACATAAACTAAACCATTCTGGAGAGTAATTTGGAAATATGCCCAAAATGTTTTAAAATTGTTTTGTGCATACCTTTTGATCCAACAATGCCACTACTAGGCCTGTATCCCAAAGAGTTGCAAAAAAGGGAAAATCAACATAATAAAATAAAATTTTAAAAGGGAAAATAGTGTATTTGTGCAACAACGTTTACATTAAATTTGTTTGTGGTAGCAAAAAATTAGAAAATGAGATGTCCATCAATTGAGAAATGGCTCAACAGGTTCTGGTATATGATTGTAATGGAATATTTTTGTGCTATAATAAATGATGAACAGGAAGATTTCACAAAAAAATCCTGGAAAGGCTTATATGGAACTTATGTAGAGTGAAGTGAGCAGAACCAGCAGAACACTGTACAAAGTAATGATGAAAAACTGTGAATAATTTAGCAATTCTCAGTAATATGGTGCTTCAGGACAATCCAAAGAATTATTAAAAATGCTATCTGCCACCAGAGAAAGTACTGAAGGAATCTGCAGATAGAAGCATACCATTTTCACTTTATTCTCATTATGTGTCTTCTTCCACAATACGACAAATAAAGAAATATGTTTTGCATGATATCACATGTATAACCAATGTCAAATTGCTTACTGTCTCAAGGAAAGAAAAAGGGAAAGAAAGAATATGAAACTCAAAATTTTAGAAAACAAATGCTAAAATTGATTTTTATATGTAATTTTAAAAATAGATAATATTACCAGTGAGAAAAAAGAAAATAAAGAAATAAAAGAGGATGGTCATTTTAAACCCATAGTCTAGACTATTATGATAGGAAATTAATAGATGTACAACTTGGAGTTCATAAATTTAGTGCTGGAAGGGATATAAGAGGTCATCTAATTTATCCCTCTCATCTTATGGATGTAGAAGTGGAGGACAAAATATTGAGTGATTTACCCAAGGTCACATAGGCAATAAGTGATCATCCTTTAAACTATAGTCCGCTAACTTCAAATCCTGCATACCCCATTTTAAGCAACATATAGTTTAGCTACTTGAGTTCAGAAGCCATATCACATTTCTTCACATTAATCAAAATACCTTGAACATACTAAGTTTTCAGGAAATATCTGCTGTTTGAAATTTGGAGACATTTCATTAAAAAGTCAGATCTGACTTTTACAAAGTAGAATTTTTAGAAAATGTTTATTTGCTAACATGAAGAAAGTTTATAAAAAAGAAAGTCTGGAAATAGGAAAGAAAAATACAAGTTAATTTTTAACAAATCACACACTATAATCACTGCCTATCCTGTATAGTGGAGATTGACTGAGAAACTGATTACTCTAGGGATATGACACTCTTATCTATTACAGGATAAAATTAATCCCCCAAGTAAAGCTCTTCTCTCTTCCATTTCCCATCTCACTTTAAGATATTGCTGATGCCTCACTGGGAAGTTGAGTTGAATTCCACTGTCCCCCAGAAAATCTTAATTGAATAGATAACCAATATATTTGAATCTTTCCCATGAGAAATAGAAATGAGGATCAGACCTAGGATCTCTTGGGAAGCAAAACTTTGAGCACTGCTTTGCGGATTTGCTTGGTCTTCACACTATAGATGATTGGATTCATCACGGGAGGTATGAGCAGGTAAGCATTTGCAATGAGCGTATGCACATAGGGAGGAGCTCGCTTCCCAAATCTGTGCACAAAGGACAAACTGATGAGAGGGATATAAAAGATAGCTACGGCTCCAATGTGGGAGATGCAAGTGCTGAAAGCCTTTTGTCGCTCCACTGGAGAGGCAATGCCGAGGACAGTCTTAATGATCAATAGGTAGGAGAGGAGGATAAAGATGGAATCTACTCCAGCAGTGCTAATCAAAGCAGCTAGCCCGACCGCACTGTTAACTTTGGTGTCTGTACATGAAAGCTTCATCACATCTGGGTGGAAGCAGTAGGAGTGATGGAGCACATGACTGCCGCAATAGGACAGGCGTTTAAGTAGAAGAACCATCGGGGTAAGTATCACCGTCCCCCGTGTGACAATCGCCACTCCAATCTGAGCAATTCTGGATTCTGTTAAAATGGTGCCATATCGCAGGGGATTAGAAATGGCCACAAAGCGATCAAAGGCCATGGCCAAGAGTACAGAGGACTCCATGACAGTGAAGAGTTGAATGAAGAACATCTGAGCCAGGCAGGCATTAAAGCTGATCTCTCTGGCATTGAACCAGAATATGCCTAGCATGGTGACCAAAGTAGAGAGAGACAAACCCAGGTCTGTGGTGGACAACATGGAGAGAAAATAGTACATGGGCTCATGGAGGCTTGGTTCAGTGATGATGACAAAGAGGATCATACTATTCCCTGAAAGGGCAGTTGCATAGAGACAACAAAAAGGAATAGAGATCCAGGTGTGGAAGGCTTCCAGTCCCGGAACACCAGTGAGAAGGAAGGTGAGAGAAGCTGTAGTGTTAATAAAAGGTAGCATGTTGATTGGAAGAGGGACAATTCCAAGTTGAAAATTCCAAATCCTGGAGAGGAAAATAAAGAGAGAGAAAGAAACTAGTCACTAAACCTCTACAATATAAGTAGTCCTACGTCATGGTCCTGAGGTATTCAAAAAAGGAAAAATAAAGTGTTTATCTTTGACTTGATCTCAATAAAGATTCCAAAAAGGTACAATGTATACCGGACCCTATGGAGAAGTTGTTGCCAATTGTTCTAAATGATGTGCCTGTTCTTAGCTTTTTCAAACGAGTTAGGAGTGTAAAGAGTAGTAGTCACATAAAGGAAGCAGAGATAGCACCAGAAACACCCAAAAGAAATGAGAGTTTTTTGGAAGAGTTCCCTGTGTTGAAAGACAGCACTACAACAAACTCCACTTATTATTCTCATCCTGTGTTCTTTCTCAACAAACATGAAAACATACCTAAAAACACAGAGAAAGTATGTGTCAGTGACAGGACTTGCAACTAGGTTTTTTGTTGGGGTTTTTTTTCTGGATTCAAAACTGGTTCTCTATCTAAAATACAATATTACCTTTCCTGGCACTTCATAGGAATGACAAAGTTTTCATTTTTTATCAATACTCTACCTCCAAACCTCACCAGGTTCTCTGTATCCCACTTGAGTTGATATCCCAAGGCAAAATACAGCGCTATGTATGATCAGAGTCTCATATATGGGCTGGGATCAATAGAACAACTTCACAGTCCTCATGTACTTTGTTCACAATTAAAATGTCCTTAATCTCCTCCCTCCCAATTTTGAGGTCTCTTATTATTTTGAGGCATATGATTAGTCATGTTAACTTTGACCACCTCTGCTTTAGAGTGAGTCAATAAGGAATCTCTCAGGGGAAATTTAACCTAATAACTCCAAACAAATGATTTATTGGCCATGGACCCTACCCAAGTCTATCCACCATCTTAGTTCATCCTATTTCTACCTTAGAGTCGACAAGGTTGTTTAGTGGATAGAGTACTGAGCTTCAAATCAGATGAATCATATTTGCGTCCTTCCTCTGACATCAGCTATCTGTCCATGGGCAAGCAATTTAGCCTCTTTCACCCTTATTTTATTCATCTTTAAAGTGGTCATAATAATAATAATAATAATAATAATAATAATACCTCAAAGGATTGTTATGAGAATCAACTGAGATAATATATGTAAAGTGGTTCACAAACCACAAAATGCCTTAGAAATGCTAGCTTTATTATTACCTTTTGTAAATCCTATTTTAAGTATCTATTTTACCATGTTATAGTAACATAAGTACTTAATAACTAATGCACCCACACATCTAACACCCATACTTACTTAAAATCAGATATACTAATATGGCAAAAAACCTGATTAAGAATCTGCTCCTCCCCTATAGCATTTTCCTCCTTCCATCCTGATCTCCTTTTTATCTTTCATCCCAAAGAAGTGTCTCTTCAATATCTTCCAGGCTAGTTGTCAATGTCTCTGAGAGCCTTTCCGACTGGGGATTATCCATGAGCAGTTTATAGCATCTAACCCAGGCATTATCTCAAATGACAACAAAACAATGTAAAATAAAACCATTCCAGTCTTCACCTCTTTCCTATAGCTGTTTTAAAGGCAAACAAGGAGAATTTGAAGATTTTAAAGAAAGGGGACTTCAAGCCACACAGTTAGGAAAGTCAGAAGGGATTGAGCAATCACAAATTCTATGCCTTCATTTGCTTTATTTACTTGATAAAGTTTTTCCACAGCAAGGTCTCTGTCAATAATTGCTGAAAGTTCTTACTTACCAGCCAAAAGAGTTCAAAAATTACATTATTGAATTTTTAGTAATTCAGTAAGTAAAGTAAGAATTACACTATTGAATCCAGGGGACAAGTAACCCCAGTGGATCAAGGTAGTTTGCAAAGGATTCTAAATGCAATCTAAGAAAAAATGTATTCAGACAGAAAGCAATGATTCTGAATTTTGTACAAATGGGGAGTGGAAGGATCACCAGAATGCAAATTATAAGACTCCTGCATCAATTTGCATCACTGAACCTTAAAAGTCATTTGACCATAGGTAAGGTACTTCGCCTTTCTCAATCTAGAGAAATCACTCTATTAAATGAATGTAATAAAACATATAATACCTCTTTCACAAGGATATTGTAAAGAAAGATGTCTTTTATAATAGTAAAAAAATGAAGCATTTAGAGAAACTACATATACAAAACTATATATACAAATACTGTGCATATATGTGTATACATATATTATATATACATGCATACACAATCTTAGCTAATAATAGTAAAGTAGTAATAGTAAAGAAACTTTCTCTGGACTTAAACATATGTTTTCTCCCTCTTACCATATGATATATTTCTTTATACTTCCCCGCAGGACTTCTTGGAACCCTAGGAGACTACTAAGTTGTCTTTCCATTCCCTTTCATCCCAGGGAAGACTTCACATTAAACCATTAAATCTTATTAATATACTCCTTCCCATATTAAGTCGATATGCTTAACCCATTGTTAACTGACTTCGATCTCTGCGTTTCTTTTCTAAAAGTCAAGATGAACTACACTGAGCCACATACAATATCTCCTTCTAACTTTTGAGGTTACTGACATATACCACTTTTTAAAAATCCCTTACCTTCCATCTTGGAGTCAATACTGTGTATCGGAGCCAAGGCAATAAAGTGATAAGAGTTAGGCAACAGGGGTTAAGTGACTCACCCAGGGTCACACAGCTAGGAAATGTCTGAGGCCAGAGTTGAACCCAGGACCTCTCATCTCTAGACCTGCCTCTCAAATCTCCTGGGCTACCGAGCTGCCCCCACTGACATATACTACTGAAACTGATGGTTGAGAATACAGATTTGTCTGTTGCTGTGGAGCAGAGCAAAATTATGTGGTCTAAACATATCACCATTAAAAGCAAATCTAATTAGGACAGTGTTGTAAATAAACTGTGCGAAATTGTCGCAGACCACCAGAATTCTGACATACAGGTGAAGATGGTCGATGTTTGTTCAGTCTTCCAGGAAAATCCAAAACCTATTTCAGATGTCCATTACACTGTTCAGTGGCCCACTCAGCCAAGATTAGCTTCCTTACAGGTACTGACTGCGAATCTTATGTATCTTGAGCCCAACACTATCCCTCTCCCCAATATTCTAGTTATACTCTCACCACAATTACAGCTGTTTTACTTACAGAACCTATATAGAATGGAGGCGATGACACTCCTGTCTTCTCTAGTCATCATTGTGGGACCAGAGAATCTAAGATTAAGCCAATTGGACTCTTGGGCTGGGAAATATTTAAAGGGCCAGGATTTATTCCAGTTGGGGTCCCTTACCAAGCAGGGAAGGCTGATCCAGAGGGAGAACTCATTATCTCCATAACTAGCCTGTTATACTAAAATATCTCAAGAGACCTGGGATCTCAAAGGCCTTTCTCTGCCAGTAAACTTTGCTTCTCTCTGTAGCATCACTTGCTTATCTTATTAGGAAATGTGGAAATGATGAAGGACTTTTATACATTTGTTATTGATTCTGACCTTTGTGTGTTTCCCATTCTAAGACTGATGGACTTTTGGTCTTTGTGCCCTGGGGCCCTTTTGTAAAAAGGAGAATTTGAAAAAAAATTATGGAACTGCACAGAAGAGACTTTAGGCAATTATAACTAGTATCTGTGTGCTTTTTTTTAAGGTTTGAAGATAGTTTTCATATTTTTAGCTCACTTGATCCTCACAGCAGTCCTATGAAATTGTCTTTTATTATTATCAACACTTCACAGATGAGGAAACTGAAGTAAAGTGAATTTAAATGACACTCTAACCCAGAGTTACACAGGAACTAAATGTATGAGGCAGGATTTTAACTCAATATTTTCCAAATTCCAAACCAGCTCTCTACCTAGCTTCTTTATTCAAGATTCTCTGCTAACAGATTTAGGGCAGATGCTGGAAGTCTCCCTCTTCCATTCCCTTCTTCATTAAAAAGGTAGAAGCATAGAAAGAAGAAAAACTGGTATATTGTAAACAGGGCTGGATTAAGATTCAGGAGACAGATTTTCATCCTGCCTCAGACACTCACTACCTTCACCTCCGAGTCATGGTTCCCATATCTGTAAAATGAGAATAATAATGTTACTTTTACTAATTACTTTACAAAGGTGTGAGGAAAATGTTTTTCAAACCTTTAAGCATTTGATAAATGCGCATGTTTTGAATACAGACTTTTTCATCCATAAAATTCTCTTTTTGTGTCAAAACCAAAATGAAATTAAATGATAATGTTGCATTTACAAACCCCAAAACTGCTTTAAAAAAAAAAAAAACCCTTCCCTTTGTCTTCAAATTGATAGTAAGTTTCAGTTTCAACACAAAAAGAGACACTAGGGCTAGGCAATTGAGGTTAAGTGATTTTTCCAGTCACACAACTGGGTAATGTGTGAGATCAGGTTGGAATCCAGGACCTCCCATCTGTATACCCTCCTTTCTATTCACCTACACATGATTTCTTGCCTCAGAATAGATTTCCTTTCTCTCTACTATCCCAAGACATATATAACTGTATTCAAAACTCTCTAGGTCCCTCTTCACCCTTAAGTCTTCCCCAAACTATATGATACATTACTAATTAGCCAATTGTTGCAGAATTTATGTGTATGTCTCTGAATATTTCATTTTTCCCCTAGCATTTATTGATCTTTTTGTATGTAGCAGGTACCATGATAGGAGATAGAGATACACAAAGTGAAAAATATCCTTTAAGCTCAATGAGCTTATAGTAACATTTTGGATATTGTACATGTTACATTTCTAATATTAATATATTTTTCTGGTTGTAAACATGCCTTTATTTCTGTCATGTGTATTTATATATACATATGTATGGGATATATGTGTATGTGTGTGAGACTTTCTTATTTTTATATGTTTATAGGTCCCCATTAGTTTTGTCTACAATTTTCTACCAAGAAGCTTTCTGGGAAAAGGATTGGGTCTCCCTAGAATAAATGATCTCTGTGGGCAAAGGCTTGACTTCCCATCAGACCTGAACACACTAAGCACACCAGGAAGCACCAGATTTTACCATCTTCTCTGCCACTCCTTTACAGACCCCCCTGACATTAACATTTGCCCTACTTATTTATATTAAGAACTCCAAGGCTTTGCTATTTACTTTCTTTTTACATCCTAAAAAAATCAAACCTTTTAAACCACCCTAGATTTAAATTCTCCTATATGAGTTGTTCCCATAAATTTTAGTGTGAACTCCTTTATAAATGAATATTCTTTTTCTTCCTTTCTATTATTTTAAGTGATATTTAAGCAATGAAAAATGCTCAGTATTATCTCTTTACATTTCCCTTAGTGCTCAGAATAGAGCTTAAGTAGATGTAAAAAAAAAAGAAAAAGAAATAAAACATTTCTTGAATGAATAAATGTTATTTGATTTCAGTGGTAAAAATCCCCTGAATTTAGAATCCTGTGAAAAATACAGAAGGTTAAATATTGAGTTGATAAATGAATAAAAACACAGTAAGCTCTTTTATGAAATTCCAAGTACTGTGCTAAGCATTAGGCATATAAATAATAAGGCAAGATAATTATTTGATCCTCACAAAAACCCTTTGAGGTAGGTATTATTATCAGCTCTGGTATACAGATGAGTAAACTGAGGTATATGGAAGCAAAGTAATTTTCTCAAGGTCAGAGAGCCAATATGTATTTGATCAGGATTGAACTTGTCTTTTTTACTCTATGTCCAATAGTTTATCCACTTTGCTATCTAGTAGCATATTGTTTGGTTATTTTTTGTTTGTTTGTTTTTTTAAATAAACATTGTTTTTCTTCAATTACATGAAAAAAACAAAATTTAACCTTCATTTTTTTTAAAGTTTGAAGTAAATTCTTCCCCTCACCACACTGCCCTTTCATCACCCTATATTTCTTCACTCTTTCATAGGCAGATGACTAAAGAGGGTCCTTTATAATCATCACCCACAATGTTTCATCTAATACTCACTTTGATGAAATAATTTTGGATATAATATCAAAAATATAAAATTGAAATCCCTGTATACATTTTAATTATAATGAAATAGAATGTGACTATTAGAAATATACTATACCATATATCTGCTAAATTCTGGGGGCAGAAGCCTGTGACTTTTATTAAAAAGCTAATAAACAGCCCTAATAAAAACTAGTTGAACTAGTTCCAGACAAACGCCCAACCAGATACCCAGACCAGATATATGTGAAACATTCTCCTTTGAAGATTTGCCAGCCTGAATATTTGGTATTGATATACAAATGAGCCAGCCCTAGAGTATCTGGTCCAGAGTATCTGGTTTAGATGTCCAGTCAAGATGTTCAGGCCAGATCCATGACTCTGCTGACCATCCTGATAAGTGTGTTTCTAGGTAAGAATCCCAAACTGACCTATATAAAAGGAAGTGAGTAAAGAACCTAGACTGCAACCTAGAATGAGACTTTATTTCTTTAGCAGGGTTTCACCTTTATTGCAAATTTTTCCACTATTCTCAATCTTAAATAAACATTCATGTTGCTGTGATAGCCTTCTTGGTGAAAGCTTACGCTTTTAATAGAAAATGAATAATTTATTTTTGACAGGTATTCAGTCCTTCTCATTCCATCTTCCAGATGTCAGTAAAATACTAAATATTCTTTCTCCAAGGTTATCAGTGATCCTTTAAATACTAAATTTGGTAGCAATTTCTCGATTCTCATTTTCCTTGATCACTCTACAACTTTTAATACTGCCAGTCTCCTTCTCTTGCTATATAATCTCTGTGTGCTTAACTTCTAGAACATTAACTCTCATACTACCTTTTTGACCATTTTTAGTATCCTTTGCTTGAGTGTCTACCATATGATATTCTTTAAGTATGGCTGTTACCCAAGATTCTGTATTATGTTATTTTTTTCTTATATCTTTATACTCTACTTTATTCATGATCTTATCAGCTCTAGTAGAAACAATTATCATGTCTATACAGATACTCCAAAATCTGAAAATTTAACACTGATATCTCTTTTGAACTCCAGGACTGTATCACCAACTGCCTACTAAAAATCTCCTCCTGGAGGTTTGACTGACATCTTAATCTTAGGATATACAAAATTAAACAAATTATCTTCTTACCTAAAATGACCATTTCTTCAAGATTGCACTTCAATTCATCTTCTTTCTAGTAACCCAGGTTCTTAACTAGAGTCATCCTTCAATATTTCTTTGCCATTGCCATTAACTGTCAAGGAGCTACTCATCCACCTCCATCATCTCCCAAGATCAGACTTTCTCTCTACTCATGTAGCTACTTCCATAGTTTAGGTCCTTATCACACCTCTTCTAGACAATGAAAATAGTCTCTGAGTTGGCCTTTCTGCTACAAGTCTCCCTTCTTTTATTTATTTTCCACATAACTGACAAAAGAATCTTCCTAAGGCACAAATCTGACCATGACATACTTTCCTACTCAAAAATCTTCTTTGGCTCTTCATTCCCTCTAACAAACTCAGACTAGAATTTAAATTTTGCACAATCTGACTTCTATAGCACCTCCTTTCTTTATTACATATCATTTCCCTTTGCACTCTCTAATTTCTAGCCAAACTAGACTACTAGCTGTTTCTTGAATCTAACACTTCATTTCTGATTTCCATAAGTTGGTTTCCATGCTATAACTGCTGATAATACTATTATAATGATTATAAAACAACTCCCTGCTATAGCTTTAAGATTTGTAAAGTTATTTAAATTTATTAGTTCTTTTGACTCATGACAAATCTATAATTCAAATGCATTTATCATTTCCATTTTATAATTGATTAAACTAAAGCTCAGGGAATTTGTGATTTACCCAGAGGCATAGCTAGTAAATGACTAAAGTACGAGATCAATAGATTCTTTTCTATATGTCAGTTCCTATTATCATTTTTTGTCCAGACTTCTAATTTTATTTGTGAAATGAAAGCTTTTAATGAGAAAACTACCTCAGATGTGCTGTTTTTGCTGCTGTTATTTTAATTTTCAGCTTCTAGTACTTTATACCTACTGAGGCACTGAGAGTTAGGTTTCCCAACATAAGGTAGTCAGAGGCAGAATTTGAATCTAAATATGCCTTATTTTAGCCAATCTATATGCTACCCTACACTGCCTTTTACATAATTATTTTTACAATCATCATCATTATTTCATTCTAGTCCTGGGAAAAGTAATTATCCTGCTATTATTATTTAATGTTCTATAAACTATTGCATAAGTAGATAAAATAGCTGCTTTTGTCATTAGATAAAGGTATTAGGGTGCAAGCTAACCATCTGCTTCCCTAATAAAAGCATCCTTGTTAATTAGCCAATAGGACTACAGGCATGACATTCACTCATCTTTCCACATGACTTTACTCTCCTTTTCTAGGATTATTATTGTTGTTGTTGTTGTTACCATTGTTATCCTACTGCAATTATTTTTTGTTATTTCTACCTCACAGAGTACTGTAGGATTTAAATTAATATCCAATACTCCAAGAATTGTATTTTATAAAGTTTGTTAATAATCCCTAGAAGTAAAGGAATAAAAAGATAATTATCTAACAAAGTAAGGCCACTTGACTCAATTCTCCTGGCACTCACCTCATGCCACCTCACCAAACCAATCAGATTAAGAAGAGAGAGAGAGGAGGGGCTACACAAAATTTATAACCTCCTTATGTCAGCTCATAACGTGAGAAGGAGAGTGGGGTGCTGGGATTCATAGTTTTTAGGGTAATAGATTCTAATTACACAATTCCCCCTGTGATTCCATTGGGAAACAAGCATGTAGAAATCTCCCACTTTTACATGCCTAGTTTCCCCATGGGATCAGCACACATAACCAACTTACATCTCTAAAGACCTATAACTAGAGAGGTACATACAATATTGTACTTTCTAAGGGGAAATTACAATAATTTGGGGATAAGAGAGAAAGAGAACAAAACCAATGATTGCTAGGTGCATTAACAAAAAGCCAATTAGGCAATCCCCTTTGGCATAAAGGTATACATTTTTAAAGAAATAATGGGGTAGAGAGAGATATAGATGTATAATGATGGTGATGATGTGTATCTGTCTATGATCTCCTCAGGTGCAGTTGGTGGGAAGAACACCTACTCCTATTACCCTGGTTGCTTCTGTAAATTATTCCCTTCTCTCTGACAGGTTTGGTTGATAACTTGTTAGAACTTCCTTTAACAGTTGCCAAAGTAAGGACCCTTGAGAGGTTAGATAGATGGTTAACCTCTCCAGGCCCAACCTGGAGTTGGCTAGATTGGTAATGGGCTATTGATTAGTCTTGGATAATGTTCAGGATCTGACTCCCTTCCCAAGGGTGGTGATAGAAAGATCACTCAGGAAAGTACTTGTTATTGAACACTCTTTTATCTATAGCTAGGAAAAGGATAACAAGGTCAAGGATTGGGGATTAGAAACCCTACTGTTCTATTATCTATTAGACTAATTAATAATCAGGACTGGAGGCTACTAAGCTGGTGGAGGCTTGAGATCTTCACCTCTCCCTCTATCTCTGGCTGGACCTGGCCACAGCCAAGCCAGAGAATAGGGAAGGCTATTGTTGCTGATATACTGATGGTCTTTATTCTCTCAGCTCTCTCACCACTAGTGTTGATGGTTCACTAGCTCTCACAGTCTAGCCAGGTAATAGATTCAGGCTTATTCCTACCTTCTTCTTCTTCAACCACCCTTCAACTACCCTTCAGCCACCCACTGCCCAGATAAAACCATAGAGGCTTGCTGAGATTTGTGATCCCCAGGTCTCATCCTCTGAGTCCAGAGACCTCCTCCAATGTAGCTGTCAGGGGTATATATAGGGTGAGGCTAACTGATGTTTGCCCCTGGCTCATGGCACCTGGGAACATTCCAAACTCTCGACTGCCATCCCTGTCAGTCACAGTGGCATCCATCTCATCCCAGATTATGAATATAACAACATTCAAAATAAATGCTTTCTATCCCTCCACAGTTCAATTTCACTACATCCGTAAGTTCATTTTGGATCCTTTGGTGCAATGTGAGGTTTCTGCAGGCATCTCCATGGCACCTTCTTCAAATAGTTCACTTTCTGGATTCATGGAGGTAGCAAGTTTCTTATCCTAAAATTACTCTCAAACAAGAAAAATTTTTATAAAACTAGAATTTTATGACAATTATACAGTACTTGACTTTTATCAAGGTTTATTTCTGCTGTTCTCTGCTCTGTGAAACCCTCCCCAATATTCCTATTGGTGACTATATCAAAATAGACTAAGTAAATAATACAAACCTTGAGGTTGGACAGTAAAGCAAAGAGGGACACACTTCTACTATTTCATGAACGTAGTCCTCTATCAGAAAGACAGGTAGAATTTGAAATTATGCCAGAGTCCCTATTTCCCTGGTAGCAAGGGGAGAGTTAGGGAAATACAGAATATCAGATTCATTATGGTTCTCCATGTAAATTTGCACAGTCCCTGGATTAGCCTATCCTGCAGGGCAAGTCACAGGGGATCAAAGTTTCTAAAAAGCCTTTACAAGAATAATCATCTTTCCAAGGCATATTATCTCCTCTAAGAAAATGATTCTAATTAGTTTGGAGCATAGGATCCTATAAAAACTTTCTGCCCTCTCTTTAAACCTTACAATATCTCCAGCCACCAGGTCAGTATAGTTTCTTCAAGTACAGGTAATTCAATTAGATGATGTGGGGCCTTTTATGATGGTGGGTGGTTTACTGTAGCTTCATTCTTCAAGCTTTGACTACAATATGAAGGAAAGCATAAGTTTCTTGTTGCTAAGTGCTGGTTGGTTTAGGGGGTGTAGCAAGAAGGAACAAAACTGTTCAAACTAGGGGTTTTTAATGGATTGTGTGTGTGTTTGTATCATGGACACCAATCTAATGATATTTGGGGACCCATTTTATGAATAATATGTTAGGTGTATAAAATAAAATATACAGGCTTGTAAAGCAGATCAATTATGAGTTCAAATCCAGCTTTAGACACTTGTGTGGTAAAAGTGAAGGGATAAAGGTAGGATGGATGGGAGAAAGGAGAAAGGAAGGTAGAGAAAGGGAAAGGTAGTCATTTGGGGAAGAATTGTAATATCTGAAAAAGACAAAATTGTCTTTTTGATCCCCTCTATTTCTCTTCCCTTTTCCTTTGGGGATATAGTACCTAAGGTCTATAAAAAATCACTATTGTGTGGCATATAGTGGGATTAGGGCATATATTTCATTACATATATATATATACATATATATATATATAAAAGGAAACTTTCTACAGTATGAAACTTTCTACAGTATATATATATATATATACTGTAGAAAGTTTCCTTTTTCTATAGTCACTGGTTTCTAGTAGTGAGAACTTTTAAGAGGGTGTTTGGTACAGGAGAAACTTGGATTCAAATCTTTGACAAAGCAGTTACTCATTGTATGTCCTAGAGCTCATAACCTTTTTGAGTGTCTTTTTCCTCATTGATAAAATGGTGATCATAATAATTACCCTGCCTACCTCAGAGGATTTAGAGGAAAGTTCTTTGAAAACCATTAATGTTTTATTATTATAATTATATATGATTTATTAAAATAATTATAATTATATGTAAATAATATAATTATAACAATTATATTATAAATAGAATATAATTATGATACAAATGTGAGTTATAATTATCACTTTTAAGACATTTTAAGATAAAAGATCATATCTCAGCACATCCCAAACACACAGAGAGAAGGAAATTCTACAAGACCATTCAAAAGAAGAAAATGTTCTGGTCTTGATATCCTTTAGCCTTGACATCCTTAACATTAAGATAAGAATGAAATAAAAATTGGGGAGAACCTTTCTTTGTCCCTTTTATAGGGAACACCTTAGAACCAGCAGCCTCCCTCTTAGATGATGATCAAAGGTGAAGATTTTCTCTTTCCTGAAATTAGCCATCTTTCAGGAAGTGGTAAAGTTATACCTTAGCTTCATTTCCACTTCATCTCTACCTTAATGAAATGATCTAAAGATTTCTAGGAGTTTTCCCTTCTTTTTTATTTTATTTTCAATTTCTCTCTTTGTTGAGGATGAAGGTTCTACTACCTCATATCTTTCTAGTTCTAATATTGTCACTACTACTACTACTATCACTACTACCACCACCACCACCACCACTACTATTACTACTACTGCTGCCTCTATTACTGCTACTACTACTGCTACTGTTATTACTTCTACTACTACTACTACTACTACTACTACTACTACTACTACTACTACTACTACTACTACTTGTGGAGATCTCTTTATCATCTCTGATAATCTGATAAGGACAGTTTAGTTGATAAGGAAATAAAGACAGAACAAAGGGAGTTGTCTTTTACCTCATGCTTCCAGCTCTGGCTCCAAGAGCATGGAGTTTATTATATATGTTTCAAGACTCATTTCACACAAAAGACCCCTCCCCACAAAACTTTGCAGATGCACAGAAGTTACAAATTATGTCACATCAAAACACAAAACATTGGCTTCAGAATAGACCAAGGCCAAGGCTGAATTTTTTTTTTTTAACCCTTAACTTTGGTGTATTGTCTCATAGGTGGAAGAGTGGTAAGGGTGGGCAATGGGGGTCAAGTGACTTGCCCAGGGCCACACACCTGGGAAGTGGCTGAGGCTGGGTTTGAACCTAGGACCTCCTGTCTCTAGGCCTGACTCTCACTCCACTGAGCTACCCAGCTGCCCCGCCAAGGCTGAATTTTGACTAGGTTCTTATCAGAAAGCCAAGTTGGGGAGTATCTTGGCCTTGGCTATAACAGGCAGCAGCATTCCTTGCTGTGTTAACAGTGTTAACCCTTTAAATTCAGGTTTGATAGGAACTTAAAGCTTTTCAATAAGGTCACAATACTTTTCAACAAGAAATCACAAGGATCACAAAAGGGGTCAAAAGAGGAGCCTCAGATTTTTATCTATTCTCTTATTGGCTTCCCACAACAACTACTACTACTACTGCTGCTGCTGCTGCTGTTAATGCTGCTATTCTACTAAAATAATAATAACAATGAAAATTCTCTAGGACACTAGAAATCCTCACTTTTACTTTGTCATTGGTTATCACTGAGAAGCTACTGTAGCAGACACTGCTTACTTACTTCCTAGGCTAACAGCAGATTAGTTGAACCTAAATAGCTAAAAGCAATGGGAAAAGAGAATCATAAAATGTCAGTTTTAAGGGAGGTAAGGGATCATTTAAGTGATAGAAACTTATCCTGATCACACCCTCACTTAATTTCTAGAGGACCCTCCCCTGCATAAATTAGTTTGAATTTACTTTGAATTTCATATATTGCTTTCTTCCAATCAAATGTAAACTCCTTGAGATCAGGCACATTTAAGATTTTTCATATCCCTAATGCCCACCTCAGTGCACACTTCAGGCACTGGATACAATTTTTTTTATTCAATCTGGTCTAATGATATCTTGCTGATAATAGAAAACTGAGACCCAATGAGGGGAAATGAGTTTCCCCAGGTCACATAGCAAGTTAATGAAAGACTCTGTACTATAATCCAGGTCTCTTCAATACAGTATTTTTCTTTGTTTTCTCCTCATTGTACACTTTAACAGAAACCTGTCTGGGTAGGACAGAACCTGTGTGAATTCAGTAATGCCCTAACAATGATCATATGGATATAGAACTGGTAGAAATCTCTGAGATCACCTAGATTAACTTCTTATTTTACAGATTAGGAAACCGAGGCAAGGCTAACCTCAAGTGCTACCTCCTATAAGGAACTATTGACCTTAAAAAAATCAGAACTGCCAACATAATTATAATAATAGATCTTTAATTGAGGTAGGCAGATTAACCAGGGAAGTTACATAGAACTACAGTCCGGGGAATTCCAGTAAACTACAGATCTCAGGACACATATAGATTTTAGGAGAGAAATCAGCAATAGCCTGATTACTTTAGTTTATTGGAGCTTCAAGAAATTTACAATGACTTAAGGCTTGGGTGCTTAGAGGGTACTTGGGGGCAGCTCAGTGAATTGAAAGTCAGGCCAAAGATAGGAGGTCTTGGGTTCAAATGTGACCTCAGACACTTCCTAGCTATTTTCCCTGATAAGTCACTTAGCCCCCATTGCCTTGGAACTAATACATAGTATTGATTCTAATGTGGAAGAAAGTCTTTTGTTTGGTTTTTAAGACAGTATTTGAGGTTGTGATTGTTTTTGGCTGAGTTTTTGCTTGGGGTGATTGACAGGTACTTGAGAGTTTATGGTTCTGAATGGGACAAGGGTCAACCTGGTGATTTCTTCACAATACGGCTGACAAGGCTATTCCTGATTTCCACTGATTCCCCACACATTCCCCACAATGTGTGTCTAGAGTAATATATTATCTGCTTATCAGTGTAAATGTTGTTTTTCCCCACTAGAATGTTCTGTAAGCTTCTCAAGTTAGGGACTGTTTTTGTTTTGTTTTTGTTTTTCTGTATCTCTAGTAAATAGAATGGTATCTAGTCCACATCAAGGCACTTAAGAAATGATTATTGAATTAAAATCAATTGAAATAATCTTGAATAAGATTAGTTGGTATTTGTCACAGCTAGATTTTAATCCCAGGTTCTTTCATTCAAGATCTAGACCTCTATTATCCTCTAGAAAGAGCTTCCCCAGTTAACTTAAATGCCACATGAAAAAAAAACAAAACTATATTGGACAAGTTACCACAGTCTTATTTATTAAGAATATTGGGATCTCAGAAAGGGTTTGATGGTAACTGTTCAGCAATTGACTCTCCAGAAAAAAAATGAGAACCACACACTTTTAAATTTAATCTGAATTATTAGCATTATCTTCATCATTCTTAAGTCTAAACAATCAATCCCTGATTTGTAGCCTGGTGATTTCAGAGGTGTAAATGTTGACACTGAAAATATAACTACCACCTCTTAAAAACTGGCTCAACCTCACTCCTGCATGCCATTAAAGTCACACGCCCCATTGGAAAGTTAGCCAAGATTAGTGTCTACTTTGTTTTAAGACCTGCCTCTGACACACACTGGCTTTGTGATCAAGAGCAAATAACTTATACCCTTTGGGTATAATAGATATTTTATATAATTATAATATGACATTTTTATATTTTTTTATATTTTTATATTATTATCTGCATAATAATATAAATATAATATATTTATATATAAAGGGTATATTATATATACCCTTGGAGTTTTAGGTAATGCTCTAAGACTATAAGTGACAAAGGAAATCTTGAGAGTGGCATATAACAATGAAATCATGTGTCCAGTACTATCCTTAGTTCCAACAACAGGAAAAATTTCAATATCAGCACATTTCCTCTAGTTGGGTCTTTTTAAATAAGGTCTTTAATTGTGTAGATGACAGAGTGTCAGTTTCGGTAAACTTATTTTTATTTATTGAGAAATTTTAGATGTGAACTTAAGAAAAAGCCCACAGCTCATTCCTAAAATGATGATTACAGACTTTGGCAAGGATCAATGCATTCTGGGTTTTTTTTGGATTCAGTAATATGTCTAGTATTAGGATCATTCCTTCCTACTAAAACTAAACTGAAATATTGCTATTTATCTTTACTAAACTCCTTTTCACATTAACATGGCACAGAGAAGTAGTTATTAATAACTCTTGACTATCAATCATAGGTAAAGGGATAACAATCATAATAACTCACATTTTTAGCATGTCTACCTTTCCTTCCAACAAGTGCTATTAGACAAGTACTCAAGGTATTAAACCACAACATTTCAGATAACAAAACTCAGATATAGAGAAGAAACTCATTCAGGATCATATGACTAGTAACTATTGGAAGTAGAATTCAAATTTGGCTCAGAATTTAAATTCAGATTCCATAATTTTCTCTTGTACTGCATCTAGAATGATAGCAAACTTGTAATAATAATTGCCAGTGAGTTGACCCAAAGCCTAGTAGAAAAATGCATAACTGCTATAAGTAGGATGCAAAAAATTATCGGTGAGGTAGAATAAAAGCATTATAAAGAACATGTATAGCTAGGAAAAAATATGCAGCGAGGGAACGAAACAGGGAAAAGAGTAATTAAATAAGACAAGACAAATGTTAGTATTCCAGGAGGAGAAAAACCCAAGCTAAATAGGTGAGGAGGTTCGTAGAAACAAGGAATAGAATAAATTTCTTTGAAGGGATATTCTCTCCCAAAATAGCTATGTGAGATATTGATTGATTTACTATCATGAAAGGCTCTGTATGAGCTTCAGTGAGAAGTAAAAAAAAAAGCATATTTTTATATCTTGCTTCAAATAAATAAATGAGAATAGATGATAGATAAAGAGGAAAAAGTCATCAGAAAGAGATTAGTGATTCAAAATGGCACTGATATAACCAATGCGTGAAAGCATCATTTATTTTCCATTCTAGGGCAGGACCCTTTGACCAGGGATTAAAGTCCTTTAGGGGAAAAAACAGGGGATTATTAGTGAGACAGCCCATTATTTTAGCACATCAATGGGGAAAAGAACTCAAGGACCAGCATGATCAATTTAGCTCACAACTTCAATGAAACAAAAAGTCAGAGATTTCTTCTTCCTAGTCATTACTCTGTGCCTCAGCGTCCCTCAGTTCCAGCTCCTACATTTCCAGGTTTGAATTAGGAAATCTCCTTATTGTAAGAAGATCTTTTATAGCTTCATTACCTCTGTATCCAGTCATACATAAATTCTGTATCATCAAGAACTTGCTCCACTGCCTTTGCTTGACAAAAGGAACCATTAGATGCAATAGAAAAGGAAATGGAAACCACTCCAATATCTTTGCCAAGAATACCGCATGGACAGATATGGCCCATGGGGTCAACTAAATAACAACATAAACACACATTTTATCAGGAGTAGCAAAGTTTCACAGCAAATGGAACCTGGACTTTGAGTCAGGGAGACCTATATTCAAATCTTATCAAAGAAGTATGATGCCTGAATTGACCAAATTCATTCATGGCTTCCACTTCATAGAGTCATCAGGGCTCCTGGCTATGGTCTTTAACCATTTCATTGTTCTTTATAACCCATTAAAACTCATCTCTATCTTAACTAATTTGAAGATTACCAAGACAGCGATTGTGATTGGCATCAGAGAAGCTGCAGCTCTGTTGTCCTTATTCCTGCTTCAAAAAAGACTATGTTATGTGACCCTGGAAAAGGCACCTGATATCTCTTGAATTCCATTTCCTCATATATAAAATTGATATAATAATACCATCTATTTTACCAGGTTGTTGTCAGTGTCAAATAAAACATTATATGGAAAAGGCTTTGCAAAATTGAAAATGCTATGTAAATTCTCATAATTATTATTTTTACTATTATTATTAGTCACCACATTAGGTTCTTTCTTTTTTTCTTGAGGTTACAGATTATGCATTATTTTCTTTGAATCTCTGAGAAAATTCAGCCTCATCAGATTGTCTTCCCCATATCAGCTTCTAATGAAACCAATACAGACTGAATCAATGGAATACACCTTTTAGAATTCAAAAGAAAATGAAAGAAGAAAGGACAAGAATGAAACTTTATCTGTGTCTTCAAATTGTGCTCACATATAAAAGGAATACACCAGAAATACAGGAATATTGACAGACAGAAAGCCATAGAGAGAAGAGGAACCTCTACTTTTCCTCTGAATATGCTGATTCTGGTTCCTCCAGCCTTCTCTCAATTCTCTCAACTTTCAGCCCCATTCTCCTTCCAAAGTCCCACCCCCTCCTCCTCCCAGTGCCATATGAATGTTTTCTGCTCTTCCCCCAAACCTATCACTACTCCCTTTTCTTCCATCTTACCTCATCTCCCTTTAGAGACCTGAGGCTTTGTGTGAATGCCCTCTGTCCCTGACCCAATGAATAATAATGGTCAGGATGGGATTAGTATATGAAATGCAGGTTCTCCATGCCATTTAGGAAGTTTTCATCTGCTTTCACCTACTATGGGGTGGGGGGTGGGGGGATGGCCCTTAGTACTATCAGCCACCCCAAACTGTGAACTATGTCCTCATCCCACGTCCAGACTCCACTCTAGATTCCTGGCTCCACTCTAGACTCACATGGATCAGCCCACTTCAGCTCAGACTGCCCCAGGCTGGGACTCCAGACTTTTCCAGGCCTTCTTTCACATTCTGAACTGCTCAGGCTTTCTTTCACATTCTGAACTGCTCTCTCCAAAACATTCTCAAACTGACTTCTTCCTTTTCCTCTCCCTCTCCTCCTTCTCCTCCTCCTCCTCTTTCTCTTCCTGTTCCTCAACCTCTGATTTTTCCTTCACTTTCTCCTTCTTCTTCCAATAACTCAGTAACAGCAGTGTTTGATGGACAACTGCAAATAAATTAACCATTTTCAGTAATGTAAGGATTCAGAACAATCTCAAGAAGTCACAATGAAAAAAAACTAACCATTGCCATATAAGAAACTCATAAAGTCTGAATACAAATTGAAGCATGTCATTCTTCACTATTCCTCCATGAATTTTCCCTTAGTGTGAGCAATATGTGTCTTCTTTCACAACATGATCAACGTAAAAATACGTCTAGTATGATAACACATGCACAACCTACATCCTCTTGCCTTCTGTCTTGGGGAAAGTGGCTACATGGTCACAAAGTATCAGAAAACAATTATTTCAAATTGCATGGACATGTAAAAAAATAAAAAAATAAGCTATTAAAAACCCTAAAGAAATAAAAGGGAAGGGAGGGAAGGAGAGGAGGAACTTTTTTTTTCCTGGATGGAAAACTATAATCTTCTTTCTCATAATATCTTGGGTCTGACTGGTAGCAAGAGTGCCATCTATCTATCTTCATCACTTTCCTGAACTGTAGGAACCTCAAAAAATGGCCTTCTATCATACTTCCACCATTTCTGGATACAACTTCTGGAGGCAGAGCCAAAGTGGCAGAGTAAACCAGAGCAGCTCCATGGCATCACGAGAATCTTCTCCTGCCAAAATTAAAATATCATCACAAAACAAAAACAAGAGTGAAAGATCCAACAAGGAGACAGATTGAAACAACTTTCAAGAAAAGAAAAATCCAAAAGGTAGGCAAAGAATATCTGGGACACTGAGATGAGAGAAGAGTAGAGTCAGCAAGAGGCTGTAGCAAGGAGGGAAGAGGAAGCCAAGAACAAGCCACATCCCCACCCCACATCTGCTGTCCCAGATTTGGAACCTAAGTTCAAGTTAATAATCATACCCTGAGATTCTGCCTGGGAAAATAGTAGTAAAAGCCAACCCACATCCCTTGAAATTTCAAACCTGTGGAAAAGTCTGGAGTCCCAGCCTGGGGCAGTCTGAGTTGAAGTGGGCTGATCCATGTGAGTCCAGAGTGGAGCCATGAATCTCAGTCTGGACTTGGGATGAGGACATAGTTCACAATTTGAGGTGGCTGATAGTACTAAGGGCCATCCCCCTCCCAATATTTTTGCCTAAAGCTAAGGGCAGAGCTCCAGGATAGGGCAATTAAGGGTGTGCCTGATTGATCAAGTACCCAGTGAGACCAGAAACTTCTGCCTAAGCCTGGGACTAGAATTTTATCAGCCCCTGACCTGATCAAGTTCAGAGTGAGATCAAAAGCTTACACACCCAAGCCTGAGTCAAGTCTTTAAGCTATCAGCATCTCAAGGGTCAATTGAATCAGGGGAAGTGGGCTCTCAGAGTTCTCAGCCCCTAGGCCATCATATCATCCTCCAAGAACTGAAACTGGTAAAAACCAAGAATAGCATCAAGGAAGGATTGAATTTTTTTTTGTTTTTTTTGTTTTTACTTTTTTATGTTTTAGAAAAAATTTTCCATGGTTACATGATTCATATTCTTGCTTTCTGCCCTCCCACTCCCCACTCCCCACAGTCAACACATATTTCCACTTGTTTCTTCATGTGTCATTGATCAAGACCTATTTCCATATTATTGATAATTGCACTAGGGTGGTCATTAAGAGTCTACATCCCAAATCATGTCTACATCAACTCATGTGTTCAAGCAGTTGTTTTTCTTCTGTTTCCACTCCTGTAGTTCTTCCTCTGAATGTGGGTAGCATTCTTTTCCATAAATCACTCAGAATTGTCCTGGATCATTGCATTGCTGCTAGTACAGAAGTCCATTACATTCGATTTTACCACAGTGTGTCAGTCTCTGTGTATAATGTTCTCTTGGTTCTGCTCCTTTCACTCTGCATCAATTCCTAGAGGTCATTCCAGTTCACATGGAATTACTCCAGTTTATTATTCCTTTGAGCACAATAGAATTCCATCACCAACAGATACTACAATCTGTTGAGTCATTCCCCAATTGAAGGGCATACCCTCATTTTCCAGTTTTTTGCCACCACAAAGAGTGTGGCTATAAATATTTTTGTACAAGTCTGTTTATCTATGATCTCTTTGGGGTACAAACCCAGCAATGGTATGGCTGGATCAAAGGCAGCCAGTCTTTTAGCGCTCTTTGGGCAAATTGCCATCCAGAATGGTTGGACCAGTTCACAACTCCACCAGTAATGTATTAATGTCCCAATTTTGCAACATTCCCTCCAACATTCATTACTCTTCCCTGCTGTCATTTTAGCCAGTCTGCTGGATGTGAGGTGATACCTCAGAGTTGCTTTGACTTGCATTTCTCTAATTATTAGAGATTTAGAACACTTTCTTGTGTGCTTTTTGATAGTTTTGATTTCTTTATCTGAAAATTGCCTATTCATGTCCCTTGCCCATTTATCAATTGGAGAATGGCTTGATTTTTTGTACAATTAATTTAGCTCCTTGTATTTTTGAGTATTTAAGCCTTTGTCAGAGTTTTTTGTTATAAAGATTTTTTCCCAGTTTGTTGTTTCCCTTTTGATTTTGGTTGCATTGCTTTTATTTGTACAAAAACTTTAATTTAATGTAATCAAAATTATTTATTTTACATTTTGTAATTTTTTCTAACTCTTGCTTGGTTTTAAAATTTTTCCTTTCCCAGAGATCTGACAAGCATACTATTCTGTGTTCGCCTAATTTTCTTATAGTTTCCTTCTATATATTCAAATCATTCACCCATTTTGAATTTATCTTGGTGTAGGGTGTGAGATGTTGATCTAAACCTAATCTCTCCCATATTGTTTTCCAGTTTTTCGAGCAGTTTTTGTCAAATAGTGGATTTTTGTCCCAAAAGTTGGGCTCTTTGGGTTTATCATATACTGTCTTGCTGACATCACTTACCCCAAGTCTACTCCACTCATCCTCCCTTCTGTCTCTTAGCCAGTACCATATTGTTTTGATGACGGTTGCTTTATAGTACAGTTTAAATTCTGGTACTGCTATGCCACCTTCCTTCAATTTTTTTTCATTATTTCCCTTGATATTCTTGATCCTTTGTTCTTCCAAATGAACTTTGTTATAGTTTTTTCTAATTCAGTAGTTTGATAGGTATGGCACTAAATAAGTAAATTAATTTGGGTAGAATGGTCATTTTTATTATGTTAGCTCATCCTACCCATGAGCAATCAATGTTTTTCCAATTGTTTAGATCTAGTTTTAATTGTTTGGAAAATGTTTTGTATTTGTGTTTGTATAATTCCTGTGTTTGTTTTGGTAGATTCCTAAGTATTTTATATTGTCTAGGGTGATTTTAAATGGTGTTTCTCTTTCTACCTCTTGCTGCTGTGATGTGTTGGAAATATATAGAAATGATGATGATTGATGTGCATTTATTTTGTATCCTGCAACTTTGCTAAAGTTGCTGATTATTTCTACTAACTTTTTAGTTGATTCTCTAGGATTTTTTAAATAGACCATCATATCATCTGCAAAGAGTGATAGCTTAGTCTCCTTGTTGTCTATTTTAATACCTTCAACTTCTTTTTCTTCTCTAATTGCTACTACTAGTGTTTCCAGTACAATGTTAAATAATAGAGGTGACAATGAGCATCTTATTAGGAAGGCTTCTAATTTACCTCCATTGCATATGATGCTTGTTGATGGTTTTAGATATATACTATTAATTATTTTTAGGAAAGGCCCTTCTATTCCTATACTTTCCAGTGTTTTCAATCTGAATGGGTGTTGTATTTTGTCAAAGCCTTTTTCAGCATCTATTGAGATAATAAGGATTGAATTTTAAAAGGGTAACTCAACCATTTCTGCTGGACTGGCATGGCTGTCATTGAGGAGGGGAAACTTTCTTCAAGTAACCTTTTCCTGAGTATGGCATGTGAATGTTTCTAGTCCCAGTCTGAGCCCAGTTCTGTTGTCTTTCAAGCTTATATCTCCTATTATAGACCTTACTATTCTGGAGAATTGAATGGATCTCTACAGCCAACAATTGATGAGTGAGGTTGTGTGGTCATTCCTTCTTTGTCTAATGGACATCCTTGGCAGCTTCACTGAATGCTTATATTCATTAATCTTTATGCATGAGCATAAAGACCTTCTTGCATGAAGCACTTTAGAAGAATGAGCAAGTTGTCCTGGAGCCCACAATGATTTTCCTCTTTCCAACCAGGGATTTTCTCTTTTGTACCTGAAGCTTTTCTGCCTTCTTCTAGGTTTCAGAAGGGACCCGATGGGCCCTCTTGGGCAAAGGACAACATCATGGATGGCAGTGTCCTAGGTCCATGGTGGCAAACCTGTGATGTGTGCCAAAGAGAACATACAAAGCCCTCTCTGTGGGCACATGTGCCATCACCCACCAGAGTTAGTTACTAGAAAGGCAGACAGGCTCAAGCAGAGCTGCTCCTTTCCCCTTCTCCATCATGCCTGCAGCATTTTTACACTTCATCTGCCCCTCTGCCCAGCAGTACAATGGAAGCCCTTTCTCCCTCTTCTGTCTGAGGTGTCTGAGGGGACAGAGCATAGCATCACGGTCTCTAAAAGGTTTTCCGTCACTGTCCTAGGTGGAAGAGTTGGTAAATAATGAAAAGCAAAGAGCTTCCTTGCTCTTGTTTTGTTGTTGTGTTTTTCTACCTTTCTTTTTATCCCCTGTGCTTATCATAGGGATTGGCATATATTAAATACTTAATGAATATTTGTTGACTTCACTCAACTCCATAAATATTTGCTTATTAACACATTAGGTGGAATAATAAATAAATTAATAAAGTAGTAGATAAAGTTCTAGGCTTGGATTCAGGAGGACCTGATTCCAAATCTTGCCTCAGGTACTTGCTGTATGACCCTGAACAAGTCACTTAACTATTGTTTGTCTCAGTTTCTGAAACTTTAAAATGAGGATGATAATAGTACCTGCTTCACAAAGTTGATCTAAAGATAAAATAAGATAATATTTGTGAGGTATTTAACACAGTGCCTGACATAACAGGTGTTCCATAAATGCTTATTTTCATGCCCACTCCACAATAGGATACCTACTGAGTGTACACAAATCAATATGGGGGGGAGGGGGATATACTGGCTCTAGCCCTATCCTGAGAATCTCTTGTTAAATTTTCTGGGTGAGAAGTTACTACATTGAAATTGGCAATCCTATATGCATTTATGCTTGATGTATTGGTTTATTGGTTATCTAGACTTAGTAAAGTATTCCTGATGAGGATCAATCTTTTAAGTGTGTCCATACTGTTTTTTTTTCTTTCTAGAGTTCAAATCCAGTCTCAGCCACTTATCTGTGGGACCCTGTGACAAGTCACTTTACCCAGTTGGTCTCATTCTGCAAAAGGAAATAGTAAACCAATGCAGTATCTCTGCCAAGAAAACTCGAAGTGCATTCATGAAAATCCAGGGCTAAACAACAGCATGATGTAATAAAATTTTCTATGAATTTTGGTCCCTACTTTGTCTCTGAAATTATCGTGTTCTTCTAAGGTCAGCGTGATAATTGAGGGAAATGGATAATGACTGTACAGTTTCTAATGATCTGTCACATGAAAGCATAACTATTTCTCCCCCATTACATTAGCTCTAGTTGTTGACAGTAAAAAGTCTCTTGTTCAATTATGGAGAACTCAACATTTTAGCCCCACATTTGATAGTTTGTCTTCAACCATCTCTCCTGACTTTGCCTTTCTGGGTCTCCATAGTAGTGAAGAGAGGGGGAGGACTAAGAGTCAAGTGACCAGGACCACACAGAGAAACATTGAGATGATGACTATCTCTGTTTAGGATAATCCTGAAAGCTATATGATCAGAGGCATGGAAAGTGCAAGAAAAAAATTGTTTTAATTAGGTTTTCATTTTTCCCCAGATAATATCTCGATATAATTTTAATAATTGTTTTCTAATATTTTTGATCTATGTTCTCTCCCTCTCATATACTGCTCCCCCCTTAAGGTGGCAGGTAATATAATATAGGTTATATGTTGTTATCATACTCTTTCTATATATATTTATAATTATATATCTATACACGTGTAGATATATGATACCATGTTAGACAGGGTACTAAAAAAGACATATATCACTTACACTAGAAAAAATTTAATGGGGGGCAGCTGGGTAGCTCAGTGGATTGAGAGCCAGGCTTAGAGATGGGAGGTCCTAGGTTCAAATCTGGCCTCAGACACTTCCCAGCTGTGTGACCCTGGGTAAGTCACTTGACCCCCATTGCCTAGTCCTTACCACTTTTCTGCCTTGGAGTCTATATACAATATTGACTCCAAGACAGAAGGTAAGGTTTTAAAAATAAAAGAGAAAAAAATTTAATGGAGAAAAAAAAGAAAAGAATGATATGCTTCAGTATGCAGTCTGACTCCATCAGTTCCTCCTATGGCAGTGAATAGCCTTTTTTCATCATAAGTCCCTGAGAGTTGTCCTGGATCCTTGCATTGTTGATAATATTTAAGTCTTTCACAATCAATCACCATACCTTATTGCTGTTACTGAGTACAATGTTCTCCTAATTCTGCTCACTTCACTTTGCCTTACTTCATATGTCTTTCCAGGTTTCTTTTTTGGGTAAGTGTGTGTGATCATCTTGTTTATAATTTCTTATGGCAAAATAGTATTCTATTACAATCAAGTATCACAATATTTTTAGCTATTCCCCAGTTGATGGACATTCCTGAAGCTTCCAGTTCTTTGCCACCACAAAAAGATCTGTTATAAAATTTTGTACCTTTTTAAAATTTTGTGGCCCTTTTCCACTTTGATCTCTTTGGGATACAGACATAGTAGTAATATTACTTTGGAATACAGAAGGGCATGTACAGTTTTGTGGCTTTTTTGGTAATGGTTTCATGTTGCTCTCCAGAATGGCTGTATTAGTTCACAGCTCTACCAACAGTGTATATGTTCTAATTTTACCACATCTTCACATTTATAATTTTCCTTTATTGTTATATTAATCAGTCTGATAGGTGTGATGTGGTATATCATAGTTATTTTAATTTGCATTTCTCTAATTAATAGTGATTTGAAGCATTTTTATATGACTAAAGATAGTTTTAATTTCTTCATCTGAAAACTGTTTGTTCCTATCCTTTCAAGCAACAAGTGAGCAATCTATGTCAGCGGTCATTGATAAAAGTAATCTGGCTTTTGATAAACTCAAAGATCTGAGCTTTGGGGGTCAAAACTCATCATTTGACAAATATTTCTGTGAAAATTGGAAAGCAGTTCGGGATAAACTAATCTTAGGTCAATATTTCACACTATATACCAAAATAAGATCAAAATGGATTAAAAATTCATATATAAAGTGTGATAGCTTAAGTAAATTATGGGAGTATGGAAAAACATACCTGTCATGTATGTACTTTCCCAAAAGCTGCATTATTCCTATTACTCCACAAATGTTTCTTCCTCTATAAATACCTAGAATTTCTCTCACAAGTCCATGCTTCAAGAACAGTGCTAAACAGTTTGAATTTATTCCAGCTAATCAGGTTCAAAATCTATCTAGGTAATAAAATGGAATCTTATTAAAATATGAAATTTTGGAATCAAGAATTCTTGAGCCCCATTTTATATCCATTCTTCTTTCTTTTATGAGACCCAGACACTTAACATAATGTGATCTCAAAGTATTGTTGCATAAATTAAAATGGAAAGGAGATAGAATTTCATTTCTATATGAAGTCATCTGCTCTCAGTCATCTCCTTTGCCATTACTCACTAGTTTCCAGATTTTCCTTGTGTGTGTGTGTGTGTGTGTGTGTGTGTGTGTGTCTGGGAGGAAGAAGAAAAGGAGATAGTGGTCCTAACCCCATGAAAGGATAGATGTGAGAGGGGAATAAGAGGAGTTAATAGCTCCAATTAGAAATAAATGGAGAATACTGTAGGAGAAATCACTCCCAATCCCACCCCACTCCTATTTACCCTGTCTAATAAGATCCCACACTGGTCTGTTTCTGAAGATTTCCTTCTCTAATTGGAGTTGATGAGTCTGCAGAAGGTAGGTAATACTGTTCTGCTGCCTCAGAATTATGAGGCAAGAGCCCCTGCTCTTGTGGCCAGTAAAAGACAGAGGTGCTAAAGACTTCCTGGAAGATATTTCTGGATTGAGGCAATGTGCAAAGTGTGTGGGGAAAGTCTATTATGTAATACATGGTATTACAACACAGGAAATATTCTTTATATGGCCATAATCATCCCTCAGAATGAGGATTCCTTCAACCATATGAAGATGATGCTGGTGCAGTTGCTAGTCCAACCCCAAATGACTGTTTCTAATAGACACCACCACTTTGGGAAGGCTGACCTTGTGGTAAAAAGGTATAAAAATGAAAACCTGTTGAGTTTCACTGCCTAAACCTCTGCTTCCCCAATAATTACCTGTAGATCTGTTGTAGAAATAGGGAGCAATGGCTGGTGCCCCACTCTCATTGAGGGTCTCTATCTCTCTCTGTCTTTCTGCCTCTATTTGTTTCTGTTTCAATATGTTTGAATAATGTATGTCTCTATCATTATGTCTCTGTATCTTTGTCACTGTGCCTCTATCTCTGTCTCTCTTCTCTCCAAGAATCAACAATTTAAAAAGAAAAGAGGGCAAGGATCACAGGGCACAAGATTTTGTGGGAGTGGGGAAGGGAATAGAGAACAATTCAACATTATATATGATAAAAGAATAGACTGAAAATGGCCAGATGCCCATAACAATGGTATAGAAACAATATTATGTAGTAGATCAAAGAGGGATAGCAGTTTGGGATAGAATTGTCAAGGAAGACTCCATAGAAGAGTTATGCCTTGCACTTTGAAAAATCAGTATAATTTTTGGAGAAAAGATGAAGCAGATCATATAGACATTACCAGACAGGAAAAATATGTACAACACAGATATGGGAAAAAATCGTGTGTATATGTGTATTTTGTGGGGAAAGGTTAAGAAGTGGGAAAAATGAGAAATTCAACTTGGTTTAAGTATTAGAAATACTGTAGAAAAGATTTTTATTCAAGCATCAGTTAGACTAGATGACCTCTGAATTCCCTTCTCTCTAAATGAAAATCTGCTTTCCTGTGCTATTAAGTAGTGCTTATCTGGAGATTGAAAAAGAGATGACTATGAATAACAGGGAATTGGATTTAATCCCAAATTTGACACCAAATTGCTGTATTCTTCATTTCCCCTCATTAGCCCCTCTCACATCTGACAAATAGAGGAAATAATCCTTTTATCTCATTTTCTCTTATTCAAGACTGGGTCAATGAGAGGTTGAATGAGAAAGACTTTCATCTTTATTAAGAATTGTTTATTTTTCTCAGCATAATTCCCAAGAATTTCCTTGTCTTTGATACTCTTCCTTAAGCTAATTTCTCATCAACTGCCTTTAACTTTTCAAGTGTTTCTGCCTTGGTTCTTGATAAGACTTTGAGTTTCAGGACAGGAGGAACTTGACTTTTTTTTTTTTTTAATCTGCCATAGTACCAAATAGGCTGTGAAAGGAGTAGAGTTGAATAAAGATGTTTTTTGAATGAATGAATGAATGAGTATGTAATCCAAGATTAGATAGGTAGGGTAGATTTAGACATTAGAATGGTACTGTGAAGAGTTTGACTTTAGATTAAAGGGGGCTCATGTTTTTGCTCATGGATGCAAAGAAAATACTTACATTTAATGTATTTTTCTGCCTTCAGTCATCTGGGAACACACACACGCACACGCAGCATTTTTAGCATTATCCTTCATCACCCCAAATCTCCTGGGAGTTTCTTGGCAATTTCATAAAAAGGTTGGGAACAAGACAGGGTTGCCCAGATTTCTTTCCTCATAGGTGGCTGGTCTGCACTGCTCTCTTGGTGAGTGAGCAAGTACTGGGTGGTAGCAGAGGACATAGAAAGGAGACCAAAGCTCTTGGAATCCTAAATGGAATGGGGCTTTAGTAGCGACTGAAAGGAAGCCAGGATGAAGCATGCATTCAGCAGAGCAGGCATTCATAGGGAAGGTTGAGAGACAGTTGAGACCAGTTTGGTGTGAGTTTTATCTGGTATGGACCAAGGGATTGGGGGAGAGGAGGAATAGAGAATCTATAGTCATAAGGCTGGTAGAAAGGCAGGGAGGGTTTGTTGTGAGTAAAAAAAGAGAGGAAGGTAGATGTCAAGACGTCTTGGTTTGAGATTTATTCTCTATAGAGGTGAGAGGCTGAGGCAAAGTGGGAGAATAATGGCTGAGAATCATGAAAGAAAATTGCTCCAAAATAAATGAGTAGAGAAGACATAAGCCTCTGTTTTAAGGAAAAGATAAAGTGAAGGGATTTGAATGCATGACCTTCCTGGAAGTTTTAAATCTCTCGGAATTATGATATGATTGCTGTAAGGCACCTCAGGGATCTGTCCGCATGCATTGTATCACAATGCTAGATCTCTGCCTGATGGAAAAGAAAGGTTAGTGACATCCTCAGCTTTCTCTGTGCCTCTCTAGAATCACAATGTTTGGAATAGGAGGGAACTTTAAATATTATCACCTTTCCAACTTTCAGATTTTATAGGTGAAGATACTGAAGCCTTGAGATAATAGATGATTTGCCCAGGGTCCCAGGGAAGCAATTAGGAAAGCCCGAGTTTGAACCTGGCCCCAGAATTGTAGGATCATGGTTCAGAACCTAACAAAATGGCTCTCCAAAACCATCCTGTCCAATCATTTTCATACCGCTTCTAAAGAAACTAAAATTCCGGAAGGTTGAATACCTCGCCCAAGGTCACACAGTTAAGCATCAGAGGCAGGATATTGAACCAAACTCCAAATGCACTAGGGAGAGTGTGGCATGTCTTCGGTGTCTTTTAACTCCAAATCCAGTTAGTTTATAATGTACCAGGCTGCCTCTTCCCAACCCAGAAATGACTCCAACCCAACTACAGGCACTTCATTTAGGCGTGCTCTTTCTGCTTTCTTCTTCCCTTCTCCCAGCCAAACCTTTCTTTTTCCTTAGCTAGGTATCAATCACTTGCGCCTCAGAGAGAAGCGGACTCTTCCGTGGCTACGGCCCGCCTCCGTGGAGTTTGTAATACAATCTTTATGTGTCCTTTAAGAATAAAAGGCTCCGCCCTAGAAAAGAGATCCTGGGGCTTCAGGCAGTAGCCTGGGAAGAGACTGAGAAGATGGGAACCTTCCTTGCTGTAAGTGAAGACTGCTAAGCTATATAGCGTCCACCTTCGCCTCTTTGGCCAGCTCATTCAGGTGGTACAGATCGGGGTCCGTCACCAAACAGGGCAATGAGTCCTGGGGAAAGTCAATCATTTATAGACAGTGAAAAGCCTACTGAAGCTGGAATCAAAATAAGATAGGACAATCCCCTGGCTTTTATACTTGAGATTATAGCTATAGAACTTGAAAGGACCTCAGAGGTCATCCAGTCTAACCCCCTCATTTGACAGTGGACGAATCCCGGAACTGGGCAGGATAAATAGCAAGTGCAATGTCACAAAATTAGTAAGTGTTAAATCAGAATTTAAACCAAGGACCTCAGATTCCAGTCAGTTTTTTTTCCCCTCCAAGTCAGTTCCTTGTCCAATAAAATAGGGTTATTTTATACACTTACACCACACAGTGGATGTGAGGAGCAAAAAAGTTCATATTTGTAAATTGCTTTTCAAATCTTAAGCCTTTGTAAATGCTGATTCGCTAGTTGTAATAATAATTGGCCAGTAGGTGGCGCAGTGACCGGAACTCTGGATGAGAATCGCCTGAAACCAGTCTAGCCTTAAGTATTTCCCAGCTGTGCAACTGAGCGAGGCTTTTAGTCTCTATCTTTTTGCCTCTATAAAATGGCATTAATAAAAGCCCCCATCTACCGGGTGTATTGTGAGGATAAAACGAGGTCATATTTGTAAAATACAAAGCTCTATATAAATGGAAGCTATTACTATCATTATTGTTATTGTTTATGTTGTTGTTATGAATAAACCAATTATAAACCATTTATTAAGTTCATCTTGGGCCACATCCTGTGCTAATAATTATAATAATGTAATTATCATAATTTTTACAAATGTCATTATTGCTAATGTTAGTAGAGTATAGATTTATTTCTATCAATCATACTAATGTAATATAATGTGTTATATTACATTAATATATTGCCTAAATATATTGTTAATTATATTTAATTATATATTTTATATGTAATAATACTATATATATAATATCCATTATAATATTCTGTCGCAAATGGAAAATAATAATAGCTTGCATTTGCATAGTACTTTAAGGTTTACAAAAGCACCTTACAGACAGTAGTTTTATTTGATGCTTACAATAGCCCTGTCAAGTAGATGATGCTATATTTGCTTTGCTCGGGATCATAGAACAAAGAAGTGTCTTACACAGGATTCGAACCCTTGTTTTTCCAGGTCCATCACTCTATCCACTCCACCAAAATGCTTCTCAAATTTTGGAAATTGGGAATTCGAATTGTCTGATCCCTAAGAGCCCCTCTGGCACTGACTGGTTCTATGGGAAGTCCCTGAGAACTCTTAATCATCTCTTAATCCCTCTCTTTTCCAAATCCCCAAATTCTGCCATCTGGAGGTTCAAGGTCTTTTTATTTTATCCTTCATTTTATTTCTAACCTTTCTTCTTTGAGGCAAAATGCCAGGATCTTCCATTGCAGCTACACAAATACAGGAAGGGATTCTAAGAGCATCAGCAGCTCAGAGACAAGGATATGGAAGTATATGCTGAAACCCTAGTACTGAAAGAGACCTGCAAAGGTTATTTCATTTCTACTCCTGTCTCCAGACTGAATGGCCCCTGCAGCACTTCAGAAAGGTGAGAAGCACTCCTCCTTGCATCTCCTTTCCTGGTAAGAAAGGGCCGTGACTGTTGGGTAGCTAGGGGACTCAGTGGAGCTGTGTGACCCTTACAAGTCACTTAACCTCATTGCCAGGCCCTTACCACTCTTCTGCCTTGGAGCCAATAGTCAGAATTGTTTCTAGGACAGAAGGTAAGGGTTGTTTTTGTTTGTTTGTTTTTTTAAGGGCATGAAACTTTGCTCATCAGGAATGCATCTATTCTCTTTCCCAAGCTTTGATCCTTGAAACTGTTAGAGTTTGTTGTCTTTCTTTTAGGCCCCAGGGAATAGAGGCCACATCTGGGTCCCCACTCTGCATCTAAATCTCTGGCAACTTGGAGTTTATTAGCTAGAAAGCAGAAGATAACAAGAGCCAGGGACAATTTGGGGATGTCAAAAGAAAGCAATTCTGTGGTTATATCATTTGGGGAAGAATTCACAAAAGGAAGAATGCCCAGAGGGTGAAATACATGATATGATAATATTATAATGAATTAAAATATTATTTTTCTGAATACAAGAACCCAAGTGTCTTTTGCTTTCCTGGTGACAATAGGAAGAACAGGCATCTTCTTCATCACTATAGGAAGAAACAACATGGAAAGGACTGAAAAAGGCCATTGAGGCCAGTTCTAGGGGAGGATCAAGGAAATCTGGTTCAAACTATCACAGGAGACAAAAAGAGGCAATTAGGACCAGTGGGAAGAGAATTCTTAATAGGGGACAAATTCATTTCAAATAAAATCAATAAACATATCTGAAATCCCTGTGCTAGACCAGTACTGAATGTCAGTTCTTTAGAAAAAGAATAGGGGAGTATATGGGGTATTGAGAAAAGACTAGCACCTCTGGTGTGAGGGCTTGCTGAACCCTTTTAAAGATTGCTTATCTACCTTTAGTGTCCACCCATCACCCAATTCTCACCCGTGGTGGCCCCAAGAAGTTGTAACATGCACAGTGGCCATACCCTGGTAAACTATCTCCAGACTGAGGGTAACCCACAGATCTTAAACCCATCAGTGAGTAAGCCAGTATCTATATCTCAGGTAGGAAAAGACTTCCTCTGGTGGAAGGAGCAGATGAAAACAATTTGTTCCAATAACCATTAATATAGAGGAAGTAGGCACATCCCAGACATATTGACTTTTGTCTTGCCATTGGGCTTCGATGTCTCCAGAAGAGAGAGAGACCAACTATTCTGTGCAACTTGGCTTCACTTAAATCCAAATTATGGGTGAATCAAAAGACATCAGCCAGTGATGTCATTTGGGTTCTCTTTTCCACAAAAGCATATAGTCTTAGAAGATAATATGTAGATATTGCAAAGATGCAATCCCAACTGGATGTCTTATTCTCTAGGTTTCCAAACCTGCACACTTTTTGAGATAACCATTTTTGTTTGTGTGTTTGAATAGTAGAGTGATAAGATCAAACAATGTTTTAAGAAGATGAATATTGCCATGGCCTCTTTGATACATTAGAGCCAAAGAGAACAGATAGGAGCTTGCTGTGAAAGACTATGAAGTTCAGTCTTTTCATTGGATGGAAGCCATGAGAATGGACAGTAGTTGAAATGTGAGCAGTCTTCTAGCTATGATTCCATACAAGGAATAGCTGCCATTTTGCAGCTGTTGATACGTAGGCATTCTTACAGGTAGACCCTTCCATTCAGTATCTTAACATAAGCCAAATTATAGCTGTGTGCTTTTGACTATATACAGAGCACACCATGTTCCAAATACCAATGTAGAAAGCAGAAGCCAGCATGTAAAAAGTACCAGTATCCATACCTCAAATCCTCTCCTTCATCTAAGTGTCCCAGAGCCTAAACTTGACCTGTTAGATGTTCTTTCCTCTAAAGAAAGCATCAACATTTCTTTCTATAAGCTATCATTTTTTTAAAATGACTATGGGAGGGTAATATGTTAGATCCATATTTCAGTAAGAATTGGTTTATCTGATACTATTCTCCATGATTCTCCTAAGTGTTCTAGGATCATAAAAGAAGTAAATGACAGATTATAGAAGATGAAGGAGCACTGGAAAGAGGTAGCTGGGTCTGTCCTACCTGATTATTTCCTTCTGTCTCCCACAGGCACTGTGATCTTGCCCCCTTCTTCAGATTCTGTCTCTTACTACCAACTATGAACCCCTGCAATTTCACCCACACCACTTTTATTCTTCTAGGTCTCCCAGGACTGGAAGCTGCCCAGTTCTGGATAGCATTCCCTCTTCTGTCTATGTATGTTATAGCAGTGCTGGGCAACTGCACGGTGGTTTTCATTGTGAGAACAGAACATAGTCTTCATGCCCCCATGTACCTTTTCCTTTGCATGCTGGCAGCTATTGATTTGGCCCTCTCTACCTTCACAATGCCCAAGGTCCTTGCTCTATTCTGGTTCAACTCTCAGGAGATCGCCTTTGATCTGTGTCTCACTCAGATGTTCTTTATCCATGCTCTTTCAGCCATTGAGTCCACTATTCTTTTGGCCATGGCCTTTGACCGCTACGTGGCCATCTGTCACCCCCTTCGGCATGGGGCTGTGCTCACCAACACTTTCACAGCTCGGATTGGCATGGTAGCTGTGGTGAGGGGCTCTCTTTTCTTCCTTCCACTGCCATTGCTCATCAAGAGGCTTCATTTCTGTGGTTCAAACACCCTTACCCATTCCTACTGTGTGCACCAAGATATGATGAAGCTGGCCCATGCTGGCACCATGCCCAATGTGGTCTATGGGTTAACTGCCATCCTGCTCGTCATGGGCGTTGATGTTGTGCTCATCTCACTCTCTTACTTCCTGATCATCCGTACTGTGCTACGGTTGCCATCCCGGGCAGAACGGGCAAAGGCCTTTGGAACATGTGTCTCCCATATTGGTGTGGTTCTAGCATTTTATGTGCCATTAATTGGTCTATCTGTGGTGCACCGCTTTGGGAACAACCTCAACCCCATTGTCCATGTGCTCATGGGCAATGTCTATCTGATGTTACCACCTGTCATCAATCCTCTCATCTATGCTGCCAAGACCAAGCAGATCCGATCCAGGGTACTGGCCATGTTCAAGATTATCTGTGGGAAGGAGGTTCAGGCTGTTAGCAGCAGCTGACATCTACTATACACACATATCCTATGTCTCCATGATGGTTTCCTCTCAACCACCTGGAAATCACAGATCATTTAATGATTCATCTTCATAATGGCATCCATCAGAAATATCAGAATAGTACAGTGGAAAGATCATTAGCTTGATGTAAAAAACCTGGTTTCAAATGATGCATCTAAAATTAATTACTGTTTGACCTTGGGCAAATTAGGTAACCTCTTGGGACTTCAATTTCCTCAAGTGTAAAATTAGAGAATTGAATTAGATTGTTTTGAGGTCTTTTCTAGATCTAAACCAATGATTCCCAAAGTGGGTGCCACCGCCCCCTAGTGGGTGCTACAGTGATCCGGGGAGCAGTGATGGCCACATTTTTTTTTTTGTATTACATTCTATTCTGAGTTCAATAAATAGTTTCATAATTTCCAGGGGGCGCTAAGTAATATTTTTTCTGGAAAGGGACAGTAGGCCAAAAAAGTTTGGGAACCACTGATCTAAACTATTTGGTCACAAGCAAATTACTCTCTGAATTTCAAGTCTCTCACCTCTAAAATAGGGACACATAAATTATATTTGCACTCACTTCCCCAGGATAGTTGTGAGAATCAAATAACATCCTATATAATTTGCTCTATGACTTTACAAAAAGCCTGAAGAGCTAAAGAATTCTAGAAACACACAAGTTAGTACTTTAAAAATTCTTTGATTTCATGATTTAAGGAGAGAACATAACCTCCTAGGGCATATAGTGGGTTGGCCATGCATTCAGGATAAAGTGGGTTCACATTCCACTTTAGATACTTGCTAGTCCTGTGTCCTTGGACAAGTCATTTAACTTTTGGATGCCTCAGTTTTATTATTTGTAAAATGATCTGGTTTGAGATGGTGGCCTCTAAGATCCAAATTAATCTCTAAATCTCTGATCCTATGATACTATGACCTATATGAGAATTCCTGTCATTAAAGGTGAATACAGCTCTTTCTATAGGTTATTTTATACCTTAAAAAGTTGTGGTCACTGATTCAAGGAAAAGATAGAATGGTGTAAAGGAGAATCTATTTTTTGAGGGGTCTACTAATCTTCAATTATTTGAAAGGGTCTCATAGAAGAGATATTACCCTTTTCCATAGAATATAAGCTCTTGGGAGACAATAATTTCTTTTGTTATTCATTTTGTCTTTGAATTAAACATTCATGGTATAGTGGAAAGAAAAATAGATTTGGAGTCAGATAATCTAGATTCAAATTCTGCCCCTGCCTCTAGTTTCCTGATTAACCTGGGCAAATTAAACTTGTTTGGGTCTCGCTGTCCTTTGACTTGGTTGAGGTAGATAACTTTTGAATTTTCTTTTTCTAGCTCAAACTCTGTATCACTATCACCTTTGTTCTAATACAATTCCTTATAATTATTAGATACTTAATAAATTCTTGTTGAATTAAATTGAATTCTGCTTGATTTTCTAATCAAAACTAAGAGCAATATGTAGAAGTTGCAGAAATACAAGAAGCTGATTGATATTTTTTTAAACTTCATAACATTTAGAGCTATCCCAAATTGTAACATGAGTGGCAAGTTTTACATAAACTACTGGGCTTCCAGACGAGGCAAATTGTCCTCTTTTTTTAGAGGACTTTGTAGAGGGGATTCCAGTTCAGGTACAAATTAAGCTAGATGATCTCATATCTCAGGTTCCTTCCAACTCTTAGAACCTTTTGTTCCTTAAAGTCATTTAATACATTTGAGCATTAGGTAGTTCATTGGGTGGTGCATTGAAAAGGAGATAGGCCTGAAATCAGGAAAACTCATCTTTTTTACTTCATATCTGACCCCAGAGGATTACTAGATGTGTAACCCTGGAAAAGCCACTTAGCCCTTTTTGACTCAGTTCCTCATCTGTAAAATGAGCTAGAAAAGGAAATGGCAAACCCCTCCAGTGTCTCCGCCAAGAAATTTCCAAATGAGGTCATAAAGAATCAAATACAACTGAAATAACTGAACAAAAACAACAAACTGAGGATAATACTTTTGATTATTACATTATAGGATTATTGCATGAAAAGCAATTTGTTAACTTTAAAGAGCTGTATTCAGTGTCATTATCACTTCCCATTGTTATATCATACCTCAAACCAAAAAATCCTATTACCAGCTCTCATTAGATTGATTATTTAGGGAATGTCAAGCTCCTTCAATTTTATTCAAAACCTGTGGCAGAGCCCTGAAGAGGCCCATGGATTCCTTTTCCCTGCAGTGAAGAAAATGATATATTTGAAGTGACCTAGACACAGTCCTAGAATGTAAATGTGATGACTTTGGTCACAGGCATCCCCTTAATAAATAAAAGAAACTAAATTGTGGCTTCTAATAGAGCTTGATGACTAGATTTCTGTTCTTCATCTCCATATATGAAGATAGAACAAGAAAGTTCTTGTATATATCACATCAATGAAGAATAATAAGATGGAGTCCTACAATTAAGGGATTGAACTAACATATAATTAATATATAACTATATTCAATATATAATCCATGATCTATGAAAAAATAAGAAGTTGGACTAGATCACCACCAAAATTCCTCTCTAGCTCTAATGTTCTTGGCTATGTTCTCAGTTTATCACCAAAGAAGTTTTATAAAGTCACCATTCTGTTATGTCCCTTATTCCTTAAATATCTTAACACTCCAGGACCAACTTTTATCAAAACTGAGTAGTTGGGAATGTTTGTCACTTGTTTTACCTAACCATCTCCATTGGACTTCCCTCAACTTTGCTACCATTTGGCTCACAAAATTGGAAAATCTTTCACTAACTTATGTGACATGGAAGAAATTATTTTCCCTTTCTAAAACTTAGCTTCTTTTTTTTTTAAACACAAAATGTTGGGGCTGGTTATCTCTAACAGCCTAGGAGCCTATGAAAATGGAAAGAGAATGTAATTAAACCCCCAAAAGATATGAGCAGGTACAAAGAATTAAATAAAGTATGATCCTTTCTCCTAAAATTATTTTTATTTTAAAAGAAAACTCTTGAAAATTTGAGGGGAAATTCATCATTATTTCAAGAAATGAATATTTATTTGAAGAATTTCAGACACAGTCAAAGGGTAATTAAGATATTTTTGTGGACAGTCCCACATAAAGCAATTTTCAGTGTAGGTATAAACTGCTACCTGCTATCGACCTTGAATTCAAGCCTGATTGGATGGCAAGAAAAACAAAATAACATCCCTTATTCCCATTCATTGGGAGAAAAGAGAATTGTCTAGCCTAGTAGGCAAAGTGTCTGGGGTCTTTCCATTATTGTTCAGATCTGTACAGTCCCTAAGGCTATGAGGAGACCAAGTGAGAACTTATCAGACATAGGGAAGAGAAGTGACAGATTCAGGGTTCAGGGAGGTAGAGGAAAAAACAGGCAATTTTCTTGACAGAGATTTAGACTGAACTTGAAACAATACATAAGAAAGAGTTAAATACAGAAGAGATACTCCTATCATATATCTATATCAATCCTTAAGGCCATTGAGCTGAGGATCATAAGATTTGTAGCTAAATGGAACCTTTGATATTTACTGATGAAGGAAAGGACTTGTCCAAGATCATGTAGGTGGTAAGTAGTTCATCTAATAAGTAACACAGCTAAAAATGGATACAGATGTTCTTGTCTCCAAATTTTGCTACCATACACTGAGCAGAGATTCAAACCTTTTTAGAGTGGTTACTAAAAATCCCTAGAGAAGATGCCCCAAGAAGCATTTTAGTAAGTTCTAATGTTTCCCAACCTTGAAAATAATGACCTACTTTTTCATTTTATTGTTTAAGAGTGGATCACTATAAACTTCTTTAGTTGAAAGAATAAGAAAGAATATAAGATCCTAGGAATCTCTCTATTCTAAATTCCTCCAAAAGAACCCAGCTTTCTATAAGATTTTAATAGTACCTTTTTCCCCCATGTCCTTTTCAAACCTTTGCCCAAAGGGGAAAATTTATAATCATGTCCTCTCAAAACCTCAAATCCTTTCCACCCCAGGAACAGGAGGAATAGGCTACATACTCTAAAGAACAGGATAATAATAGCTGGCATTTATATAAGTAGCAAGATATGAGAGTAAGTATAGCACTAGGCATGGAGTCAGGAAGACCTGAACTCAGATCTTCCCTCAAATATTGAATAGTTCTATTAAGTCATTTTTAAGTCATGTCCAACTCTTTGTGATCCCATTTTCCATTTGATACTAGAGTGGTTTGCCATTTCCTTTTTCAGCTCAAAGAGGGTTAAATGTCCAATGTCATATAGCTAGTTAGTGTCTGAGGCCAGATTTCAACTTGGGTCTTCCTAACTTCAGTCCCAGTACTCTATCCACTAAGCCACTTAGATAACTCTTACTAGCTCTATGACCCTTAGTACACTAATTAACCTCTGTTTGACTCAGTTTTGTTATCTATAAAATAGGAATAATAACACCTACCTCCTTGCTGTGAGGATCAAATGACATAATAATTTTAATTCACTTAGCCCATTGCCTGGCATATAGTAAGCATGATATAAATGTTAATCATTATAATATAGTGCTTTAAGGTTTACAAATATCATCCAATTTTTATCTTCACAACAACCCTGAGAGAGATATTATGGCTATTCTCATTTTACAGATGAGGGAATTTAGACTGGGAATATAGAGTGGGAATAGTTTGACTTATCCAGGGTCATGCCATTAGTAAACATCTGAGGCAAAATTTGAACACAATTTTTCCTGACTCCAGGTATAATTCTCTATCCACCGGACCACCTAGTAGCCAGGTTCTTGGTAATAGATAAAAAGAGAGTTCAGAGTTGAATAGAAGCTTTTTGAAGTAAATTAAGGGTGTGTGGTAAGGCAACTTTTCAGTGCTTAATTATCTCAGTGGTTTCAGAACACTACTATTGAATTCTTTGTAGTGGATTATATCTCCCTCTCTGTTCTAGAAGTAATGCTCCTCTGCTCTTTAGCAAAAGGAGAAACAGGATTGACTTGTCTTCAGCAATAGCAGCCTCCACTTCCCCCAGTTGTGACCCTCCCACTCCAATTCTCCAATAAAATATGTCAGTGTTCCATCCCCTGTGAAGTAGATACCCATGGTTACTTAGTGACAGCACAGTAGTCTCATGACCTAACGCAGGAGAAGTCCTAAATGAGGGTGGCTCCCTCCTATAGTAGACCTTCCCTTCCTTCCTTTCCAAATTCAAATTAATTTAACAGGTCTGCCTATGTTTCTAAAGAGAAATAAATAACTTTGATTAACAGCCATTCCATAGTAAATGACCTCAGCAATCTTATTTTTGGTAAACCCAAAGATAGTTTGGGGAGATAAAAATTCACTATTTGACCAAAAAATCTGGGAAAATTGGAATAAAGTATGGCAAAAATTAGGTTTAGATCAATATTTCACACCCTATATTAAGATGGGGCCAAAAGGGGTATATGATTTTAAAATAGTGATATAAGTAAATTACAGGAACATGGAATAGTTTACCTGTCAGATCTATAGAGAAGGGAAGAATTTATGATCAAACAAAAAATACATAACATTACAAGATACAAAATAAATAATTTGATTATATTAAGTAAAAACATTTTTGCACAAATAAAACTAATGCAACTAAGATTAGAAGGGAAACAATGAACTGGGGAAAAATTTTAGAACAGATTTCTCTGAAAAAGGTCTCATTTCTCAAATATGTAAAAAGCGAAATCAAATTTATAAGAACATTCCCCAATTGACAAATGGTCAAAGGATATGAACAGGCGGTTTTCAGATGAAGAAATCAAAACTATTAATAATCACATGAAAAAATCTAAATCACTCTTGATTAGAGAAATACACATTAAAACAATTTGGAGGGACCACCTCACACCTGTCAGATTGGCCAATATGACAATAAAGGAAAATGATAACTGTTATGCAGAGAATGTAGCAAAATTAAGACATTAATGCATTGCTAGAGGAGTTGTGAACTAATCCAACCATTCTTCAGGGCAATTTGGAATGATTTCCAAAGGGCTATAAAACAATGTATATATACCCTTTTATCCAGTAATACCACTACCAGGAATGTATCCCAAAGAGATAAAAAATAAGGGAAAGGACCTGCTTTGTACAAAAATATTCAGTTTCTCTTTTTATGGTGGCAAAGAATTGGAAACTGAAGTGTTGTCCTTCTTTTGGGGAATGGCTGAAGAAATTGTGATATATGATGATGATGGAATACTATTATGCTATAATGATGAACAGGATGATTTCAGAAAGACCTACATGAACTGATGCAAAGTGAAATAAGCAGAACCAGGAGAATATTGTACATAGTAACAGCAATATTGTAGAATGATCAAATGTGATAGATTTTGCTACTAACAGCAATACAATGATCCAGAACAATTCTGAGGGACTTACTTTTTTGGTTGATTCTCTGATGTTATACATACCATCATATCATTTGAAAGGAGTGAAAGTTTTGTTTCCTCATTGTCTGTTCTATTTGCTTCAATTTAAAAAGAAATTAAAATTTCTTTTTTAATTTCTTCTTCATTGTTTGTCATTTCAACTTTTTTAGTTTTTATTCTGGTAATTTTGTTTTCTTCTTTCCTTTTTTTAATAAAACTAACCAATAGTTAATCTATTGTATCAATTTTTTTTCACAAAACTAGCTTTTTGTCTTATTTATTAGTTCAATGGTCTTATTCTCAAGTTTGTTTATCTCATTGATTTTTAGGATTTGGAATTTGGTGTTTAAAAGGAGATTTTAAAAAAATTTACCTAGTTTTCTTAGATGTTTATTCAATTCACTGATCTGCTCTTTATTTTATTGATATAAGCATTTAGAAATATAAAATTTCCCCTAAATATAGTTTGACTGAATCTAATAAATTTAGGTATGCTGACTTCATGTTGTCATTCTCTTTGATGAAATTATTGATTGTCTCGAGGATTTGTTCTTTGACCCATTTGTTCTTTAGGATAAGATTATTTTCCAATTAATTTTTCATCTTTCTGCCACCCTTTTTAAGTAAAATTTTATAGCATTGTGGTCTGAAAAAGGATACATTTAATATTTCTGAATTTCAGTGTCGGGTTACAAGTTTTTATGCTCTATTATTTTGGTCAATTTTGTGAAGGTGCAATATGATACTGAGAAAAAGATATATTCCTTCTATTCCTATTCAGTTTTCTTCTGAGGTCTACCATATCTAACATGTGTAAAGTCCTATTTACCTCTGTGTAATTAGAATCTGCTCCCCAGGACTCTAAATCCCAGCATTCCATATTCCTTCTCATGTTACAAGCTAACATAGGGAGGATATAAGTTTTGTGTAGCTCTGCCCTTGCACTCTCTTTTGCCCTGACCACAGCTGGGAAAGTAGGCTTTATGCCAGGCAGGAAACTCTACACATATGGGTTTACTTTTTTTGTAAGATAATTAGGTTTGAACTTCTATTTCTATTAGTTTATTTTCTTTCTACTTCAAGCAATTATTAATAAACTTTACAAAATATAATACTTGAAGTTATTAGATATTAATTTTAATCTTACGTTGTTGGCAACCAAAAGTCTGGAGTTTAGGACATTTCCTCCTCTCTAAGTTGGCAGAGCAATTTTTTTTAATAGACAAAAAGACAGATTAGTTTTAAAAACTTGCAGTCACCTGCCCACCCCTGCTGCTGTTGCTGCTGCCACTGCCTCCCACATTTGACCAGACACTACCAGGGGGTCCTTGCCAAGCCTGCTTCTGGGAACCTGCCCCTGCTTCTCTTGAGCACACTGGCTGGGGGTCCTTGTGAACCATTTTCTGTACAGAGGCTAAGGTATTAAATCCCCCTTTCCATTACATTGTTAATACCTGAGTGCTTGCTGCTGCCTTTGAAGCAGGAGTGTTTCTCTTAGGTAACAATTAACTTCCTCAGGGCTTTCACCTGGGGGCAAGCTTCCACCCTTTTAACTTCCAGCCAATATAGCTGAGGAGAGCAATCAAGGGAAGCAGCAGTCCCCTGCCCATGTAACAGTGGAAGCAAGTGGCTTCCAAAAGATCCAGAGTGAATTTTGGGATATAATGAACTGAACTGAAGGGCGTTGAACATATCATTTATTCTGAATGTAAATTCTTATGCCAAAGGGGAGTGTCCCCTAATTGATGTTTTTGTCAATGAGTCTATCAATCATTTTTGTTTTCTTTCTCTTTCCTTTCCCTCTTGTCCCCAAATTATTGTAATTCCCTCTTTGTAATGTGCAATATTTTATACACCTCTAGTAAGAGAATCTTTAGAAGTATAAACTGGTTATGTGAGACTAGGCATTTTAATTCCCGAAGTCCCCAAGTGGGGAAATTTTAACATGCTTGTCTCCCAATAGAATCACAGTGAGGATTTTGTAAAAGGAAATCCCTCCCCATGGGTCATCTGGCCTATGTCCCTCAGGTCTGGTCGGCACATGAATGTTTTAAACATAGGTCACAGGTGAAGAGTCCTAGGGACATGATCTGAAACTAAAAGTTATGAGTCTGAGCCAAAAACAAAAATAAAAACAAAACAAATAAAAGAGGGGTGCCAGGAAGTGGGCTCTCTCTATTTATTACCTCGGACAGAGGTGATGAAGGACTGAGGCTGAGAGTTAGCCATGTGGAGAGTCACGTGATCAAAATTAGATTAGAAATAGGTTTTAATCTCTACCTATCTGCTTTCTCTATTTCAAATCATATTAATGAATTCTATGGAAACTAAGAACCTGGAGTTATTAATTTAATTTTAACAGGATATGATGTTAAAAATATAAGGGCAGCCTTAACATTTGGTGTTGATATGCAAATGAATCAACCCTACAGCATCTTCTCCAGAGATCTAGATATCCAGCAGGCTAGATTCTTGACTCTGTTCACCATTCTGATAAGAGTGTTTGCAGATAAGAATCACAGATTGGTCTTATGTAAAAGGAAGAGCTTTATAACCTAGAATGAGGTCTTGCTTCTTTAGCAGGGTCTCACCTTTACTGCCTATTTCCCTACTCTTCTCCATCTTAAATAAATGATCAAATTGATGTGATATTCCTGGTGAAAGCTTATGATTTTAACAAAAAATGAATGATTTATTTTTGATAGCTTGCAATTCCTCTCATTCTATATCCTAGATGCCACTAAAACACTGAGTATGCTCTCTTCAAGGTTATCAATAATCTCTTAAATACTAAATATGATGGCATCTTCTTAGTTCTTGTTCTTGATTTCTAAACTGCCAATCACTCTCTCTTTCTAGATAATCTCTGCTTCCTTGACTTCTAGCACATTGACTACCTGTTTGGCCATTCTTATTATGCTTTGCTAGATGGTATTCCATATTGTACTCTCTAAGTATGGCTATTACCCAAGACTGTACTGTTATCTTTTCTTCTTTCTTTATAATTTCCTCTATTCATGATCTTATCAGCTCCAAAGGGTACAATTATCATTTTTATGCAGACACTTTAAAATCTACAAATTTACCCTAGATATCTCTCTTCCAAACTTCACAATTGTATCACCAACTACCAGCTAAAAATCTCCTCCTAAATCCATGTTGGCAAACCTATGGCACAAGTGCTAGAGTGTGCTAGAGAGGGCTGCTCCCTTCTCCCTCTCCACACATGCTTGAGGACATTCCTAACTTCACCCACCTCTGTCCCCAGCAGCCTAATGGAAGCTTCCTCCCTCTCGTGTCTGAGGTAAAGTGGGGGACTCACATGTGCCCACATGTGCCACATGAGGCACTCAGTCTCTAAAAGGTTCTCCATCACTGACCTATATATTTGATTGACATTTTAATCTCAGAATATACAACATGGAATAAATCATCTTCTTATCTAAAAATACCATTTCTTTAAGATTGGCTTTTTATTGAAAATATCACCATCTTTCTAGTTACCAGGCTTTTCAACTAGAGTCAAACTTAAATATTTTCTTTCTGTTGCTATGAGCTGTCAAGGAGTGACACTTTTACATCTATAACATTTTCACAAGAGCAGACTTTCTTCCTCCTCGAATAGCAACTACCCTAGTTCATGCTTTTATCATTCCTCTACTAGAAAAAGCCTCCAAATTGGCTTCTTTGCTTCTAGTCTGAATTCTTCCATTCATTTTCCATACTATGGATAAAAGAATCTTCCTAAGTTGTAGATCTGACCATATTACTCCCCTTATTCAAGGATCTTCAGTGACTCTCCATTGCTTCTTACAAATTCAGACTAGAATTTAATTTTTTTCATAATCTGGCTTTTACTCTACCTACGTTATTTTTTATATCTTGTTCCCCTTCAAAAACTCTACTTTCTAACAAACTAGACTAGTAGCTGTTTCTTGAACCTGACACTTCATTTTTGACCTTTATATATTCTTACAAGCCAGTTTCTATGCTATTATTATTGATGATAATATAATAATGATAATAAAACAGCTCACTGAAACACCTCTTAAAATATTGCAAAGTATTTTACATTTATTAGTTCTTTTGATCCTCATAACAAAACTAATGCAAATTGAATTATCATTGCAATTTTATTATTTATTAAACTGAGGCTTAAGGAGGTTGTAACATACTTGGGATCATAGCTAATAAGTGCCTGAAGTAAGAGTCTAATGAATTCCCTTCTATAAAAGGTCAGTGACTACTATAATATTTTTATGCAGACATAATTTTCTTTGTGAAATGAAAGCTTCTATTGAGGACATTACTTCAGTTGTTGTTTTGATTTTCAGCTGAGAGGTTAGTTGATTTGCCTAGCATTATATAGTAAATATGTGTCAGAGGCAGGACCTGAACTTAGATCTGCCTCAAAATTTCACTATTTGATACCCTATACTCTTCTCTATCTAATTATTGTTATCATCATCATCATCTCATTCTACTCCTAGGAAAAGCAATTATCCTGCCATTATTATTTAATGTTCTGTAGACTATTGCATAAGTAGATAAATAGCTGCTTTTCTAGTTGAATAAAGATATTAGGATGCAACCCAACCATCTGCAGCCTAAATGAAAACATCTCTGTTACATTATCTGTAACCAACAAGACTATAGGTATGACATTCACTGTTCATCTTCCTACATGACTTACTCTCCTCTTCTAGATTTGTTGTTGTTTTTGTTACCCTATTACAATTATCATTTATTTCTACCACACAGAATATTTAACTTTCATCAAGATTTATTTCCACTGTTCCTGCTTTTTTAATCCCTACCCAGTATTTCCATGTGTAACTGTGTTAAAATGGACTAAGTAATAATACAGATCTTGAGTTGGACAGTAGCAAAAAAGGGACACTTATTTCTACTAAATCCAAAATGCATTCATTTATCAGAAAGACAGCTAGAATTTGAAATTTCCCTGGTGTCAGCGGGACAAGTAGAGAGTTATAGAGAATCCAATTCATTATGTTTCTCCATAGTAAATTTAAATAGAATCTAGAGCCAATTTGTCCTACAGAGCTAGTCACAGGGGTCCAAAGCTTCTCAAAACATTTATATGAATAACAATCTTCCCAAGGTACAGAATCTCCTCTGAGATAATGATTCTAATTAGACTGGAGCATAGAACTTTATAAATACTTCCTGCCTTCCAGAAACCTTACAATATCTCTAGTCACTAAGCCAGTGCACAAACTCTGGAAGGACAGATGCTACACTATCAGAGATGATGTGGGACCTTTTGTGATCATAGGTGGTTTATCATAATTCCATTCTTCAGTCTTTGAATATAAGATGGAGGTAAGCAAGAGTTTCTTATTACCAAATGATGGTTGGCTTGGGGGAGATAGTAAGGAGAGATGAAACCATCTAACCAAGGAGTAATTAATGAGGGGAGCAGTGTTGGTCATGTATACGAATCTAGTGACATATTGGGACCCATTCTATAAATAAAGTTAGGTGTTTAAAATAAAATACATACGATTATGAAGGAAATCAATTATATTAAAATAGAACTATCACTGAAGAAAAGTTTAAGATCTCAGGTTAAGAACCTTTGCTTTGTTTTATATATTTAATACCTAACTATATATTTATATTCTACTTATTCAAAATAAAAGAGACATAAGCAACTGAGATGGTTTTAGGTAGCCTCCTAGAATTTATGTCTAAAATGATCTGAATATATTATAGGTTAACTCACAGCTTTAAGACAATTGACTAAAAGCCATTAGAAAATTTCCAGATAATATTATGTGAGATCTTCAGAACAAGTTGTCAACTTTAAAACAGGACAAAAAGTGCCCAAAGATGGAAATACACAACACTCTAAAGTTGATTTCATCTAGGAAAATTATGAAAGTCTGTGGGTCATAACATCTTGGAGAATAACTGGATAGAAAAATAATGAGATGGACCACAAAATTCTATTGATATGTGTAGTGTATGTAGCCTATGATTTTTGATGACTTCTAACCAACAAGGATGCTACAAAGAGACTCTTGCGTCAGGTTAGGGTTAGATTAGATGCTGTTAGAGTTCATTTCCTGTTCTAGTTTTCTGTAATTAGCCTAGATCTTTTGGAGAAATTTGGCTGATAAATAGAATTGCTTTTGAAAGAATCAGCCATAAAGCTCTGTACTGACTTAAGAATTAACTTGGGTACCTACAGGATTTGAGTAAGGTAATTAAAATAGCTTAAAGAAGCAACAAACCTTACCATTCTGGAACCAAGAATTGGACACTTTCGTTAAACATTTTCAAGGTAATAGATATATATGTTAACTATATCTATTTATAGGTAAATAATGCTGTTATAAAAAAATAAAATTATGATCCCTCTAAAAGGAGCTCTAATTGGAGGAGCAAAAGAGTTGTCTGCATCTGAACTTTGGTAGATGGATTAGTGAGGGAATGTGGGTATGCCAGCCTACAAAGTTCATAGCAAAGCATTTTCTGAGCAAAGAAATTATCAAGGAGTTGTGAATGACCAAGAACCTAAGTCTCTAGCAAAGTCATTGAATTTAAGATATTTGTTAAGCCAAATTAATTAGAAGAGATAGGTGATACAAAGCACTAGCCCTGGAGGAAGGTAGACCTAATCACAAATCCAGCCTCAGACACTCACTAGCTATCTGACCTTGGTCAAGTCACTTACCTTAAGTGTACTTGACTGTTTATCTTAAGTTTCCTCAACTGCAAAATGGAAATGGTGATAATAGCACATACCTTTCAAGGATATTGTGAGAGACTAATGAGAATACTTCTGAAACATTCAGCACAATGTCAGGCACATAATAGGTTCTATATAAATACCAATTATCATCATGATCATATCCACTTGGTAGTGTTTTGGGTACATAGTGGTGTAAAAGGGAATTCTTGGTTCTCTTTGAGTTCACACTTGTGAAAAGGAATCCTTTATTCTCTTTGCCTAGTTAGAGCTAACTCATAAGAGTTCAAAAGTTTCTGACTATTTGAGTTAGAAAAAAGGGTGGAACTCTCCAAGTATCTTACTGGCTTCTCATCTAGCACTAGGTAGGGTGTGAATTCACTAAGTGGTTTACCAGTTCTTCCACCTAGTTCAAGATTGTACTTAAGTTAGTGTTAACCAAAGTGTTAGCTCCAACTAGGCAAAGAGAACAAAGGATGCCCTTTTCACAAGTGTGAACTTAAAGAGAATCAAGAATTCCCTTTTACAGTGGGATTAAGGCACATATTTGCATAAAATGTATATTGTAGAAAGTTTCATTTTTTCAAGTCACTGGTTTCTGGTAGTGAGAACTTTTAAGAGTGGAAGAACTTGGATTCAAATCTTTGACAAAGAAATTACTCATTGCTGTAGCACATAACCTTCTGAATGACTGTTTCCTCATTAATAAAATGGGGATCATAATACTCTGCCTACCTCAGAGGATTTAGAAGAAAGTTCTTTGAAAATCTTTAATACACTATAGAAATGTGAGCTGTAATTATCACCTTTAAGACATTTAGAGATAAAAGATCATAACAACACAGCACATCCTCAATATACAGAGAGATGGAAACTGTACAAGACCAATCAAAAGAAGAAAAAATTCTGGTCTTGACACTCTTTAGCCTTTACACCCTTCACATTAAGGTAAGAATGAAATCAAAATTGGAGACAGTTTTATTTTACTCCTTTCATAGGGAATACCTTAGAATCAGCAGCCTTCCTCTAATACAGATGACAATAGAAAAATGGAAATTTTCTATTTCCTGGAAATAGCCATGTTTCAGGAAGTGGTAAAATTATACCTTAGCTTCATTTCTGCTTCATCTTTACTTTAATGAAATAATCTAGATGCTTTCAGGAGTTTTTTTCCTTTTTTTGTATTTTGTTTTCACTTTTCTATTTCTCTTTGTTAAGAATGAATGTCTACTACCTCTTATCTTTCATGATCCTAATGTTAATACTGCTAAAATAATAATAGCAATAATAATAATAATAATAATTCCCCAGGAAAAAAAGAAATATTCTCTTTTACATTGTCATCAATTATCACTGAGAAACTCCCAAAGTAGATAATGCTTACTTTCTTCCCATGCTAACTGCAGATTATTTGAACCTAATAGCTTTTCAGCAAGTAAAAAGTCAAAGGAAAAGAGAATCATAAAATATTAGATTTGTAAGGGAGGTAAGAGAGCATTCAAATGATGGAAATTGATGACATTCCCATTTAATTTACTTTAGGACCATTTCCTCTATAAATTACTTTAAATTGTACATATTGCTTTCCCCAATATAATATAACCTCCTCGATGTCAGGTACATTAACTTTTTTTATAATCCCCAATGTTTACCACAGTGCATACTTCTGATACTTAATGAACTGTTTTGTTTTGTTTTGTTTTGTTTTGTTTTTAAACCCTTGTACTTCGGTGCATTGTCTCATAGGTGGAAGATTGGTAAGGGTGGGCAATGGGGGTCAAGTGACTTGCCCAGGGTCACACAGCTGGGAAGTGGCTGAGGCCCGGTTTCAACCTAGGATTTGTTTTGTTTTAATCAATCTAGCCTAGTCGTTTCTTTCTGAAGATGAGAAAAGTGAAAAGCCCAGTGAGGGGAAATGAGTTTCCTACAGTTACATTGCAAGTAAAAGAAAAGCTCTGGACTACAATCCAGATCTCCTCAGTTCAGTATTTTGTTTGTTTGTTTTCTCATCACACAGTTTGACAAAACCTGGCTTGATTCAATAAAGTCCTGCCGTGATCATAGGATCCTTGGATATAGAACTGGCAGAGATTTGTGAGTTCATCTAGGTTAACACTTCTTTTTTTTCAGCCCAGGGAAACTAAGGAAAGATTTAGCTCAATTGTCAGCTCCTACAAGGAGCCTTTCTTGGTTTGTTCTGCTTTCCCACATATCCTTCCCAATATCAGTGTACATGTTGTTTCCCTCTGTAGAATGTCCTGTAAATTGCCAAATGTTAAGGAAGGTTTTGCTTTTATATTTGTATCTTTAGTACCTAGAACAGCATCTGGTCCAATCCAGGAACCTAATAAGTGATTGTTGGATTAAATTGAATTGAAATTGATTATGGTTAGGTAGTAAATGGCACAACCAGAATTTAATCACAGTTCCTCTCTTAAAATCTAGACCTCAGAAATCTAGACTTAAATGCCACATTTAAAATGTATACTGGGCAAATTACCTCAGATATATTTATTACTTTTTGAGAATAATAAGATCATATGAAGCATTTGATGGTAACTGTTTATTAACTGACTCCAGAAAAAAATAAATAGGAACAACAGACTTTTTAGTTCAATCTGAATTATTAACATTTTCTTCATCAGTTTCTTAAGTCCAAACAATTGAGCACTGATTTGTAGCTTGGTGACTTCAGAGTTGTAAATGTTGACATTGAAAATATTATTAACTCTTGAGAGCTGGTTCTATCTGGCTTCTACATACCATTGAATTCACAACCCTGTTCAGTAGTTAGCTAAGATTAATGTACACTAGGAAGTCATAGGTTCAAAACCTACTTCTGATATACACAGGCTTTGTGACCATGGACAAATCATGTAATCTCTGGCTTCTGGGTAATACTCTGAAGACTGTAAGTCACAGAGGAAGTCTTGACATAAATTGCTAGTGGGAATTTCCTTTCCTGAGAGTTCCATATTACAATGAAATCATGTTTCTAGTACCACCTTTTCCATATAAGTGACATTTCCTTTACTTTCACCTTTTATAACCAAGTATTTAGTTGTGCCTATGGTAGAAAGATTAGTTTAGGCAAAAAGTTTTATCTACTTGGAAATTTTCACTATGAAGCCAATGGGGAGCTCTCAACTCTTTCATAAAATAATAACCACAGACTTTGGCGAGGGTCAGTATCTCTATTTTGGTTCTGATTTTGCTTTCTATTCAATAATATATGTTCAGGATTAGGATCATTCCCTCCTATTAAAATGAAACTGAAATATTGCTACTGGTAATTACCAAACTCCTTTTGCATCAACATAATCTAGAGATGTGATGTTACTAGTGACCCGTAACCATAAATCATAAGTAAAGGGATAACAGTTATAAGAACTCTCGTTTTCTTCTGTCTCTCCTCCTAAACAGCCTATGAGATGAGTACCCTAGGTACTAGACCCCAACATTTAAGATAACAAAATTCAGGTGTAGAGAAGAAACTCATTCTGTGTCACATGACTAGTAAATAATATTTAAGGTAGAATTTAAGTTTGCTTCAGAGTTTGAATTCTAATTCTATAATGATTTCCATTGTACTGCACCCCAGAATCTAGAATGGTAACAAACTTGTAATAAAAATTGCCAGTGAACCTACCTAAGTAGAAAAATGTATAATTTCTATAAATAGGGTACAGAAAATTATCAGCAAGGTGGAATAAAAGCATTATAAAGAACATATATAACTAGGAAATGAGTACCCAGTCAGTGAAAAAGGAATAAAAGTAATTAAATAAGACAAGACAAATGTTAGTCATCCAGGAGGAGAGGAGGTTAGTACAAGCAAGAAATAAAATAACTTTCTCTATTACTGCCAAAAAAATACCTATCTAGAAGATAGTTGATTGACTACCTTAGAAAGAGTGTGTGCACATCAGGGAGAAATACAAAGTATATTCATATCTTGCTTCAAAAAGCTAAATGAGAATAGAAGATAGATATAGAGGGGAAAAGTCACCAAGAAGACGCTTTAAATTTCCCTTTACCTGGACTACTCCTTTTCTATTATCTCAATTTCCTTGGAGGTATACTCATACCTCCTTATGTTCCTTTTCCTCTTATGGAAATGTAAGCTCATTGAATACAAGGTTTTTGTTGTCTTATCTTTGTATCTCCTGTGTCATTTATTACATTTGTTCAAGTGATCTCAGAATTAGAAGGGTGTCCTATGCCTAATCCTTTCAGCAAGACAGAAATATATCAGTTATCCATATTCATATTCAAGAATCTCTTCCACAACATACTGTAAAAGGCCTTGTGGCTAAAAGCCTTGTTTAATTAACCTCTGTGCTCCACTGCTGGGGCCTCTAAATTCTTATCTGGTCTGGACCTCTGGTCCAGACCTGAGTTTCTCTCTCTCAATTTCCCTACATTCAACCTTCCTAATTGTAAATAAACTTCCATAAAAGTCATCCTGACGGGTCTATTTTAATTTGAAATCGAGTTAATCTGATTTCTGGCGACCATACCTGCTGGGGGGTTACCAGCAGTCCAGTTCCTTGGGGACGGGACAATTGAGCGAAAATGAAGTGAGAAGAGCCAGAGACTGAGTAGGTTTGCAGTGGCTGATCTGAAGTGTCATCTGCTGATTTTAATTTTTATACCCTCTTTTCTTTATGATCTCATACAGGTTTTTTTTCTTCCCATACATTCAAAATCACATATTAACTTTTGAAACATCATAAGATTGACATTTACTAATTATCTTACTGTGGTTAAACAAAGAAGCAAGCTTGTCAAAAATTATTCATTATGGGCTGGCTTAGTTTGAACTTATTCTTTTCAGCCATGGGTAAGGTACAAGTACATCAGTTCCTAGCTAAACATAATAGTTAATTATATTTTAGCTAATTATATTATGTATATAGTTATGTTATACTATTCATTCCCATTATCAATCAAGGAGATAGTTATGGTAGTTGATTACATCCAATAAGATACAATAATATCAGTCTGGTCCAATGTTTTGTTCCCATGGTGTTTTTTCTGTTATAGGATCTCTAAGAATACAATTCTGGTAGGGTGATTCTGTGCTAGTTTGTCATTGCCATAACTTCCCGGTGTTTCACTGTTTCTATGGTCTGTAGGAGTTTGGGAACAAACTCAGGCCAGGTATTTTCTTGCTGGGAACTTTAGAAACTTGCATTAACTCACTAACTGCTAGTTTTCTGCTGGGCTGATTCTAGGGGAAATTTCTATACTCTAAGGGGTTGTACAGGGGTTTATTTTTGGATAGTAGGTAGTCTTTGGCTGTGATTGTTCTTGCCATGAACCTGTATTGTTTTTCTGTGACTCCTTTGAACTGGATAAGGATATTGATTGCAATAATTTCAATGCAAGTGAATGTCACTGTAAAAAGAATCCTATAAGGTAAACTGTGTGTGGAATCTCCATCCTCCTGACAACCTGCTGTGCTGGATTGTCAGAGCTTGTGAGTAGCCGTGCTAACCTCACAGCCTCGATGGCTTACGGCACATACCTTAAATATCTAGTTTCCCCTCTTATAATACCTCTAACCCATGATCCAGCATTCCTTTTTTTTTTTAAACCCTTACCTTCTGTCTTAGAATCAATATTGTGTATTGATTCCAAGGCAGAAGAGTGGTAAGGGCTAGGCAATTTGGGTTAAGTGACTTGCCCAGGGTCACACAGCTAGGAAGTGTCTGAGGCCAGTTTTGAACCTAGGACCTCCCATCTCTAGGTCTGGCTCTCAATCCACTGAGCTACCCAGCTGCCCCTGCAGCATTCCTAAAACTTACCTTTCTCCTCTTCCTCTTCCTCTCCCTTCTCCTCCACATCCTTCTTCCCTCCTTTACCCTCCCTATACTATTTTCTCTTCCCAATCCCTCCCCTCTCCTCCTCTCTGTTCCACTCCCCTTCTATCTTTCTCTCCTGTCCTCTCTTCTTTGTGATTAGTGTTAATTAGTCAGAAGACTAAGAGATCTTCTGTACCCTTCATCTGTGTTTTTTTTTTCTGACCAGAAAGTTAGAAAACATATTTAATAATGCCCCTGAACTAAGTTCTAGAGATACAAATACAAGCAACCAAAAGAACAAGTTTCCTTGTGGTGTTATATTATAGATGATTAAAACAACATATTAAAAAGAGTTGAAAATAGGGGAGGGATAGTTAAGGAAGTTAGTGAAGAGACAGGGAAAGAAGATGTTAGTGGAATCAAGAATGAGTGGGAAATAACCTTCCTCCAGTAATGTTCCAGGAAGGAAAGCAATCATCAATCAAGTGAATGGGGCATCAGGTGTTTATATATCCTGGATGGAAAAGAGAGTATTGAAAAGGAGGAGGGAAGAAAGTCCAGTGAGTGGAGTCAGGAATGAATTCTTGAATAAGTAAAGGGTCATGCTGCTTAGGACCATGTGGAATGGATTGATGGACTCTATTTGTATGTTCCTGCTCTAATAGTATAAGAGAACTTAATCTTTTTTAAGTCAAATTCCAAGATGACTAAAATGGAAAATGAACTCTTATCTAAGTACTATTATTGCAAGTTATTATTTTCCAAAGGATAGACAGACATGGCTGTTGCTGTTGCTGGAAATTTCTGAGAAAGCAAGGCATTTGGATAACCTATACAGCTATATATACTCCATGATTAGGTGAATAAACTTATGGTCACTGAAATGGTTACAGAATAGTGATATGTATATGTATCATGGGATTTACTTATGAAATAATTGGAATTAGAAAGTTTACCATTCTATTCTTATTCTCCCTCTCTAGAGTGGCCAGTCATCCTCAATATCAGTAACACCTCAAATAAAGGTTTTCTGACAACAATATGCAGTGTAGCTTGGGTTATATGAGGGCATATAAACCAATCTTCTAGGACAGTGATGGGCAAACTACAGCCTGAGGGCCAGATGTGGCCCCCTGAAATGTTCTATCCTGCCATGTGACACTATTCCTAATCTGACGAATACAATGAGTAGGATACAACACAATGAAACTTCGAAAGAGTTGCCTTAGAAACAGACTGAGAGATGAGCATTTCTTTTCCTTTGCCCCTCCCCCTTTAAAAAGTTTCCCCATCACTGTTCTAGGAGGATTCATGAAACTTTCATTTCTTTCTGTTGCTCTTACCTCCTACAAAAAGCCTCGGTACCTTCCTTTTTGATGCCAAGCTACTAACATAATATCTATACTAAACTCCATTAATGATAGGCAACCCCAAATTCAAGAGAGAGAAGGCTGACTATGTTAAGGCAAACATAGACTCAGTCTCCTCATACTTGTCTTTTCTAAGGTCTTAATGCCCAGAATGGACATGAATAGCTATTATCCAATAAAATTGAATTCTAGAATCCCCAGGGCTGGGAACAATCTGAAGGATAAGTCAAGTGATATGAGCATTTGGGTAATCCTTAATTATAGGCTGGAAGGACTTCAAAATGACCTTAAATAACTCTCTGCCTTTCTTATCCCTTTTTTTAAATCCTCAGATGACCGACAAATGCTTTCTTGATCACAACTTCTGCAAATGCTCAGCTTCCTTCCTAGAACTAGACCTTACCTTAAAGGAAGAAGGGCTTTAATTTCCTGACTTGGGGTAAGAAAGGCCTAGGTGTAAATTCTAATAAGACATTTACTATTCCTGTGACCCTAAATCATCTAAACTCAATTTACTCAGCCACAAAATGTGAATGATAATGCCTGTGATATTTATGACACAGGGCTAATGAGAGGTTAAAGGGACATAAGGCAACACATTCCAAAATCAGCAAAAGTCTTAGTGTAAGTTTTAGTTATTAGCTTAAAATAATAAAAACAAATGATATTTATAAAACATTTGACATGACATTTTGACAAGTGACATGACATTTATAAAACATTTTAAAATGTATAATATACATTATATATAAATATATGCATATATGTAGGACATCCCAAAAATCTTACTATAAGTGGTTTAAACCTTATGGTTTAAACATTTTATTTATTTGTTTGTTTGTTTTTTAGGCAATGGGGGTCAAGTGACTTGCCCAGGGTCACAGAGCTAGGAAGTGTCTGAGGCCAGACTTGAACCTAGGACCTCCCCTATCTAGGACTGGTTTTCAATCCACTGAGCTACCCACCTGCCCCCAGTTTAAACATTTTAAAATGTTTTCTAGATGTCATTTATTTACTACTACCACTACTGCTGCTTCTACTTTTTTTAGGTGACCTTGCCCTCAGTTCTGCCTTCCAAGGATACTGCCCATTACTATGCATAAGAGCTAAGGGGAAAGGGGGGTGGGGAGGAAGGCTATCTCTTACTTCTTTTCTATCCAAACTAAGCCCTACAAGGTCATAGTGATTTTCTCTCTCAAGTTAGGATGGGTAAAGTGCTAATGGCTTCTAGCTAAATCTTGGTCATGGATATCTAGTCTTCCTAGCACATTACTCACATACCACGATTATATACCCACCTAATCATCTTCTTACAACTTGAAAGGATTTTTTTGTGGGGTTAGTGACATTCAAACATTCTAATTTCCTTAATAGTCCAGTATAATTCTAGCACATAGAAAAGTATCTCAAATCTACATCTATTTATTTTATTAGCTTACGTCAGCTTTAAACATCAGTCCATGATAATATAAGTACAGTCTCTACATGAATATCTCAGTTCCTTCTGCCCTAGCTTATCCTAAATAGATCCCCCAGGTAGATACAGTCCTTGGGATGGAAAACCTATGAGTTGCAGAAGACTTTGCCTTAATATTCAAATTATATGGTGGCCTAATGGTTCTAGATCTTAAGCGGTGCTATAAAACTGTAATCATTAAAACAGTCTGGTACTGGCTAAGAAATAGAAAGGTGGATCAAGATAATAGATAAGGGATAAATGACCTCAGCAATCTAGTGTTTGATAAACCCCCAAATCTCTGCTTTGGAGATAAGAACTTACTATTTGACAAAAACTACCAGGAAATTTGGAAAATAGTATGGCAAAATTAGGTTTAAATCAATATCTCACACCCTCTAGCAAAATAAGGTCAAAATGGGGATATGATTTAAATGTAAAGCATGATATTATAAGCAAATTACAGGAACATGTCATAGTTTACCTGTCAGAGAAGGGAAGAATTTATGACCAAATAAAAGATAGAGAACGTTACAAGATGTAAAATGAATAATTTTGATTATATTAAATTAAGAAGGTTTTGTACAAACAAAACCAACGTAACCAAGATTAGAAGGGAAACAACAAAATGGAGAAAACATTTACAAATTTTTCAGATAAAGGTCTCATTTCTCAAATATATGAAGAACTGATTCAAATTTATGAGAATCTAAGTCATTCCCCAATTGATAAAAGGTCAAAATAGATTGTTTTCAGATGAAAAAAATCGGTTCCTAATAATCACATGAAAAATGTCCTAAATCACTCTTAATTAGAAAAATGCAGATTAAAACAATTCTGAGGTACCACCTCACACTTAACAGATTGGCTAATATGACAGTAAAGGTAAATGATAAATATTGGAGGGGATATGGCAAAATTAAGACACTAATGCATTGCTAGTGGAATTGTAAACTGACACCACCATTCTGGAAGGCAATTTGGAATTATGCCCAAAGGGTTATAAAGCAATGTATTCACTTTGATCCAGTCATACAATGACTAGGTTGATTCCCCAAAGATATAAAAATAAGGGAAAGGACCTGCTTATACAAAAATATTCATAGCTGCTCTTTTTTTGTGATGGCAAAGAATTAGAAATGGAAGGGATGTCAAGTGGGGATTGGCAGAAAAAATTGTAGTATTTGATGGCGATAGAATACTATTGTACTATAAGGAATAAAAAATAGCATGATTTTAGAAAGAGCTGGAAAGACCTAAATGAACTGATGCAAAGTGAAATAAGCAGATCCAGGAGAACATTGTACACAGCAACAGCAATATTGTATGATGGCCAACTATGAAAGACTTATCTACTCTCAGCAATACAATGAACCAGAACAATTCTGAGGGACTTCTGGAAAAGAACACTATCCATCTCCAGAGGAAGTACTGTTGGAGTAAGAATACAGATGAAAGCATATGATTTATCACTTGCTTATCTAGGTTTATGTTCACAGGGTTTGGTTTTGAAAGAGTATTCACTTACAAAGACGAATAATATGGAAATATGTTTTACATGATAATGTATGTATAACCCAGATTGAATTGTTTTCCAGCTCTGGGAGGGGAAGGGAGGAAGAGAGGGAGACTATTTGGATCATATAACTATGGAAAATTTATATTGAAATTTGTTATTAAAATAAAAAAGTTAAAATAAATGAAGGAAAGAAAGAAGGAATAAATACTCAGCCTTTCTCATAAAGAAGAAGACATTGCCAGTTAGTGATTCTGAATAGCACTAGCATAACCAAAATGTGAAAGCATAATTTCTTTTCCATTCTAGGGCATGACTCTTTCACCAAGATAATTCTGTAATCTTCATTCAACATGGCACCCTTAAACAGCACCATGTTCTATCCACAATCCTTCTTCCTCACAGGTATACCTGGGTTGGAAAGCTTTCATGTGTGGTTGTCTATCCCCTTCTGCTGCCTGTATGGTATTGCCCTCTCTGGAAACAGTATGATCCTTTTTGTCATTATCACAGAGTCAAGTCTTCACGAGCCCATGTACTATTTCCTCTCTATGCTGTCTTTCACTGACCTGGGCCTTTGTTTGTCTACCCTGATCACTATGTTGGGCCTCTTCTGGTTCAATGCCCGAGAGATCAGTTTTGATGCCTGCATTGGCCAAATGTTCTTCATTCATGGCTTTACCTTCATGGAGTCCTCAGTGCTTCTGGCTATGGCCTTTGACCGCTTCATCGCCATCTGTAATCCACTAAGATACACCACTATTTTAACTAATGCAAGGATTGCCAAGGTAGGGATAGTGATTGTCATCAGGGGCACAGCAGCTCTGGTACCCTTGCTCCTGCTCCTAAAACGTCTTTCATTCTGTCATAGCCACATTCTCCATCATTCATATTGTTTCCACCCTGATGTGATGAAGTTATCATGTTCAGACACTAAAATCAATAGTATATTTGGATTGGCGATTGTCATCTCCACTGCTGGGGTGGATTCATTCTTCATCCTACTCTCCTATGTCCTGATCATCCACTCTATTCTCAGTATTGCATCCCCCGAAGAGCGCAAGAAGGCCTTCAGCACTTGCATCTCCCACATCAGTGCTGTAGCTATTTTCTACATTCCCATGATCAGTTTGTCCTTGGTGCACAGATTTGGGAAAAATGCCCCTCCTTTTGTACACACACTCATAGCAAATGTCTACCTATTAATTCCTCCAGTAATGAATCCCATTATCTATAGTGTGAAGACCAAGCAAATCCGCAGAGCTATTCTCAAAATATTCCTTCCCAAGAGAATTTAAGAAGATTATTGTAAATATAGGGAAGGTTGTAGAGTAATTAGATGCCATCAATGGACTTTTGGTTACATAATATCTCCTTCCTGGGAAAAAAGAATAAGAAAGACCTTAACTAACAATTGATTACCATTAAATATACCAGGGGTCATAGATTTGCCACAGATGATTATTTGCCAGAATGATGAATTCGTATGGTAAAACCTGGGGACATTACCTTCAAAGTGTCATATTTTACTTGCAAAAATAAGGACCCCAGCACATTTGGCTTTTTTTTCTAGCTCTTGCAAACAACCTAAGAAGTCATGAACAGAGAACAAGATTTACATACAAAAAATATAGAAAGGACTTATATCCAAGTGAGTAGAAAGAACTTATAGCCAAATAAGTAGATATCAACTGAGTAGAGAGGTAGCAAGCCACTCATTGCCCAAGGAGTTAAAGAATCTCTCCAGACCTATAAATAGCATCTGAGGATTAAAGACCTTAAGAGAAAAGAGGATTATTAGTGAGACAACCCATTATTTTAGGAAACCAGATGGGGAAAAGACTGTTGCATAATGCACTTAACTCACAAATTCAATGAAAGGAAAATTCAGAGACTTTCTCCTTGTTATTACTCTGTTCCTCAATGTCCCTCTGACTCAGTTCCAACTCCAAAAATTCCAAATTTGAAACTGAGAATTCTTCTTATTCCAAGAATGCCTTTGAAGTTGTATTCCCTCTATATCCAGGCATGCATAAGTTCTTCTGTGTCACTTCTTAAGAAAATATCTTCTCTCATACAGATTTAGATGGCCAGAGACTGCCAGGGCCTGGACTATATGTCACATTGCCAGCTTATTCTCTCAAGCTGATTTTGGATTGCCTCTGAGATAAAAAACTCAAATCTTGTGTCTATAAGTCTGAGAGATTGTCACACGAAAGGACCTCTCAGATAACTATTAAGACATTTAGTCTTTCTCCCTCTCAACTAAATGTGTTCCCATTTCTAGAAGATACATGATACAGTTTTACTAACCACTTTCCCTATTCTAGGATTCTGGTACCTTGTTTGTATCTTCTGGACGAATAATGTATCATTTTGAGTCTAGAGGGAAACACTTCCAATTTTTTTTCCATTTGCCTTCTCAAGTCTAGTGTGAAGCCCTACCCTCACAATTACTCAGCTCCGATTGTGCCAGACCAAGTAAATCACTATGAGCCAGATGGCACTAAGAAGAAGAAAAGACAGAATGGATGGCCCCATAAGCCAAAAAGAATTATAACCACAAATACTTGCATGCCCCATATGGAGCACTACAGGAATGAACTGCAAGGGGATAAATAACTAAGAAGGAGTCATTAGAGAAGACTGACACTTCAAAGATAAGGGACATTTAAGGTGATCCCTGAAGGATGGACTAGACCTAAATATGCAGAGAAAAAGAAGAAAACACTCAAAAATAAGAAATGTCATGAGATAAAATGCAAAGTAAAGAGAGTTTACAGCATTTCATAATGCTCATCACATCTGTTTGCCTGACAAAAGAATCCATTAGATCCACTAGAGAAGGAAATGGCAAACCACTCCAGTATCATTGCCAAGAAAATCTCTTGGGCAGATATGGTCCTTGGAGCCATGAAGAGAGAGACATAGCAGAACAGCAACAAAGACAATTTACATTTTATCAGGAGCAGCAAGATGCCAAAGCAATTGGCATCTTGACTTTGGGTCAGGAAGACCTGAATTCAAATTCTATTCCAGAAATACAATGCCTTTATTAACCAAATGTTTTTCACTTATGGTTTCAACTTCATTTGGCTCTTGACCATTTCATAGTTCTCTGTAACCCAATAAAATACATATCTATCTTAACTAATCTGAGAATTCCCAAGACAGGGATTGTGATTGTCAAAAGAGAAGCTGCAGCTCTGGTGCCCTTACTCCTGTTTCAAAAAAGATGGTGTTATCTGACCCTAGGGAAGTCAGAGTTTTTTGTTTTGGGCTTCAGTTTCCTCACCTACAAAATGGATATAACATTACCTATTTCACAAGGTTATCATAAGGATCAAGTGAGATAATATATGAAAAGAGCTTTGAAAAACTGAAAATGCTATGTAAATTCTCACTATTATTACTGCTATTTATCGCCCATTATATTTTTTCTTTTTCTTGATATGAGATAAAATTGAGTGTGCCATTCTCAGGAGGAGCCTTCAGCTTACAAAAGTTAGTTTATTACCTTTTGTTGATTGAGGACTCCAAGACAAGCTTAGGGGGGAAGATTGATAAAGGGCAGAAAGGGCAATGAAAGGAGCTTGGTTGCTCCTTTTACCTCACCTGAATTGGGTTGGAAGCACAGGTGTTTTGATTTATTTGTCAATGATTGGGGGGAGGAGGGAGTTCTTAGAGGGCCTTACTGGAGAAGAAGGAGCCTTGTTTGCTGCCCAGTCAATTGGCATTTCTTATCCTATTATTGAAGTGCTTTCATGAAGATATCAACTTGGAAAAACACAGAACAGCTAAAATGGTCAGAAAAAATAAATCTTTAATCATGATAAGAGACATACTTGTAATATTCAGTGGCCACACAGAGTCAAATGCTAAATACCACACAAAGGCAAAGCTCTGGGTCTCTGGGAACAATGTCTCTGGGAGAATGCACTGCCAAAGATGATTATCCAAAGAGTGACAGAATTCGGGGGTCTTGTATACCATTTGGGGGAACAAAGAAAGGGAAATAAGATTTATAAATTCTACATTTGCTTGCAATATTTCTATGCCCTAGTACATGGTCAATCTTCGTATATATACCAGGTACTGCTGAGAAGAAGGTATGAATGATAAATTCTAAATTAGCAAAAAGAAATGAGAAGCTCAGGACTTGATTAACAGGAAGGGGCTAATGCTTTGCATTGGATACAAAAAGATATTTCCAGCCAGTAGCTGGACTTCCTTGGAAGGGTCTCTGATTACAGTGGGAGAAACTGCTAAGACTAGATTGTATAGTAATCTTATCTAAACTGGGATTGTTAAAGTACTTTAAGATCTATTGCTCAGTTTGGAGATAAAGTTAGTCTGGGACTTCCCCCCAAGGCAAGTTCCTAAAAGAAAGGCCAACAGTTGACAAAGGGAATAAACAACTGCTTCATTTTACTCCTACTTTCTGATTTCAGACTTTGTTTATTTGAATGAGTCAACATTTTTTTATCTCACACACTGAGGTCATAGATTATATATAATTTTCTTTGAAACTCCATGAGTCTAACAGAATGTGGCTGTCCAAACTTGACTGCTTTGTGGGGGATATGATATCCTATGTGGAATCCATAGAAAATACTTGTCATCCTGTAAAATTCTTCCTGATACTTTTCCTGTAAATAACAATACCTCCTCCCCAAAGATCCACTAAATGCAGTAGAATTTTCCATATTCTTCTAATATCTTCAAAGTATTCCACTCAGATTTTCCATTTTGCCTTTCATTGTCAATACCTAACTAACTGACCTCTTATTTTTTATGTACTCAATCTCTTTTATTTCATTTCTTTAAGAAATAAAGAAATCTTTTGGCCATAATTCTGACCTGAAAACTGATTTTCTTTGTGGGTAAATACAATCAGTGCTCCCATCACACACAGTCTGCGAGGAAAGACATCTCGTGGATGTTTTTGACATGGATACAAGTAATTAAGAAAACCCACATACTCAAAGTATGTTAGCTAATAATTGACAGACAAATTTTAGTAGAAAGTCAAAGCATTTTATAAATCTTATAACTATACTAATAAACTGGAAAAAAAAACACAGAACTATTTCAGAGTCAGAAAAACCACTCTTTGATTAAGGAGAGTTCCATGCTTTCCTCAAGGTCTCCACACAAAGCTGTGTGCTACAAACCCACACCTAGCCCAAGATTCTGGCTGCTCTGGCCACTGACCCCTGGGAACCTGAACTGTGCTAAATTGGACAATTCTAAAGAGCCATGAAAATTGGGAAGCATATATAACCTTTTAGGGGAACTGGGGCCTGAGGATGGGAGAGAATCTTTGATTGGCTACCTGGATGAAGGACTTTGGCCTAAGGGGAGAAATGGATGGAGTCCTCAATCAACAAAAGGTAATAATTGTTTCATTGGGGCAAAAAGAGTACTTAACACCTAATAAGATTTGCCAGCCCCACCAAAACTAATTTAAGGTCTATTGGTAATCAGAATTTGTGAAGTTGGGTTTTTCCCTCAGAGGGAAACTCATAGGACAAGGTCAAACTTGAGGTCTTCACCTTCGAGCTAACTAAATTGGGGGTCATCAGATGCTCCTAGGCTACAAGTTTGGGGTTTCTAGATTCCACATTGACAAAACCATCAGACAATAGCTCTTAAGAAGATACTTAAATATAAATGAAGTCATCTCTCTTAAGTCATAAAATATGATGACCATGTTATTGACATAAATTCTTGGAAAAGCAAATATTAGTAATAAATTCCTACTTTTACAAATGACTATGATTGTTTCTGTTATCTTTATCCAGGATCAGGATTTAGTCTTGCTGTGTACTTAACCTTACAAAGTTGATAAGAGGAGCTCTTAAGCTAACTCTTATCCTTATCTATCACTCCATATGTACAATTAACTAACTGAGACTACCCTTTCTAACATCTGTCAATTTGGAAAAACATGAAACTACTAAAGTCATAAAAACCAAGTCTTTAATCCAATGGTTCCCAAACTTTTTTGTCCTACTGCCTCCTTTCCAGAAAAAATATTACTTAGCCCCCTGGAAATTATTTTTTTTAATTTTAATAGCAATTAATAGGAAAGATAAATGCACCTGTGGCCATCACTGCTCCCCTGGATCTCTGCAGCACCCACCAGGGGGTGGTGGTGCCCACTTTGGGAATCACTGCTATTTTGGTGCTTGGGCTCTGTGTAGTACTATACACAGAGCCCAAGCACCAAAATATTACAGAGTCAAAACCCTGAGGCTCTGGGGACAGTATCTCTGGGAGGATTAATACATGAGAAGATTCTCCAAAGAATAATATATCTTGGGAATCTTATACACCTTTTGGGGAATGAGATACAGTAAACATACATTGACAGGTTGCCAGAAGGCTTGAGAAAGAGGCTGGGATATGTAGAAAAGATAATAAAGGTACCAAGGATATTACAATAAATCTAAATGATTGTGGGTTTACACACTGGGTTGTAGGAGAGACCAGACCAGGTTAGGGAGACCAGAGGTCAGCTATGCTAACTGACAAAATGGCTGCTGATCAACTGTCACCCCTGGGCCAGAGGCTTTGAATCCAACAGGCAATGTAAAAGGTTTTAACAGGGTTTAATTATATTTAACTTAAATAGAGGTGGGATAGGGATTTCTATACTTAAAACCTAAAGGATAAAACCACAGAGCAAGAGAACTTATTCTACTCTAATCTAAGTGATCCAGCAGGCAGGGCCCAAGGAGAAGTGCAGTCTCTGGGAAGCTGATTCAAGCCTGGTACCAGCCAGATGTGAATAGCACAGCTATGGATCAGAGGGGTGGCTTTGAGGGTTCTCACAGTTTTCCAAAGAGGTTCATAGGATGCCAAAATCCTAGGTGGTCCAAGATACCAAGTAGAGTGAGTGAACTTGAGGTGCTGCTCACCAGGTCTCAAACTCCTCCTCTGCTTGGTTCTGTTCTGTAAGTCTTCTCCTCTTGCTGAAAATCCACCTCCACTCAGGATCCCAAGGAAATCAGGAAGCAGGGTCTGAGATCTCCCTGGACTGACAACAGTTTGCCCACCACTAATGGAGTCTCTCTCTCAGGGCACCTACTTCCTCCTCCTTCATTCCATCATAGGATGCTCCAGCCTCCTGCTAGGTCAACTTTAATACTTAATCAATTAATTAATCTTCCTCACAATAGTTCCCTCCTTTGCACAAAGCCAAAATTAACAAAATTTTGGTATTTGTGCACTACAAACAAAACTAAAATTCTAACCCAAGATAACAAACAACCTACACTAACTCTATTCTATCTAATGCTATCCTACTCTACCCTACACTAGGGATTTCAACAAGGAAAGGTAAAAGGATAAGTACATCGAACAGTTACATAGTTCAAAGCATGAAGCAACAAGTAACAATGCAAAATTTCCAACAAAATCAACAGCAAATATGAAATATCAACACAAAAGTCAAAACAAACATCAAACATAACTCCAATTCTAATACAGAAATATCCTACCAACTAATAAATGCAAACCATTTTTGAAAATACATTTTCAACACAACTTTGCATAAGTCTTTACATCAAAATTAAAACAAAACAGTAAACTTCCTTATGCAAATTACATTTGAATGTTTGCAACTCAATTATATCAAAGTATTCACAGAATTTATATTTATACACATATACACATGATACATACATATGATATATACATAGTATATACATGTATGTACACAATATATGCATATCAAAAATACATGTATACACCCTTTACATATATACAATACTTACACTATAATACAATTTACAATATACACAACTATTTACATTATTTGTGATATATGATCTGTAATATGTTATATGTTCTTCATGTAATGCAATTTTGTTATGTTTGTTGTATCTGCACTGTAATGTACTTAGTACCTTATCTTATCCTCTAACCTAATCTAATACCATATCTATTTCACTAAACTATTCTAAACTATACTATCTCTTGTTAGTACTTAATTATCCTATAGCTAATTCTAATTTTGTTAGTATTTATACATTGTTTCATTCCATAAGGAACACAATGTATCCTAACATGTTTGTGTCATATGTATCTGATTTGTTATGTTGTTTCTTTGCTAAATTGTGTTGCAACATATTACTGATAGATGCATGATACCTACCAAAACTCCAGATCTCCTGCAGATCTCCTTTCTCCTTATGATGTTCCATTCCTCCAGGAAATCTCCTCTCCTCTCCAGTTTTCCTCTTCTCCTCTCCCCCATCGAAGTTCTTGATAGTTTTATGTGTAATGTTGGATGCCTATGAGTATGTAGTGATACTATATACATTACCCAAAATACTTCCAAACCATTTAATCCAAATTGTCCATGATTAATCCTCTTCTTTAAGAAAATCCTTGAAAATGAAGTTTTATCAGTTCAATTCATAAGTTCATCATTCTTATTACAAAGTCCATAAATCCTGAATCCTGAATCCTCTTCATCCACGTCCTCTTCAATCCAAACGTCCTCTTCCGCTGGAATGGTCCTTTCCTTACTGAACTTTCTGACTGCAGACTCAAATTGACTGAAGATCTCAAATTACAATATCTCTTCTTCTTCTTCTTCCTCATTATTAGTAATTTCTACAGTTTCATTATCTATTCCATGTGCCAATTTAATGTGAGAACAGTGATACCATGAATCTCTACCTAAAACTTTCACAGAAGATGGTGAAAGTAATACAATTATATGAGGACCTACCCAGTTTTGTTCTGTTGTGGTTGTTTTGTTAAAATTTTTCACATAGACCATATCACCTGGTTGAAAATTATGAAGAGAATAATCCAATGGACCAGATTGAACTAATACTCCCATATCTTGTAATTCCCTTAGCCTTTGCTGTAAAGCACTTAAATATGAAATAATTTGGCAGTCACCGCCTACGAGTGATGCATAAACAGCCTTACAAGTTTTTGCCTGTAGTGGAGCATGTCCAAAGAACATCTCATACGATGAGATATGTAGATCTGCTCTTGGCCTCCTACATAGGTAAAACAAAGCTTTGGGAAGAATCTCTGGCCATTTAAGATGAGTTTCAGCACAGAGTTTCCCAACCATAGTCTTGAGTTCCCTATTCATACACTCCACCTGACCAGAACTTTACGGTTGATAAGGAACATGATATTTAGGTGTTATTCCTAGATTCTCATAGACTCTTCTAAGGATATCCTGAATGAAATAAGATCCCTCATCCGAATCTATGGTTAAAGGTATATGAAACTTAGGCACAATTTCCTTGAGTAACACTTTCACCACAAAACTAGCTGAATTGGTATTCCTAGAATGAAGATAACACTGAGTGATCTACAAAAGGAAAGGGCCAAGTCAAAGGCTGGGCTACCTGAGAGAGGACTTTAATACAATAGGTGAAACTACTAAGAAAAAAAGTCATAATTTGACTATATTCACTAGTCCTACCCAAACTGGGGACACCAAGCACCAGTTGAATTTTTAAAAACACAGAACTATTAAATAGTCAGAAAAACAACATCTTTACTCAAGGAGAGGGATTCTTCCTCAACTGTCATATAGCTACTTTTATTGGGGTTACAGCCATATATTGGGGAAAGAGGAGAGCCAAATGGTCTGATACAAAAGTAATCATCAGGAGATACCAACTGTTGTAATCTAAAACATTAGATGGAGCTAACATCTAGATCAGCAACCCATATGGCCTCAGGTCTTGATAGGAATGCTTCTTTTTGGTAAAATAAGGAGCCTGAGACAACTGACCAGACTTGCAGAGTGTAGCCTTAGGGAAGGGAAAGGAATTTGGCAAGGTCAGGTTTAATTCAACTCCAGGTTACAGAAATCAATCAAAAGCAATACAAGAGTCATTTTTTCAGCACTCTTAAAATAATATCCCAATTAATGTATACATAAATAATGTATATACCTAAATAATCCCATATCAGAAATAGAAATTGAACAAGCCATTAAAGAACTCCCTAAGAAAAAATCACCAGGACCTGATGGATTCACAAGTGAATTCTATCAGACATTCAAAGAGCAACTAATCCCAATACTATACAAATTATTTGATATGATGAGCAAAGAAGGAGTCCTACTAAATTCATTTTATGACACAAATATGGTACTGATTCCAAAGCCAGGTAGACCAAAAACAGAGAAAGAAAACTATAGACCAATCTCCCTAATGAACATAGATGCAAAAATCTTAAATAGAATATTAGCAAAGAGACTCTAGCAAGTAATTAAGAAGATCATCCACCATGATCAGGTGGGATTTATACCAGGAATGCAAGGATGGTTCAACATTAGGAAAACCATCCACATAATTGACCATATCAACAGTCTAACAAACAAAAATCACATGATTATCTCAATAGATGCTGAAAAAGCCTTTGACAAAATACAGCATCCATTCCTATTGAAAACACTGAAAAGTATAGGAATTGAAGGACCTTTCCTAAAAATAATAAACAATATATACCTAAAACCATCAACAAGCATTATATGCAATGGGGATAAATTAGAAGCCTTCCCAATAAGATCAGGAGTGAAACAAGAATGCCCATTATCACCTCTATTATTCAACATAGTACTAGAAACACTAGCAATAGCAATTAGAGAAGAAAAAGAAATCAAAAAGAAAAAGGTATCAAAATAGGCAATGAGGAGACTAAGGTATCACTCTTTGCAGATGATATGATGGTATACTTAAAAAATCCTAGGGAATCAACTAAGAGGCTGGTAGAAATAATCAACAACTTTAGCAAAGTGGCAGAATACAAAATAAATGCACATAAATCATCAGCATTTCTATACATTTCCAACACATTAGAACAGCAAGAGGTAGAAAGAGAAACACCATTTAAAATCACCCTAGACAATATAAAATACTTGGGAATCAATCTAACAAAACAAACACAGCTATTATATGAAAACAACTACAAAACACTTTCCAAACAAATAAAACTGGACCTCAACAATTGGAAAGCCATTAACTGTTCATGGGTAGGATGAGCTAACATAAAAAAATGAACATCCTACCCAAATTAATTTACCTATTTAGTGCCATACATATCAAATTACCAAAAAACTTCTTTACTGAATTAGGAAAAACTATAACAAATTTCATTTGGAATAACAAAAGATCAAGAATATCAAAGGAAATAATGAAAAAAAATGTGAAGGAAGGGGGCCTAGCAGTACCAGATATCAAACTATACTATAAAGCAGCAGTCATTAAATCAATATGGTACTGGCTAAGAGATAGAAGGGAGGATCAGTGGAATAGACTCGGGGTTAATGATGTCAGCAAGACAGTGTATGATAAACCCAAAGAGCCCAACTTTTGGAACATGAATCCACTATTTGACAAAAACTGCTGGGAAATTTGGAAAACAATATGGGAGAGATTAGGTTTAGATCAACATCTCACATCCTACACCAAGATAAATTCAGAATGGGTGAATGACTTGAATATAAAGAGGAAAACTATTAATAAGTTAAGTGAACACAGAATAGTATACTTGTCAGATCTCTGGGAAAGGAAAGATTTTAAAACCAAGCAAGAGTTAGAGAAAATTACAAAATGTAAATTAAATGGTTTTGATTATATTAAGCTAAAAAGCTTTTGTACAAACAAAAACAATGTAGTCAAAATCAGAAGGGAAACAACAAATTGGGAAAAAATCTTTATAACGAAAAGCTCTGACAGGGGTCTAATCACTCAAATATACAAGGAGTTAAAGCAATTGTATAAAAAATCAAGCCATTCCCCAACTGATAAATGGGCAAGAGATATGAATAGGCAATTTTCAGATAAAGAAATCAAAAGTATCAAAAAGCACATGAGAAAGTGTTCTAAATCTCTAATAATTAGAGAAATGCAAATCAAAACATCTCTGAGGTATCACCTCACACCTAGCAGATTGGCTAAAATGAAAGAAGGGGAGAGTAATGAATGTTGGAGGGGATGTGGCAAAATCGGGACATTGATGCATTGCTGGTGGAGTTGTGAAGTGATCCAGCCATTCTGGCTGGCAATGTGGAACTATGCCCAAAGGGCTATAAAAGACTGCCTGCCCTTTGATCCAGCCATACCATTGTTGGTTTGTACCCCAAACAGATCATAGATAAACAGACATATACGAAAATATTTATAGCTGCGCTCTTTGTGGTGGCAAAAAACTGGAAAATGAGGGGATGTCCTTCAATTGGGGAATGGCTGAACAAATTGTGGTATATGCGGGTGATGGAATACTATTGTGCTAAAAGGAATAATAAACTGGAGGAATTCCATGCAAATTGGAGAGACCTCCAGGAACTGATGCAGAGCGAAAGGAGCAGAACCAGAAGAACATTGTACACAGAGACTGATATACTGTGGTAAAATCAAATGTAATGGGCTCCTGTACAAGCAGCACTGCAATGACACAAAACGTACCCACATTCAGAGGAAGGACTGCAGGAGAGGAAACATATAAGATAAACAATTGCTTGAATGCATGGGCTGAGGAGGACATGAATGGGAAATAGACCCTGAACAAGGACACATGTTACAACCACTGGAAATGTGCGTTGGCCAAGGGTGGGGGGAGAGAGGGGGCTTAAGGCGAAACTAGGGGCATAAAGTATGTAAACAGATTAAAAACGAATATTAATAAATGTCCAATAAAAAAAAACTACTGGAAAGAGAACATAAGGCGAGAATAAAGACACGCAGACATAGAAAGTTTTGGCATCAGGTATTCAGACAGCGAGTAAGTAAGCTCTGGTGCTCAAGAGCTTCTTCCTCAACTGTCCTGTAGCTGCTTTTATTGGGGTCACAACCAAAGGTATATGGAGAGGAAGGGAAGAGCCAAGTGGTCCCCTTCAAAAGTAATCATCAGGAGATATCAACGGTGGTCATCTAAAACATTAGATGGAGCTAACATCTAGATCAGCAACCCATATGGCCTCAGGTCTTGATAGGAATGCTTCTTCTTGGTAAAATAAGGAGCCTGAGACAACTGACCAGACTTGCAGAGTGTAGCCTTAGGGAAGGGCAAGGAATTTGGCAAGATCCAGGTTTAATTCAACTCCAGGTTACAGACATCAATCATAAACCATACAAGTGTCATTTTTTCGTCACTCTTCAAATAATGTCCCAATGAATGTATACCTGGATTGCTACGCAGTCCCACTCTCATTCCAGAGCCCTCACTTGCCTTATCAATATCCTCTGCTCTTTCCCCAGCCCTTTTCACCATCTGACCTCAGCTCCCTCCAGAGTCCTGGGGCTTGGAGAGGGGACCCTTTACCCTCCTCCAATCTTCCCCCCACCCTCACTCCTTCTTCCTAAATGGCTTCTTCCAGAGTCAACAAGTTTGCCACGCATGCCTTCTGACTGTCCCCTACCCAAACCCTATTGCCCCTTTGGCCAGGGCTACAGCAGGCTTCATCGAGTGGACCCACTTAGCCTCTAGGCTCAGGAGGGGAAGCATGCAGTTGAACAAAATCCTGAAGAAATAGTAGCTGGTGAGTGATTTCCTGGTCCAGCAAGTCGTCATCCACAACTTCTTCCAGGTTGACCAGGAACTTGAAGAAGTTTGAGTTGCCAAGGTGGGCCACCACACTTGGATGGGTGGCAAGAGGCTGGAAGCCCCCTGGGGGCCGGCACTCCTGGACCACCTTAGTCATGTGATGCAGGTTGTTCAGCACCTGGCCAGGGGCCAGCTCTTTCAAGGTGCTGATGATGTCCTCTGGAGCTTCTTCCAGGGAGTCTGCTGCCTCTGGGTCTTGCTCCAGCTCTTGGAGGCAACTTTGAAGGGTAGCCAACCTAAGGCAGATGACAGCAGGCCTCAGTTGGCTCAGGGAGGCCCTGAGGTTCTCCAGAATTTCCAGAAAGTCAGGCCAGTCCAGGATATCTTGCACCTGCCAGAGCCAGGGGTTGTCCCTGACCCAACGAGGAATAAAGGACAGGATGGCTTGATGAATCATCTGCAGGGACTCCATGTCATAGAGGAACCCTTCCTCTGTCAGGATCTTCAGACTTTCTCGCACCTCTTGAATTTGCTCTTTCCAAGACATTCTCAAGCTACCTTCTTTGCCTTCCCCTTGCAAATCCTCCTCCTCCTCCTTCTCTTCCCTTTTCCCCAAGATGATGTGCTCTGTAATGCACAACTCAGCTCCCAGACTCACAATGAGTAGGGCTTGCCAGGAACAGGCAATTTAGAGTGGCCCCAAGTGGGAGGGGCCCTGGGCCACAGCCAATAGAATTCAGGATTGGCCCCAAGCCAATCTCTGCCACTGACTTCACACCTCCACCTAGCAGTGGGTGGAACTGATGAAAAAAATCTGAATCTTCACACCTCCAAGTGGTAAAAGGCAATTCTTTCTTCTCTGGGAGTTTGCACTTGACTTTCCACCTTCCAGTCTCTTCTTCTCTTTCCCTAGTTAGGGCTAACACTTTCAGTAACAATAACTGAAATAACCCTACTTGGTACCTCACTAGATTGTGGAGACAGGATTAACTCTCCTTTGTCTACCTTTTGATTGAACCCACAGAAGCTTGAACTAGGTGGAGGAGCTCCAAACCACTGAGTGAATTCACACCCAACTTAGTGCTAGGGGAGAAGCCAGCAAAGGACTTGGAGAGCCCCACCCTTTCTTCTCACCCAGGCAAGAGCTTGTGAGTTCACACCCTCAGAAATGGTGAACCCTTTCAATGAGTGTTCACCCCTGCAGAAGGTGCAAACTGGTTCCCACAAACACTGCCCCCCTGGGCAGTGCAGGATCTTTTGGAAGCTGTAATTGGCCCCTGTGAAGAGGGCAGGAACAGGAAACCACCAAAAGAGCCACAGAATCCTTGGGCTGAGGGTGCTGAAGATGAGTCCCGTGGAGAGTGTCTCCTGGAGGGAGTCTTCAAGGGAACTTAACTGCAGCAGAGTTGTGAATTGTAGCTTCAATTAAGGTTCTTTCTCCAGGACTAGCATCCATCCTGGAGAAGGCCTCAAAGTTACTCAGCCCTGGCATTACTGGCTGAGGACTAGTATACGTATTTTCTCTCATCTCTCTCACACTACTCTATTTGATTGTTTCCCCTCTGACTTAGTAAATCAACTCCTGACTTGAGATGAAATAACTCTGGAGACCAAGTTATTTAATACCATTTAAATCCATCTACTACATTCAACTTTGACAAAGTCCACTGTCCTTCCTGCAGACCTTAACAGACTCCACAGTCATGCACCAGCTCCCATGTCATCTCCTCCACCCCAATCCTAACACACCCACCTCCTCTCTATGTCAACTGTCAATCCTCTTCCTTGGCTTCACCTGATCCTGTTGACTTTGGGCTAGAGAGGGGCAAAGTCTCCTCTCTCCTGAAGCTCTGTTGTCCTTGGAGTGCAGACTTCATGAAGCCAGTGGCCTGGCAGCTCAAGAAGGTGGGCAGCTGACTCAGTGTGAAGCAAACAAAGGCCACGTGGTCTCCTCAGGATTTAGGAGAGACTGGCCAATCCCTTCTCTTGGCTGCCTCTCTATCACCATCTTCCAATGGCAAGGTGCGTGATGGCAAAGAGCTGGGCTTCAGAGTCCTCTATTGGGCCCCTCACAGCCATCTGGAGAGCCAAGCATTCCTCTTCCTGATATTTTTTATCTGTCAGTTTTCTCCTTTGTTTTCCTGCTTGCCTCAAACCCTTGAGAAGGTTGCAAAACCACCTGCTTTCTTCCAGGTCCAGGATAGCTTTTCCCTTTTCTTGCAGAACACCTTCTACTCTGATAGGGTCCAGGTTCTCCCACAAAATCTGGCCTGGACTCAACATCTCCTGATGAACAGGTCCCACTCTCAAATCAAAGTCTTTCCAATCACCACACGTTGCCAGCCAGTTCAGTCACCTAAACCCAATGAACTGTTGCTGATTCCCCTCAATGCCACCTTCAAGACACTAGTGACCAGACTAGAAATCTGGAAAAGAGAGTGACTATTTATCATGAATCAACGGAGAGCACCTTATTTCTCAATTACAGATATTCACAACTTTATTTTAATTTCCTATCATAAAAATATTTCATTTTACCAATTACATTTACTAACGAATTTCCACAGAAAGTTTTCAAAGTTTTAGGATTCAAACTACCACCCTTCCTGCCTTCCCTTACCCTTCTCAAAATGGGCAAACAATGATGTCTGGGTCATACATGTATTAGCATGCAAAACATTTCCATGTTGTTCATTTTTGTCAGAGAATGATCACCAAAAAAATCAAAACGTGAAAAAACTATGCTTTGATCTGCCTTCCCACACCTACATTTCTTTCCCTGCAGGTGGAGAACATTGTCATAAATTACTCAGGAGTGTCCTGCATCATTTGATTGTTGAGAATAGATACGTCTGTCACAGTTGATCATTCCATGACATTGAGGTTAATGAATATAAAATTGCACGGGTTCTTCCTTTGTTCACTCTGCATCAGTTCCTGTAGGTCTTCGCAACTCTTTCAGAAATCATCCCGGGAATTATTTGATACAACTCAAAAGTGTGTTCCATCCACAGCACATAGCACAATTGATTCAGCCATTCCAAAATTGATGGAAATCTCTTCAGTTTCCATTACTTTGCCACTACACACAGAACACTTATTCATATTTTTCTACAAATGGGTTCTTCATTTTTATCCTTCTGGGAAACAGAATTAGTAGTGGCATTATTGGATTAAAGGATACGCATTGGTTTTTTTTAGCCTGCTGGGAATAACCCCAAATTGACACACACACACACACACACACACACACACACACACACACACATCCAACAGCAAGGCATCATTGTCCCCATTTTTCAATGTCCCCTTCTCCCACATTTATCATTTTGCTTTACTGTCATTTTGGACAATTTGATAGATGTGAAATGGTACCTGGGAGTTGATTTCATTTGCATCTCTCTAATCCAGAGTGATTTAGAATAGTTTTATATCATTATAGATTGCTTTCCCTTCTTCATCGACCATTTGTCCATTGGGAAATGGTTTGGCTTGTCCTCTTACAAATTTCTTAGTTCTCTTCATATTGGAGAAAAGACATCTTTTAGAGAGCAAGGTTTAGCAATATTTTTCTGATGGGTATCCCTTAAGATTTTGATTACATCGGTTTTCTTTTACAAAACCTTTTTAATTTAATATACTCAAAATTATTCATTTGACATCTTGCAATATTTTCTGACTCTTGTTGGATCATCATGTTTGCCCTTCTCCAAAGATCTGACAGGTAAACTATCCCATGTTCCTCACATTGACTTAAAGTTTCACCTTTTATTTCTGTCATCATATACCCATATGTTGAAGTTTGTGGTGAGCTGTTTTTGTTCCATACCTAGTGCCTGCAGGACTGTTTTGCAGTTTTCTTCAGATAACTGGTCCTAATCCCCGAAGCTGTTATCTTTGGGTTTCTCAAACACTAGGTGGCTAAGGTCCTTTACCCCTCATCTATTCCATGGATCCCCCATTCTATTTCTTAGGCAGTACAGGATAATTTTGATGCTTACCACCCTTGCTTTACAGTCCAGTTTGAGATCTAGTACTGATAGAGACTTTCACAACTTTGGAGACACAAAGAAAACCCAGCAACTGCCTTTGTAAATCGTGTTGCCCACATCAGCTTCCCATGAAGCCAAAAAGAGACCGAATCAGTGTCACAGGAGTTTCGGGATTCCAAAGAAAGGACAAGAAACAACCTTTATCTGTGCCTACGACTTGTGCTCACACTTATAAAAGGAAGAAAGCTAGACCTGCAATATAGGGATCCTGACAATGGACAGAAGGCAAGAAAGAGACAGAAAAGGAGAGGAGGGGGTGTTCAAGAAGGGGGCAGGGGGAAAAAGCTAGAAAGAAAAGGCAAGAGAGGGAGGAAGAGAGACCTCCATGTTTCCTCTGAATGTGCTGGTCCTGGCTCCTCCAAAACCAAGCTCTCTCGGCTTCCAGTGTGAAGGCGTCCACCGCCTCCCCGAAGATTCCCAGTGGGTTGCACACTTAGAAAGGGGAACCAAGGACTCAGTGAAAATGTGTAGCGGGTTCAAAACTAGTGGAAAGTGAACATGAGGCGAGAATAAAGACACGCAGACATAGAAAGTTTTGGCATCAGGTATTCAGACAGCGAGTAAGTAAGCTCTGGTGCTCAAGAGCTTCTTCCTCAACTGTCCTGTAGCTGCTTTTATTGGGGTCACAACCAAAGGTATATGGAGAGGAAGGGAAGAGCCAAGTGGTCCCCTTCAAAAGTAATCATCAGGAGATATCAACGGTGGTCATCTAAAACATTAGATGGAGCTAACATCTAGATCAGCAACCCATATGGCCTCAGGTCTTGATAGGAATGCTTCTTCTTGGTAAAATAAGGAGCCTGAGACAACTGACCAGACTTGCAGAGTGTAGCCTTAGGGAAGGGCAAGGAATTTGGCAAGATCCAGGTTTAATTCAACTCCAGGTTACAGACATCAATCATAAACCATACAAGTGTCATTTTTTCGTCACTCTTCAAATAATGTCCCAATGAATGTATACCTGGATTGCTACGCAGTCCCACTCTCATTCCAGAGCCCTCACTTGCCTTATCAATATCCTCTGCTCTTTCCCCAGCCCTTTTCACCATCTGACCTCAGCTCCCTCCAGAGTCCTGGGGCTTGGAGAGGGGACCCTTTACCCTCCTCCAATCTTCCCCCCACCCTCACTCCTTCTTCCTAAATGGCTTCTTCCAGAGTCAACAAGTTTGCCACGCATGCCTTCTGACTGTCCCCTACCCAAACCCTATTGCCCCTTTGGCCAGGGCTACAGCAGGCTTCATCGAGTGGACCCACTTAGCCTCTAGGCTCAGGAGGGGAAGCATGCAGTTGAACAAAATCCTGAAGAAATAGTAGCTGGTGAGTGATTTCCTGGTCCAGCAAGTCGTCATCCACAACTTCTTCCAGGTTGACCAGGAACTTGAAGAAGTTTGAGTTGCCAAGGTGGGCCACCACACTTGGATGGGTGGCAAGAGGCTGGAAGCCCCCTGGGGGCCGGCACTCCTGGACCACCTTAGTCATGTGATGCAGGTTGTTCAGCACCTGGCCAGGGGCCAGCTCTTTCAAGGTGCTGATGATGTCCTCTGGAGCTTCTTCCAGGGAGTCTGCTGCCTCTGGGTCTTGCTCCAGCTCTTGGAGGCAACTTTGAAGGGTAGCCAACCTAAGGCAGATGACAGCAGGCCTCAGTTGGCTCAGGGAGGCCCTGAGGTTCTCCAGAATTTCCAGAAAGTCAGGCCAGTCCAGGATATCTTGCACCTGCCAGAGCCAGGGGTTGTCCCTGACCCAACGAGGAATAAAGGACAGGATGGCTTGATGAATCATCTGCAGGGACTCCATGTCATAGAGGAACCCTTCCTCTGTCAGGATCTTCAGACTTTCTCGCACCTCTTGAATTTGCTCTTTCCAAGACATTCTCAAGCTACCTTCTTTGCCTTCCCCTTGCAAATCCTCCTCCTCCTCCTTCTCTTCCCTTTTCCCCAAGATGATGTGCTCTGTAATGCACAACTCAGCTCCCAGACTCACAATGAGTAGGGCTTGCCAGGAACAGGCAATTTAGAGTGGCCCCAAGTGGGAGGGGCCCTGGGCCACAGCCAATAGAATTCAGGATTGGCCCCAAGCCAATCTCTGCCACTGACTTCACACCTCCACCTAGCAGTGGGTGGAACTGATGAAAAAAATCTGAATCTTCACACCTCCAAGTGGTAAAAGGCAATTCTTTCTTCTCTGGGAGTTTGCACTTGACTTTCCACCTTCCAGTCTCTTCTTCTCTTTCCCTAGTTAGGGCTAACACTTTCAGTAACAATAACTGAAATAACCCTACTTGGTACCTCACTAGATTGTGGAGACAGGATTAACTCTCCTTTGTCTACCTTTTGATTGAACCCACAGAAGCTTGAACTAGGTGGAGGAGCTCCAAACCACTGAGTGAATTCACACCCAACTTAGTGCTAGGGGAGAAGCCAGCAAAGGACTTGGAGAGCCCCACCCTTTCTTCTCACCCAGGCAAGAGCTTGTGAGTTCACACCCTCAGAAATGGTGAACCCTTTCAATGAGTGTTCACCCCTGCAGAAGGTGCAAACTGGTTCCCACAAACACTGCCCCCCTGGGCAGTGCAGGATCTTTTGGAAGCTGTAATTGGCCCCTGTGAAGAGGGCAGGAACAGGAAACCACCAAAAGAGCCACAGAATCCTTGGGCTGAGGGTGCTGAAGATGAGTCCCGTGGAGAGTGTCTCCTGGAGGGAGTCTTCAAGGGAACTTAACTGCAGCAGAGTTGTGAATTGTAGCTTCAATTAAGGTTCTTTCTCCAGGACTAGCATCCATCCTGGAGAAGGCCTCAAAGTTACTCAGCCCTGGCATTACTGGCTGAGGACTAGTATACGTATTTTCTCTCATCTCTCTCACACTACTCTATTTGATTGTTTCCCCTCTGACTTAGTAAATCAACTCCTGACTTGAGATGAAATAACTCTGGAGACCAAGTTATTTAATACCATTTAAATCCATCTACTACATTCAACTTTGACAAAGTCCACTGTCCTTCCTGCAGACCTTAACAGACTCCACAGTCATGCACCAGCTCCCATGTCATCTCCTCCACCCCAATCCTAACACACCCACCTCCTCTCTATGTCAACTGTCAATCCTCTTCCTTGGCTTCACCTGATCCTGTTGACTTTGGGCTAGAGAGGGGCAAAGTCTCCTCTCTCCTGAAGCTCTGTTGTCCTTGGAGTGCAGACTTCATGAAGCCAGTGGCCTGGCAGCTCAAGAAGGTGGGCAGCTGACTCAGTGTGAAGCAAACAAAGGCCACGTGGTCTCCTCAGGATTTAGGAGAGACTGGCCAATCCCTTCTCTTGGCTGCCTCTCTATCACCATCTTCCAATGGCAAGGTGCGTGATGGCAAAGAGCTGGGCTTCAGAGTCCTCTATTGGGCCCCTCACAGCCATCTGGAGAGCCAAGCATTCCTCTTCCTGATATTTTTTATCTGTCAGTTTTCTCCTTTGTTTTCCTGCTTGCCTCAAACCCTTGAGAAGGTTGCAAAACCACCTGCTTTCTTCCAGGTCCAGGATAGCTTTTCCCTTTTCTTGCAGAACACCTTCTACTCTGATAGGGTCCAGGTTCTCCCACAAAATCTGGCCTGGACTCAACATCTCCTGATGAACAGGTCCCACTCTCAAATCAAAGTCTTTCCAATCACCACACGTTGCCAGCCAGTTCAGTCACCTAAACCCAATGAACTGTTGCTGATTCCCCTCAATGCCACCTTCAAGACACTAGTGACCAGACTAGAAATCTGGAAAAGAGAGTGACTATTTATCATGAATCAACGGAGAGCACCTTATTTCTCAATTACAGATATTCACAACTTTATTTTAATTTCCTATCATAAAAATATTTCATTTTACCAATTACATTTACTAACGAATTTCCACAGAAAGTTTTCAAAGTTTTAGGATTCAAACTACCACCCTTCCTGCCTTCCCTTACCCTTCTCAAAATGGGCAAACAATGATGTCTGGGTCATACATGTATTAGCATGCAAAACATTTCCATGTTGTTCATTTTTGTCAGAGAATGATCACCAAAAAAATCAAAACGTGAAAAAACTATGCTTTGATCTGCCTTCCCACACCTACATTTCTTTCCCTGCAGGTGGAGAACATTGTCATAAATTACTCAGGAGTGTCCTGCATCATTTGATTGTTGAGAATAGATACGTCTGTCACAGTTGATCATTCCATGACATTGAGGTTAATGAATATAAAATTGCACGGGTTCTTCCTTTGTTCACTCTGCATCAGTTCCTGTAGGTCTTCGCAACTCTTTCAGAAATCATCCCGGGAATTATTTGATACAACTCAAAAGTGTGTTCCATCCACAGCACATAGCACAATTGATTCAGCCATTCCAAAATTGATGGAAATCTCTTCAGTTTCCATTACTTTGCCACTACACACAGAACACTTATTCATATTTTTCTACAAATGGGTTCTTCATTTTTATCCTTCTGGGAAACAGAATTAGTAGTGGCATTATTGGATTAAAGGATACGCATTGGTTTTTTTTAGCCTGCTGGGAATAACCCCAAATTGACACACACACACACACACACACACACACACACACACACACACATCCAACAGCAAGGCATCATTGTCCCCATTTTTCAATGTCCCCTTCTCCCACATTTATCATTTTGCTTTACTGTCATTTTGGACAATTTGATAGATGTGAAATGGTACCTGGGAGTTGATTTCATTTGCATCTCTCTAATCCAGAGTGATTTAGAATAGTTTTATATCATTATAGATTGCTTTCCCTTCTTCATCGACCATTTGTCCATTGGGAAATGGTTTGGCTTGTCCTCTTACAAATTTCTTAGTTCTCTTCATATTGGAGAAAAGACATCTTTTAGAGAGCAAGGTTTAGCAATATTTTTCTGATGGGTATCCCTTAAGATTTTGATTACATCGGTTTTCTTTTACAAAACCTTTTTAATTTAATATACTCAAAATTATTCATTTGACATCTTGCAATATTTTCTGACTCTTGTTGGATCATCATGTTTGCCCTTCTCCAAAGATCTGACAGGTAAACTATCCCATGTTCCTCACATTGACTTAAAGTTTCACCTTTTATTTCTGTCATCATATACCCATATGTTGAAGTTTGTGGTGAGCTGTTTTTGTTCCATACCTAGTGCCTGCAGGACTGTTTTGCAGTTTTCTTCAGATAACTGGTCCTAATCCCCGAAGCTGTTATCTTTGGGTTTCTCAAACACTAGGTGGCTAAGGTCCTTTACCCCTCATCTATTCCATGGATCCCCCATTCTATTTCTTAGGCAGTACAGGATAATTTTGATGCTTACCACCCTTGCTTTACAGTCCAGTTTGAGATCTAGTACTGATAGAGACTTTCACAACTTTGGAGACACAAAGAAAACCCAGCAACTGCCTTTGTAAATCGTGTTGCCCACATCAGCTTCCCATGAAGCCAAAAAGAGACCGAATCAGTGTCACAGGAGTTTCGGGATTCCAAAGAAAGGACAAGAAACAACCTTTATCTGTGCCTACGACTTGTGCTCACACTTATAAAAGGAAGAAAGCTAGACCTGCAATATAGGGATCCTGACAATGGACAGAAGGCAAGAAAGAGACAGAAAAGGAGAGGAGGGGGTGTTCAAGAAGGGGGCAGGGGGAAAAAGCTAGAAAGAAAAGGCAAGAGAGGGAGGAAGAGAGACCTCCATGTTTCCTCTGAATGTGCTGGTCCTGGCTCCTCCAAAACCAAGCTCTCTCGGCTTCCAGTGTGAAGGCGTCCACCGCCTCCCCGAAGATTCCCAGTGGGTTGCACACTTAGAAAGGGGAACCAAGGACTCAGTGAAAATGTGTAGCGGGTTCAAAACTAGTGGAAAGTGAACATGAGGCGAGAATAAAGACACGCAGACATAGAAAGTTTTGGCATCAGGTATTCAGACAGCGAGTAAGTAAGCTCTGGTGCTCAAGAGCTTCTTCCTCAACTGTCCTGTAGCTGCTTTTATTGGGGTCACAACCAAAGGTATATGGAGAGGAAGGGAAGAGCCAAGTGGTCCCCTTCAAAAGTAATCATCAGGAGATATCAACGGTGGTCATCTAAAACATTAGATGGAGCTAACATCTAGATCAGCAACCCATATGGCCTCAGGTCTTGATAGGAATGCTTCTTCTTGGTAAAATAAGGAGCCTGAGACAACTGACCAGACTTGCAGAGTGTAGCCTTAGGGAAGGGCAAGGAATTTGGCAAGATCCAGGTTTAATTCAACTCCAGGTTACAGACATCAATCATAAACCATACAAGTGTCATTTTTTCGTCACTCTTCAAATAATGTCCCAATGAATGTATACCTGGATTGCTACGCAGTCCCACTCTCATTCCAGAGCCCTCACTTGCCTTATCAATATCCTCTGCTCTTTCCCCAGCCCTTTTCACCATCTGACCTCAGCTCCCTCCAGAGTCCTGGGGCTTGGAGAGGGGACCCTTTACCCTCCTCCAATCTTCCCCCCACCCTCACTCCTTCTTCCTAAATGGCTTCTTCCAGAGTCAACAAGTTTGCCACGCATGCCTTCTGACTGTCCCCTACCCAAACCCTATTGCCCCTTTGGCCAGGGCTACAGCAGGCTTCATCGAGTGGACCCACTTAGCCTCTAGGCTCAGGAGGGGAAGCATGCAGTTGAACAAAATCCTGAAGAAATAGTAGCTGGTGAGTGATTTCCTGGTCCAGCAAGTCGTCATCCACAACTTCTTCCAGGTTGACCAGGAACTTGAAGAAGTTTGAGTTGCCAAGGTGGGCCACCACACTTGGATGGGTGGCAAGAGGCTGGAAGCCCCCTGGGGGCCGGCACTCCTGGACCACCTTAGTCATGTGATGCAGGTTGTTCAGCACCTGGCCAGGGGCCAGCTCTTTCAAGGTGCTGATGATGTCCTCTGGAGCTTCTTCCAGGGAGTCTGCTGCCTCTGGGTCTTGCTCCAGCTCTTGGAGGCAACTTTGAAGGGTAGCCAACCTAAGGCAGATGACAGCAGGCCTCAGTTGGCTCAGGGAGGCCCTGAGGTTCTCCAGAATTTCCAGAAAGTCAGGCCAGTCCAGGATATCTTGCACCTGCCAGAGCCAGGGGTTGTCCCTGACCCAACGAGGAATAAAGGACAGGATGGCTTGATGAATCATCTGCAGGGACTCCATGTCATAGAGGAACCCTTCCTCTGTCAGGATCTTCAGACTTTCTCGCACCTCTTGAATTTGCTCTTTCCAAGACATTCTCAAGCTACCTTCTTTGCCTTCCCCTTGCAAATCCTCCTCCTCCTCCTTCTCTTCCCTTTTCCCCAAGATGATGTGCTCTGTAATGCACAACTCAGCTCCCAGACTCACAATGAGTAGGGCTTGCCAGGAACAGGCAATTTAGAGTGGCCCCAAGTGGGAGGGGCCCTGGGCCACAGCCAATAGAATTCAGGATTGGCCCCAAGCCAATCTCTGCCACTGACTTCACACCTCCACCTAGCAGTGGGTGGAACTGATGAAAAAAATCTGAATCTTCACACCTCCAAGTGGTAAAAGGCAATTCTTTCTTCTCTGGGAGTTTGCACTTGACTTTCCACCTTCCAGTCTCTTCTTCTCTTTCCCTAGTTAGGGCTAACACTTTCAGTAACAATAACTGAAATAACCCTACTTGGTACCTCACTAGATTGTGGAGACAGGATTAACTCTCCTTTGTCTACCTTTTGATTGAACCCACAGAAGCTTGAACTAGGTGGAGGAGCTCCAAACCACTGAGTGAATTCACACCCAACTTAGTGCTAGGGGAGAAGCCAGCAAAGGACTTGGAGAGCCCCACCCTTTCTTCTCACCCAGGCAAGAGCTTGTGAGTTCACACCCTCAGAAATGGTGAACCCTTTCAATGAGTGTTCACCCCTGCAGAAGGTGCAAACTGGTTCCCACAAACACTGCCCCCCTGGGCAGTGCAGGATCTTTTGGAAGCTGTAATTGGCCCCTGTGAAGAGGGCAGGAACAGGAAACCACCAAAAGAGCCACAGAATCCTTGGGCTGAGGGTGCTGAAGATGAGTCCCGTGGAGAGTGTCTCCTGGAGGGAGTCTTCAAGGGAACTTAACTGCAGCAGAGTTGTGAATTGTAGCTTCAATTAAGGTTCTTTCTCCAGGACTAGCATCCATCCTGGAGAAGGCCTCAAAGTTACTCAGCCCTGGCATTACTGGCTGAGGACTAGTATACGTATTTTCTCTCATCTCTCTCACACTACTCTATTTGATTGTTTCCCCTCTGACTTAGTAAATCAACTCCTGACTTGAGATGAAATAACTCTGGAGACCAAGTTATTTAATACCATTTAAATCCATCTACTACATTCAACTTTGACAAAGTCCACTGTCCTTCCTGCAGACCTTAACAGACTCCACAGTCATGCACCAGCTCCCATGTCATCTCCTCCACCCCAATCCTAACACACCCACCTCCTCTCTATGTCAACTGTCAATCCTCTTCCTTGGCTTCACCTGATCCTGTTGACTTTGGGCTAGAGAGGGGCAAAGTCTCCTCTCTCCTGAAGCTCTGTTGTCCTTGGAGTGCAGACTTCATGAAGCCAGTGGCCTGGCAGCTCAAGAAGGTGGGCAGCTGACTCAGTGTGAAGCAAACAAAGGCCACGTGGTCTCCTCAGGATTTAGGAGAGACTGGCCAATCCCTTCTCTTGGCTGCCTCTCTATCACCATCTTCCAATGGCAAGGTGCGTGATGGCAAAGAGCTGGGCTTCAGAGTCCTCTATTGGGCCCCTCACAGCCATCTGGAGAGCCAAGCATTCCTCTTCCTGATATTTTTTATCTGTCAGTTTTCTCCTTTGTTTTCCTGCTTGCCTCAAACCCTTGAGAAGGTTGCAAAACCACCTGCTTTCTTCCAGGTCCAGGATAGCTTTTCCCTTTTCTTGCAGAACACCTTCTACTCTGATAGGGTCCAGGTTCTCCCACAAAATCTGGCCTGGACTCAACATCTCCTGATGAACAGGTCCCACTCTCAAATCAAAGTCTTTCCAATCACCACACGTTGCCAGCCAGTTCAGTCACCTAAACCCAATGAACTGTTGCTGATTCCCCTCAATGCCACCTTCAAGACACTAGTGACCAGACTAGAAATCTGGAAAAGAGAGTGACTATTTATCATGAATCAACGGAGAGCACCTTATTTCTCAATTACAGATATTCACAACTTTATTTTAATTTCCTATCATAAAAATATTTCATTTTACCAATTACATTTACTAACGAATTTCCACAGAAAGTTTTCAAAGTTTTAGGATTCAAACTACCACCCTTCCTGCCTTCCCTTACCCTTCTCAAAATGGGCAAACAATGATGTCTGGGTCATACATGTATTAGCATGCAAAACATTTCCATGTTGTTCATTTTTGTCAGAGAATGATCACCAAAAAAATCAAAACGTGAAAAAACTATGCTTTGATCTGCCTTCCCACACCTACATTTCTTTCCCTGCAGGTGGAGAACATTGTCATAAATTACTCAGGAGTGTCCTGCATCATTTGATTGTTGAGAATAGATACGTCTGTCACAGTTGATCATTCCATGACATTGAGGTTAATGAATATAAAATTGCACGGGTTCTTCCTTTGTTCACTCTGCATCAGTTCCTGTAGGTCTTCGCAACTCTTTCAGAAATCATCCCGGGAATTATTTGATACAACTCAAAAGTGTGTTCCATCCACAGCACATAGCACAATTGATTCAGCCATTCCAAAATTGATGGAAATCTCTTCAGTTTCCATTACTTTGCCACTACACACAGAACACTTATTCATATTTTTCTACAAATGGGTTCTTCATTTTTATCCTTCTGGGAAACAGAATTAGTAGTGGCATTATTGGATTAAAGGATACGCATTGGTTTTTTTTAGCCTGCTGGGAATAACCCCAAATTGACACACACACACACACACACACACACACACACACACACACACATCCAACAGCAAGGCATCATTGTCCCCATTTTTCAATGTCCCCTTCTCCCACATTTATCATTTTGCTTTACTGTCATTTTGGACAATTTGATAGATGTGAAATGGTACCTGGGAGTTGATTTCATTTGCATCTCTCTAATCCAGAGTGATTTAGAATAGTTTTATATCATTATAGATTGCTTTCCCTTCTTCATCGACCATTTGTCCATTGGGAAATGGTTTGGCTTGTCCTCTTACAAATTTCTTAGTTCTCTTCATATTGGAGAAAAGACATCTTTTAGAGAGCAAGGTTTAGCAATATTTTTCTGATGGGTATCCCTTAAGATTTTGATTACATCGGTTTTCTTTTACAAAACCTTTTTAATTTAATATACTCAAAATTATTCATTTGACATCTTGCAATATTTTCTGACTCTTGTTGGATCATCATGTTTGCCCTTCTCCAAAGATCTGACAGGTAAACTATCCCATGTTCCTCACATTGACTTAAAGTTTCACCTTTTATTTCTGTCATCATATACCCATATGTTGAAGTTTGTGGTGAGCTGTTTTTGTTCCATACCTAGTGCCTGCAGGACTGTTTTGCAGTTTTCTTCAGATAACTGGTCCTAATCCCCGAAGCTGTTATCTTTGGGTTTCTCAAACACTAGGTGGCTAAGGTCCTTTACCCCTCATCTATTCCATGGATCCCCCATTCTATTTCTTAGGCAGTACAGGATAATTTTGATGCTTACCACCCTTGCTTTACAGTCCAGTTTGAGATCTAGTACTGATAGAGACTTTCACAACTTTGGAGACACAAAGAAAACCCAGCAACTGCCTTTGTAAATCGTGTTGCCCACATCAGCTTCCCATGAAGCCAAAAAGAGACCGAATCAGTGTCACAGGAGTTTCGGGATTCCAAAGAAAGGACAAGAAACAACCTTTATCTGTGCCTACGACTTGTGCTCACACTTATAAAAGGAAGAAAGCTAGACCTGCAATATAGGGATCCTGACAATGGACAGAAGGCAAGAAAGAGACAGAAAAGGAGAGGAGGGGGTGTTCAAGAAGGGGGCAGGGGGAAAAAGCTAGAAAGAAAAGGCAAGAGAGGGAGGAAGAGAGACCTCCATGTTTCCTCTGAATGTGCTGGTCCTGGCTCCTCCAAAACCAAGCTCTCTCGGCTTCCAGTGTGAAGGCGTCCACCGCCTCCCCGAAGATTCCCAGTGGGTTGCACACTTAGAAAGGGGAACCAAGGACTCAGTGAAAATGTGTAGCGGGTTCAAAACTAGTGGAAAGTGAACATGAGGCGAGAATAAAGACACGCAGACATAGAAAGTTTTGGCATCAGGTATTCAGACAGCGAGTAAGTAAGCTCTGGTGCTCAAGAGCTTCTTCCTCAACTGTCCTGTAGCTGCTTTTATTGGGGTCACAACCAAAGGTATATGGAGAGGAAGGGAAGAGCCAAGTGGTCCCCTTCAAAAGTAATCATCAGGAGATATCAACGGTGGTCATCTAAAACATTAGATGGAGCTAACATCTAGATCAGCAACCCATATGGCCTCAGGTCTTGATAGGAATGCTTCTTCTTGGTAAAATAAGGAGCCTGAGACAACTGACCAGACTTGCAGAGTGTAGCCTTAGGGAAGGGCAAGGAATTTGGCAAGATCCAGGTTTAATTCAACTCCAGGTTACAGACATCAATCATAAACCATACAAGTGTCATTTTTTCGTCACTCTTCAAATAATGTCCCAATGAATGTATACCTGGATTGCTACGCAGTCCCACTCTCATTCCAGAGCCCTCACTTGCCTTATCAATATCCTCTGCTCTTTCCCCAGCCCTTTTCACCATCTGACCTCAGCTCCCTCCAGAGTCCTGGGGCTTGGAGAGGGGACCCTTTACCCTCCTCCAATCTTCCCCCCACCCTCACTCCTTCTTCCTAAATGGCTTCTTCCAGAGTCAACAAGTTTGCCACGCATGCCTTCTGACTGTCCCCTACCCAAACCCTATTGCCCCTTTGGCCAGGGCTACAGCAGGCTTCATCGAGTGGACCCACTTAGCCTCTAGGCTCAGGAGGGGAAGCATGCAGTTGAACAAAATCCTGAAGAAATAGTAGCTGGTGAGTGATTTCCTGGTCCAGCAAGTCGTCATCCACAACTTCTTCCAGGTTGACCAGGAACTTGAAGAAGTTTGAGTTGCCAAGGTGGGCCACCACACTTGGATGGGTGGCAAGAGGCTGGAAGCCCCCTGGGGGCCGGCACTCCTGGACCACCTTAGTCATGTGATGCAGGTTGTTCAGCACCTGGCCAGGGGCCAGCTCTTTCAAGGTGCTGATGATGTCCTCTGGAGCTTCTTCCAGGGAGTCTGCTGCCTCTGGGTCTTGCTCCAGCTCTTGGAGGCAACTTTGAAGGGTAGCCAACCTAAGGCAGATGACAGCAGGCCTCAGTTGGCTCAGGGAGGCCCTGAGGTTCTCCAGAATTTCCAGAAAGTCAGGCCAGTCCAGGATATCTTGCACCTGCCAGAGCCAGGGGTTGTCCCTGACCCAACGAGGAATAAAGGACAGGATGGCTTGATGAATCATCTGCAGGGACTCCATGTCATAGAGGAACCCTTCCTCTGTCAGGATCTTCAGACTTTCTCGCACCTCTTGAATTTGCTCTTTCCAAGACATTCTCAAGCTACCTTCTTTGCCTTCCCCTTGCAAATCCTCCTCCTCCTCCTTCTCTTCCCTTTTCCCCAAGATGATGTGCTCTGTAATGCACAACTCAGCTCCCAGACTCACAATGAGTAGGGCTTGCCAGGAACAGGCAATTTAGAGTGGCCCCAAGTGGGAGGGGCCCTGGGCCACAGCCAATAGAATTCAGGATTGGCCCCAAGCCAATCTCTGCCACTGACTTCACACCTCCACCTAGCAGTGGGTGGAACTGATGAAAAAAATCTGAATCTTCACACCTCCAAGTGGTAAAAGGCAATTCTTTCTTCTCTGGGAGTTTGCACTTGACTTTCCACCTTCCAGTCTCTTCTTCTCTTTCCCTAGTTAGGGCTAACACTTTCAGTAACAATAACTGAAATAACCCTACTTGGTACCTCACTAGATTGTGGAGACAGGATTAACTCTCCTTTGTCTACCTTTTGATTGAACCCACAGAAGCTTGAACTAGGTGGAGGAGCTCCAAACCACTGAGTGAATTCACACCCAACTTAGTGCTAGGGGAGAAGCCAGCAAAGGACTTGGAGAGCCCCACCCTTTCTTCTCACCCAGGCAAGAGCTTGTGAGTTCACACCCTCAGAAATGGTGAACCCTTTCAATGAGTGTTCACCCCTGCAGAAGGTGCAAACTGGTTCCCACAAACACTGCCCCCCTGGGCAGTGCAGGATCTTTTGGAAGCTGTAATTGGCCCCTGTGAAGAGGGCAGGAACAGGAAACCACCAAAAGAGCCACAGAATCCTTGGGCTGAGGGTGCTGAAGATGAGTCCCGTGGAGAGTGTCTCCTGGAGGGAGTCTTCAAGGGAACTTAACTGCAGCAGAGTTGTGAATTGTAGCTTCAATTAAGGTTCTTTCTCCAGGACTAGCATCCATCCTGGAGAAGGCCTCAAAGTTACTCAGCCCTGGCATTACTGGCTGAGGACTAGTATACGTATTTTCTCTCATCTCTCTCACACTACTCTATTTGATTGTTTCCCCTCTGACTTAGTAAATCAACTCCTGACTTGAGATGAAATAACTCTGGAGACCAAGTTATTTAATACCATTTAAATCCATCTACTACATTCAACTTTGACAAAGTCCACTGTCCTTCCTGCAGACCTTAACAGACTCCACAGTCATGCACCAGCTCCCATGTCATCTCCTCCACCCCAATCCTAACACACCCACCTCCTCTCTATGTCAACTGTCAATCCTCTTCCTTGGCTTCACCTGATCCTGTTGACTTTGGGCTAGAGAGGGGCAAAGTCTCCTCTCTCCTGAAGCTCTGTTGTCCTTGGAGTGCAGACTTCATGAAGCCAGTGGCCTGGCAGCTCAAGAAGGTGGGCAGCTGACTCAGTGTGAAGCAAACAAAGGCCACGTGGTCTCCTCAGGATTTAGGAGAGACTGGCCAATCCCTTCTCTTGGCTGCCTCTCTATCACCATCTTCCAATGGCAAGGTGCGTGATGGCAAAGAGCTGGGCTTCAGAGTCCTCTATTGGGCCCCTCACAGCCATCTGGAGAGCCAAGCATTCCTCTTCCTGATATTTTTTATCTGTCAGTTTTCTCCTTTGTTTTCCTGCTTGCCTCAAACCCTTGAGAAGGTTGCAAAACCACCTGCTTTCTTCCAGGTCCAGGATAGCTTTTCCCTTTTCTTGCAGAACACCTTCTACTCTGATAGGGTCCAGGTTCTCCCACAAAATCTGGCCTGGACTCAACATCTCCTGATGAACAGGTCCCACTCTCAAATCAAAGTCTTTCCAATCACCACACGTTGCCAGCCAGTTCAGTCACCTAAACCCAATGAACTGTTGCTGATTCCCCTCAATGCCACCTTCAAGACACTAGTGACCAGACTAGAAATCTGGAAAAGAGAGTGACTATTTATCATGAATCAACGGAGAGCACCTTATTTCTCAATTACAGATATTCACAACTTTATTTTAATTTCCTATCATAAAAATATTTCATTTTACCAATTACATTTACTAACGAATTTCCACAGAAAGTTTTCAAAGTTTTAGGATTCAAACTACCACCCTTCCTGCCTTCCCTTACCCTTCTCAAAATGGGCAAACAATGATGTCTGGGTCATACATGTATTAGCATGCAAAACATTTCCATGTTGTTCATTTTTGTCAGAGAATGATCACCAAAAAAATCAAAACGTGAAAAAACTATGCTTTGATCTGCCTTCCCACACCTACATTTCTTTCCCTGCAGGTGGAGAACATTGTCATAAATTACTCAGGAGTGTCCTGCATCATTTGATTGTTGAGAATAGATACGTCTGTCACAGTTGATCATTCCATGACATTGAGGTTAATGAATATAAAATTGCACGGGTTCTTCCTTTGTTCACTCTGCATCAGTTCCTGTAGGTCTTCGCAACTCTTTCAGAAATCATCCCGGGAATTATTTGATACAACTCAAAAGTGTGTTCCATCCACAGCACATAGCACAATTGATTCAGCCATTCCAAAATTGATGGAAATCTCTTCAGTTTCCATTACTTTGCCACTACACACAGAACACTTATTCATATTTTTCTACAAATGGGTTCTTCATTTTTATCCTTCTGGGAAACAGAATTAGTAGTGGCATTATTGGATTAAAGGATACGCATTGGTTTTTTTTAGCCTGCTGGGAATAACCCCAAATTGACACACACACACACACACACACACACACACACACACACACACATCCAACAGCAAGGCATCATTGTCCCCATTTTTCAATGTCCCCTTCTCCCACATTTATCATTTTGCTTTACTGTCATTTTGGACAATTTGATAGATGTGAAATGGTACCTGGGAGTTGATTTCATTTGCATCTCTCTAATCCAGAGTGATTTAGAATAGTTTTATATCATTATAGATTGCTTTCCCTTCTTCATCGACCATTTGTCCATTGGGAAATGGTTTGGCTTGTCCTCTTACAAATTTCTTAGTTCTCTTCATATTGGAGAAAAGACATCTTTTAGAGAGCAAGGTTTAGCAATATTTTTCTGATGGGTATCCCTTAAGATTTTGATTACATCGGTTTTCTTTTACAAAACCTTTTTAATTTAATATACTCAAAATTATTCATTTGACATCTTGCAATATTTTCTGACTCTTGTTGGATCATCATGTTTGCCCTTCTCCAAAGATCTGACAGGTAAACTATCCCATGTTCCTCACATTGACTTAAAGTTTCACCTTTTATTTCTGTCATCATATACCCATATGTTGAAGTTTGTGGTGAGCTGTTTTTGTTCCATACCTAGTGCCTGCAGGACTGTTTTGCAGTTTTCTTCAGATAACTGGTCCTAATCCCCGAAGCTGTTATCTTTGGGTTTCTCAAACACTAGGTGGCTAAGGTCCTTTACCCCTCATCTATTCCATGGATCCCCCATTCTATTTCTTAGGCAGTACAGGATAATTTTGATGCTTACCACCCTTGCTTTACAGTCCAGTTTGAGATCTAGTACTGATAGAGACTTTCACAACTTTGGAGACACAAAGAAAACCCAGCAACTGCCTTTGTAAATCGTGTTGCCCACATCAGCTTCCCATGAAGCCAAAAAGAGACCGAATCAGTGTCACAGGAGTTTCGGGATTCCAAAGAAAGGACAAGAAACAACCTTTATCTGTGCCTACGACTTGTGCTCACACTTATAAAAGGAAGAAAGCTAGACCTGCAATATAGGGATCCTGACAATGGACAGAAGGCAAGAAAGAGACAGAAAAGGAGAGGAGGGGGTGTTCAAGAAGGGGGCAGGGGGAAAAAGCTAGAAAGAAAAGGCAAGAGAGGGAGGAAGAGAGACCTCCATGTTTCCTCTGAATGTGCTGGTCCTGGCTCCTCCAAAACCAAGCTCTCTCGGCTTCCAGTGTGAAGGCGTCCACCGCCTCCCCGAAGATTCCCAGTGGGTTGCACACTTAGAAAGGGGAACCAAGGACTCAGTGAAAATGTGTAGCGGGTTCAAAACTAGTGGAAAGTGAACATGAGGCGAGAATAAAGACACGCAGACATAGAAAGTTTTGGCATCAGGTATTCAGACAGCGAGTAAGTAAGCTCTGGTGCTCAAGAGCTTCTTCCTCAACTGTCCTGTAGCTGCTTTTATTGGGGTCACAACCAAAGGTATATGGAGAGGAAGGGAAGAGCCAAGTGGTCCCCTTCAAAAGTAATCATCAGGAGATATCAACGGTGGTCATCTAAAACATTAGATGGAGCTAACATCTAGATCAGCAACCCATATGGCCTCAGGTCTTGATAGGAATGCTTCTTCTTGGTAAAATAAGGAGCCTGAGACAACTGACCAGACTTGCAGAGTGTAGCCTTAGGGAAGGGCAAGGAATTTGGCAAGATCCAGGTTTAATTCAACTCCAGGTTACAGACATCAATCATAAACCATACAAGTGTCATTTTTTCGTCACTCTTCAAATAATGTCCCAATGAATGTATACCTGGATTGCTACGCAGTCCCACTCTCATTCCAGAGCCCTCACTTGCCTTATCAATATCCTCTGCTCTTTCCCCAGCCCTTTTCACCATCTGACCTCAGCTCCCTCCAGAGTCCTGGGGCTTGGAGAGGGGACCCTTTACCCTCCTCCAATCTTCCCCCCACCCTCACTCCTTCTTCCTAAATGGCTTCTTCCAGAGTCAACAAGTTTGCCACGCATGCCTTCTGACTGTCCCCTACCCAAACCCTATTGCCCCTTTGGCCAGGGCTACAGCAGGCTTCATCGAGTGGACCCACTTAGCCTCTAGGCTCAGGAGGGGAAGCATGCAGTTGAACAAAATCCTGAAGAAATAGTAGCTGGTGAGTGATTTCCTGGTCCAGCAAGTCGTCATCCACAACTTCTTCCAGGTTGACCAGGAACTTGAAGAAGTTTGAGTTGCCAAGGTGGGCCACCACACTTGGATGGGTGGCAAGAGGCTGGAAGCCCCCTGGGGGCCGGCACTCCTGGACCACCTTAGTCATGTGATGCAGGTTGTTCAGCACCTGGCCAGGGGCCAGCTCTTTCAAGGTGCTGATGATGTCCTCTGGAGCTTCTTCCAGGGAGTCTGCTGCCTCTGGGTCTTGCTCCAGCTCTTGGAGGCAACTTTGAAGGGTAGCCAACCTAAGGCAGATGACAGCAGGCCTCAGTTGGCTCAGGGAGGCCCTGAGGTTCTCCAGAATTTCCAGAAAGTCAGGCCAGTCCAGGATATCTTGCACCTGCCAGAGCCAGGGGTTGTCCCTGACCCAACGAGGAATAAAGGACAGGATGGCTTGATGAATCATCTGCAGGGACTCCATGTCATAGAGGAACCCTTCCTCTGTCAGGATCTTCAGACTTTCTCGCACCTCTTGAATTTGCTCTTTCCAAGACATTCTCAAGCTACCTTCTTTGCCTTCCCCTTGCAAATCCTCCTCCTCCTCCTTCTCTTCCCTTTTCCCCAAGATGATGTGCTCTGTAATGCACAACTCAGCTCCCAGACTCACAATGAGTAGGGCTTGCCAGGAACAGGCAATTTAGAGTGGCCCCAAGTGGGAGGGGCCCTGGGCCACAGCCAATAGAATTCAGGATTGGCCCCAAGCCAATCTCTGCCACTGACTTCACACCTCCACCTAGCAGTGGGTGGAACTGATGAAAAAAATCTGAATCTTCACACCTCCAAGTGGTAAAAGGCAATTCTTTCTTCTCTGGGAGTTTGCACTTGACTTTCCACCTTCCAGTCTCTTCTTCTCTTTCCCTAGTTAGGGCTAACACTTTCAGTAACAATAACTGAAATAACCCTACTTGGTACCTCACTAGATTGTGGAGACAGGATTAACTCTCCTTTGTCTACCTTTTGATTGAACCCACAGAAGCTTGAACTAGGTGGAGGAGCTCCAAACCACTGAGTGAATTCACACCCAACTTAGTGCTAGGGGAGAAGCCAGCAAAGGACTTGGAGAGCCCCACCCTTTCTTCTCACCCAGGCAAGAGCTTGTGAGTTCACACCCTCAGAAATGGTGAACCCTTTCAATGAGTGTTCACCCCTGCAGAAGGTGCAAACTGGTTCCCACAAACACTGCCCCCCTGGGCAGTGCAGGATCTTTTGGAAGCTGTAATTGGCCCCTGTGAAGAGGGCAGGAACAGGAAACCACCAAAAGAGCCACAGAATCCTTGGGCTGAGGGTGCTGAAGATGAGTCCCGTGGAGAGTGTCTCCTGGAGGGAGTCTTCAAGGGAACTTAACTGCAGCAGAGTTGTGAATTGTAGCTTCAATTAAGGTTCTTTCTCCAGGACTAGCATCCATCCTGGAGAAGGCCTCAAAGTTACTCAGCCCTGGCATTACTGGCTGAGGACTAGTATACGTATTTTCTCTCATCTCTCTCACACTACTCTATTTGATTGTTTCCCCTCTGACTTAGTAAATCAACTCCTGACTTGAGATGAAATAACTCTGGAGACCAAGTTATTTAATACCATTTAAATCCATCTACTACATTCAACTTTGACAAAGTCCACTGTCCTTCCTGCAGACCTTAACAGACTCCACAGTCATGCACCAGCTCCCATGTCATCTCCTCCACCCCAATCCTAACACACCCACCTCCTCTCTATGTCAACTGTCAATCCTCTTCCTTGGCTTCACCTGATCCTGTTGACTTTGGGCTAGAGAGGGGCAAAGTCTCCTCTCTCCTGAAGCTCTGTTGTCCTTGGAGTGCAGACTTCATGAAGCCAGTGGCCTGGCAGCTCAAGAAGGTGGGCAGCTGACTCAGTGTGAAGCAAACAAAGGCCACGTGGTCTCCTCAGGATTTAGGAGAGACTGGCCAATCCCTTCTCTTGGCTGCCTCTCTATCACCATCTTCCAATGGCAAGGTGCGTGATGGCAAAGAGCTGGGCTTCAGAGTCCTCTATTGGGCCCCTCACAGCCATCTGGAGAGCCAAGCATTCCTCTTCCTGATATTTTTTATCTGTCAGTTTTCTCCTTTGTTTTCCTGCTTGCCTCAAACCCTTGAGAAGGTTGCAAAACCACCTGCTTTCTTCCAGGTCCAGGATAGCTTTTCCCTTTTCTTGCAGAACACCTTCTACTCTGATAGGGTCCAGGTTCTCCCACAAAATCTGGCCTGGACTCAACATCTCCTGATGAACAGGTCCCACTCTCAAATCAAAGTCTTTCCAATCACCACACGTTGCCAGCCAGTTCAGTCACCTAAACCCAATGAACTGTTGCTGATTCCCCTCAATGCCACCTTCAAGACACTAGTGACCAGACTAGAAATCTGGAAAAGAGAGTGACTATTTATCATGAATCAACGGAGAGCACCTTATTTCTCAATTACAGATATTCACAACTTTATTTTAATTTCCTATCATAAAAATATTTCATTTTACCAATTACATTTACTAACGAATTTCCACAGAAAGTTTTCAAAGTTTTAGGATTCAAACTACCACCCTTCCTGCCTTCCCTTACCCTTCTCAAAATGGGCAAACAATGATGTCTGGGTCATACATGTATTAGCATGCAAAACATTTCCATGTTGTTCATTTTTGTCAGAGAATGATCACCAAAAAAATCAAAACGTGAAAAAACTATGCTTTGATCTGCCTTCCCACACCTACATTTCTTTCCCTGCAGGTGGAGAACATTGTCATAAATTACTCAGGAGTGTCCTGCATCATTTGATTGTTGAGAATAGATACGTCTGTCACAGTTGATCATTCCATGACATTGAGGTTAATGAATATAAAATTGCACGGGTTCTTCCTTTGTTCACTCTGCATCAGTTCCTGTAGGTCTTCGCAACTCTTTCAGAAATCATCCCGGGAATTATTTGATACAACTCAAAAGTGTGTTCCATCCACAGCACATAGCACAATTGATTCAGCCATTCCAAAATTGATGGAAATCTCTTCAGTTTCCATTACTTTGCCACTACACACAGAACACTTATTCATATTTTTCTACAAATGGGTTCTTCATTTTTATCCTTCTGGGAAACAGAATTAGTAGTGGCATTATTGGATTAAAGGATACGCATTGGTTTTTTTTAGCCTGCTGGGAATAACCCCAAATTGACACACACACACACACACACACACACACACACACACACACACATCCAACAGCAAGGCATCATTGTCCCCATTTTTCAATGTCCCCTTCTCCCACATTTATCATTTTGCTTTACTGTCATTTTGGACAATTTGATAGATGTGAAATGGTACCTGGGAGTTGATTTCATTTGCATCTCTCTAATCCAGAGTGATTTAGAATAGTTTTATATCATTATAGATTGCTTTCCCTTCTTCATCGACCATTTGTCCATTGGGAAATGGTTTGGCTTGTCCTCTTACAAATTTCTTAGTTCTCTTCATATTGGAGAAAAGACATCTTTTAGAGAGCAAGGTTTAGCAATATTTTTCTGATGGGTATCCCTTAAGATTTTGATTACATCGGTTTTCTTTTACAAAACCTTTTTAATTTAATATACTCAAAATTATTCATTTGACATCTTGCAATATTTTCTGACTCTTGTTGGATCATCATGTTTGCCCTTCTCCAAAGATCTGACAGGTAAACTATCCCATGTTCCTCACATTGACTTAAAGTTTCACCTTTTATTTCTGTCATCATATACCCATATGTTGAAGTTTGTGGTGAGCTGTTTTTGTTCCATACCTAGTGCCTGCAGGACTGTTTTGCAGTTTTCTTCAGATAACTGGTCCTAATCCCCGAAGCTGTTATCTTTGGGTTTCTCAAACACTAGGTGGCTAAGGTCCTTTACCCCTCATCTATTCCATGGATCCCCCATTCTATTTCTTAGGCAGTACAGGATAATTTTGATGCTTACCACCCTTGCTTTACAGTCCAGTTTGAGATCTAGTACTGATAGAGACTTTCACAACTTTGGAGACACAAAGAAAACCCAGCAACTGCCTTTGTAAATCGTGTTGCCCACATCAGCTTCCCATGAAGCCAAAAAGAGACCGAATCAGTGTCACAGGAGTTTCGGGATTCCAAAGAAAGGACAAGAAACAACCTTTATCTGTGCCTACGACTTGTGCTCACACTTATAAAAGGAAGAAAGCTAGACCTGCAATATAGGGATCCTGACAATGGACAGAAGGCAAGAAAGAGACAGAAAAGGAGAGGAGGGGGTGTTCAAGAAGGGGGCAGGGGGAAAAAGCTAGAAAGAAAAGGCAAGAGAGGGAGGAAGAGAGACCTCCATGTTTCCTCTGAATGTGCTGGTCCTGGCTCCTCCAAAACCAAGCTCTCTCGGCTTCCAGTGTGAAGGCGTCCACCGCCTCCCCGAAGATTCCCAGTGGGTTGCACACTTAGAAAGGGGAACCAAGGACTCAGTGAAAATGTGTAGCGGGTTCAAAACTAGTGGAAAGTGAACATGAGGCGAGAATAAAGACACGCAGACATAGAAAGTTTTGGCATCAGGTATTCAGACAGCGAGTAAGTAAGCTCTGGTGCTCAAGAGCTTCTTCCTCAACTGTCCTGTAGCTGCTTTTATTGGGGTCACAACCAAAGGTATATGGAGAGGAAGGGAAGAGCCAAGTGGTCCCCTTCAAAAGTAATCATCAGGAGATATCAACGGTGGTCATCTAAAACATTAGATGGAGCTAACATCTAGATCAGCAACCCATATGGCCTCAGGTCTTGATAGGAATGCTTCTTCTTGGTAAAATAAGGAGCCTGAGACAACTGACCAGACTTGCAGAGTGTAGCCTTAGGGAAGGGCAAGGAATTTGGCAAGATCCAGGTTTAATTCAACTCCAGGTTACAGACATCAATCATAAACCATACAAGTGTCATTTTTTCGTCACTCTTCAAATAATGTCCCAATGAATGTATACCTGGATTGCTACGCAGTCCCACTCTCATTCCAGAGCCCTCACTTGCCTTATCAATATCCTCTGCTCTTTCCCCAGCCCTTTTCACCATCTGACCTCAGCTCCCTCCAGAGTCCTGGGGCTTGGAGAGGGGACCCTTTACCCTCCTCCAATCTTCCCCCCACCCTCACTCCTTCTTCCTAAATGGCTTCTTCCAGAGTCAACAAGTTTGCCACGCATGCCTTCTGACTGTCCCCTACCCAAACCCTATTGCCCCTTTGGCCAGGGCTACAGCAGGCTTCATCGAGTGGACCCACTTAGCCTCTAGGCTCAGGAGGGGAAGCATGCAGTTGAACAAAATCCTGAAGAAATAGTAGCTGGTGAGTGATTTCCTGGTCCAGCAAGTCGTCATCCACAACTTCTTCCAGGTTGACCAGGAACTTGAAGAAGTTTGAGTTGCCAAGGTGGGCCACCACACTTGGATGGGTGGCAAGAGGCTGGAAGCCCCCTGGGGGCCGGCACTCCTGGACCACCTTAGTCATGTGATGCAGGTTGTTCAGCACCTGGCCAGGGGCCAGCTCTTTCAAGGTGCTGATGATGTCCTCTGGAGCTTCTTCCAGGGAGTCTGCTGCCTCTGGGTCTTGCTCCAGCTCTTGGAGGCAACTTTGAAGGGTAGCCAACCTAAGGCAGATGACAGCAGGCCTCAGTTGGCTCAGGGAGGCCCTGAGGTTCTCCAGAATTTCCAGAAAGTCAGGCCAGTCCAGGATATCTTGCACCTGCCAGAGCCAGGGGTTGTCCCTGACCCAACGAGGAATAAAGGACAGGATGGCTTGATGAATCATCTGCAGGGACTCCATGTCATAGAGGAACCCTTCCTCTGTCAGGATCTTCAGACTTTCTCGCACCTCTTGAATTTGCTCTTTCCAAGACATTCTCAAGCTACCTTCTTTGCCTTCCCCTTGCAAATCCTCCTCCTCCTCCTTCTCTTCCCTTTTCCCCAAGATGATGTGCTCTGTAATGCACAACTCAGCTCCCAGACTCACAATGAGTAGGGCTTGCCAGGAACAGGCAATTTAGAGTGGCCCCAAGTGGGAGGGGCCCTGGGCCACAGCCAATAGAATTCAGGATTGGCCCCAAGCCAATCTCTGCCACTGACTTCACACCTCCACCTAGCAGTGGGTGGAACTGATGAAAAAAATCTGAATCTTCACACCTCCAAGTGGTAAAAGGCAATTCTTTCTTCTCTGGGAGTTTGCACTTGACTTTCCACCTTCCAGTCTCTTCTTCTCTTTCCCTAGTTAGGGCTAACACTTTCAGTAACAATAACTGAAATAACCCTACTTGGTACCTCACTAGATTGTGGAGACAGGATTAACTCTCCTTTGTCTACCTTTTGATTGAACCCACAGAAGCTTGAACTAGGTGGAGGAGCTCCAAACCACTGAGTGAATTCACACCCAACTTAGTGCTAGGGGAGAAGCCAGCAAAGGACTTGGAGAGCCCCACCCTTTCTTCTCACCCAGGCAAGAGCTTGTGAGTTCACACCCTCAGAAATGGTGAACCCTTTCAATGAGTGTTCACCCCTGCAGAAGGTGCAAACTGGTTCCCACAAACACTGCCCCCCTGGGCAGTGCAGGATCTTTTGGAAGCTGTAATTGGCCCCTGTGAAGAGGGCAGGAACAGGAAACCACCAAAAGAGCCACAGAATCCTTGGGCTGAGGGTGCTGAAGATGAGTCCCGTGGAGAGTGTCTCCTGGAGGGAGTCTTCAAGGGAACTTAACTGCAGCAGAGTTGTGAATTGTAGCTTCAATTAAGGTTCTTTCTCCAGGACTAGCATCCATCCTGGAGAAGGCCTCAAAGTTACTCAGCCCTGGCATTACTGGCTGAGGACTAGTATACGTATTTTCTCTCATCTCTCTCACACTACTCTATTTGATTGTTTCCCCTCTGACTTAGTAAATCAACTCCTGACTTGAGATGAAATAACTCTGGAGACCAAGTTATTTAATACCATTTAAATCCATCTACTACATTCAACTTTGACAAAGTCCACTGTCCTTCCTGCAGACCTTAACAGACTCCACAGTCATGCACCAGCTCCCATGTCATCTCCTCCACCCCAATCCTAACACACCCACCTCCTCTCTATGTCAACTGTCAATCCTCTTCCTTGGCTTCACCTGATCCTGTTGACTTTGGGCTAGAGAGGGGCAAAGTCTCCTCTCTCCTGAAGCTCTGTTGTCCTTGGAGTGCAGACTTCATGAAGCCAGTGGCCTGGCAGCTCAAGAAGGTGGGCAGCTGACTCAGTGTGAAGCAAACAAAGGCCACGTGGTCTCCTCAGGATTTAGGAGAGACTGGCCAATCCCTTCTCTTGGCTGCCTCTCTATCACCATCTTCCAATGGCAAGGTGCGTGATGGCAAAGAGCTGGGCTTCAGAGTCCTCTATTGGGCCCCTCACAGCCATCTGGAGAGCCAAGCATTCCTCTTCCTGATATTTTTTATCTGTCAGTTTTCTCCTTTGTTTTCCTGCTTGCCTCAAACCCTTGAGAAGGTTGCAAAACCACCTGCTTTCTTCCAGGTCCAGGATAGCTTTTCCCTTTTCTTGCAGAACACCTTCTACTCTGATAGGGTCCAGGTTCTCCCACAAAATCTGGCCTGGACTCAACATCTCCTGATGAACAGGTCCCACTCTCAAATCAAAGTCTTTCCAATCACCACACGTTGCCAGCCAGTTCAGTCACCTAAACCCAATGAACTGTTGCTGATTCCCCTCAATGCCACCTTCAAGACACTAGTGACCAGACTAGAAATCTGGAAAAGAGAGTGACTATTTATCATGAATCAACGGAGAGCACCTTATTTCTCAATTACAGATATTCACAACTTTATTTTAATTTCCTATCATAAAAATATTTCATTTTACCAATTACATTTACTAACGAATTTCCACAGAAAGTTTTCAAAGTTTTAGGATTCAAACTACCACCCTTCCTGCCTTCCCTTACCCTTCTCAAAATGGGCAAACAATGATGTCTGGGTCATACATGTATTAGCATGCAAAACATTTCCATGTTGTTCATTTTTGTCAGAGAATGATCACCAAAAAAATCAAAACGTGAAAAAACTATGCTTTGATCTGCCTTCCCACACCTACATTTCTTTCCCTGCAGGTGGAGAACATTGTCATAAATTACTCAGGAGTGTCCTGCATCATTTGATTGTTGAGAATAGATACGTCTGTCACAGTTGATCATTCCATGACATTGAGGTTAATGAATATAAAATTGCACGGGTTCTTCCTTTGTTCACTCTGCATCAGTTCCTGTAGGTCTTCGCAACTCTTTCAGAAATCATCCCGGGAATTATTTGATACAACTCAAAAGTGTGTTCCATCCACAGCACATAGCACAATTGATTCAGCCATTCCAAAATTGATGGAAATCTCTTCAGTTTCCATTACTTTGCCACTACACACAGAACACTTATTCATATTTTTCTACAAATGGGTTCTTCATTTTTATCCTTCTGGGAAACAGAATTAGTAGTGGCATTATTGGATTAAAGGATACGCATTGGTTTTTTTTAGCCTGCTGGGAATAACCCCAAATTGACACACACACACACACACACACACACACACACACACACACACATCCAACAGCAAGGCATCATTGTCCCCATTTTTCAATGTCCCCTTCTCCCACATTTATCATTTTGCTTTACTGTCATTTTGGACAATTTGATAGATGTGAAATGGTACCTGGGAGTTGATTTCATTTGCATCTCTCTAATCCAGAGTGATTTAGAATAGTTTTATATCATTATAGATTGCTTTCCCTTCTTCATCGACCATTTGTCCATTGGGAAATGGTTTGGCTTGTCCTCTTACAAATTTCTTAGTTCTCTTCATATTGGAGAAAAGACATCTTTTAGAGAGCAAGGTTTAGCAATATTTTTCTGATGGGTATCCCTTAAGATTTTGATTACATCGGTTTTCTTTTACAAAACCTTTTTAATTTAATATACTCAAAATTATTCATTTGACATCTTGCAATATTTTCTGACTCTTGTTGGATCATCATGTTTGCCCTTCTCCAAAGATCTGACAGGTAAACTATCCCATGTTCCTCACATTGACTTAAAGTTTCACCTTTTATTTCTGTCATCATATACCCATATGTTGAAGTTTGTGGTGAGCTGTTTTTGTTCCATACCTAGTGCCTGCAGGACTGTTTTGCAGTTTTCTTCAGATAACTGGTCCTAATCCCCGAAGCTGTTATCTTTGGGTTTCTCAAACACTAGGTGGCTAAGGTCCTTTACCCCTCATCTATTCCATGGATCCCCCATTCTATTTCTTAGGCAGTACAGGATAATTTTGATGCTTACCACCCTTGCTTTACAGTCCAGTTTGAGATCTAGTACTGATAGAGACTTTCACAACTTTGGAGACACAAAGAAAACCCAGCAACTGCCTTTGTAAATCGTGTTGCCCACATCAGCTTCCCATGAAGCCAAAAAGAGACCGAATCAGTGTCACAGGAGTTTCGGGATTCCAAAGAAAGGACAAGAAACAACCTTTATCTGTGCCTACGACTTGTGCTCACAATTATAGAAAGGAAGAAAGCTATACCTGCAATATACGGATCCTGACAATGGACAGAAGGCAAGAAAGAGACAGAGAAGGAGAGGAGGGGGTGTTCAAGAAGGGGGCAGGGGGAAAAAGCTAGAAAGAAAAGGCAAGAGAGGGAGGAAGAGAGGCCTCTATGTTTCCTCTGAATGTGCTGGTCCTGGCTCCTCCAAAACCAAGCTCTCTCGGCTTCCAGTGTGAAGGCGTCCACTGTCTCCCCGAAGATTCCCAGTGGATTAGACACTTAGAAAGGGGAACACCTTCTACTCTGATAGGGTCCAGGTTCTTCCACAAAATCTGGCCTGGACTCAATATCCCCTGATGAACAGGTCCCACTCTCAAATGAAAGCCTTTCCTATCAGCAAAGGTTGCCTGCCAGTTAAGGCACCGAACTCCAGTGAATGGCTTGATATTCCAGCTCCCCCCTATAAGTAAATATTGACCAGATTTCACATTGGGAAAAGACCACTCAACATTTGTTAATTGTTAATCATGGGCATTTTATTTCTCAGTTAGAGACTTTTTTTCAAACCCTTACCTTCTATCTTGGAGTCAATACTGTGTATTGGCTCCAGTGCGGAAGAGTGCTAAAGGCTAAGCATTGTGGGTCAATTCATTTGCCCAGGGTCATACAGCTAGGAAGTATCTGAGGCTAGATTTGAACCTAGGGCCTTCTGTCTCTAAATCCACTGAGCCACCCAGCTGCCCCCAAGTTACAGGCATTTGTAAAAGAGGATTCTTTACTCTATTGTCTATCCAGTATTAACACTAACTTAAGTATCTTCACTAGATTGTGAAGACAGGATTAACTCTCCTTTGTCTGCCTTTTGATTGAATCAACACAAGTTTGAAATAGGTGGAGGAACTCTTAGTGAATCCACACTGTCAGAATCTCAGTCAGCCAGGATGAGTATTTGGCTCTCCAGAAAATGAATTTTAGAAATTTCTCACCCTTAGATGAGAACTTAACCTTCAGAAGGTGTGAACTTAAGCTTCAGAATGTGAGAAGTAGATCCCACAGATACTGACCCCCTGGGCAGTGCTAGACAACTTGGAAACTGTGATTGGCCCCTGTGAAGTGGGGAAGGGATGTAATAGGAAATAGATTTTAAAAGTAGGAAAGCAGACTTAGCAGACAGACTAAGGGTAGAAAGCCTTGACTGTCAGCCATGGACATTCTAAATGGAATGAAGGGTAGGAAACTGTTTGCCCTTGAGGATTCTGGTGAAAGCTGGGAGTGGGAGAGGGTGTGCCTGCCTTTACCTGTCCCAGTGAAGAGCCCAAGGAGTGTGGAGTTATCACTGAGAAGGAAGACCTGCCAGGAAAGATCAAGTGAGCTAAAAGAGGTAGCTGGGGTAGTGGACATCCCAGTCTGAGACAAGCTCCTTGATTAACATTCCTGGATTTACCTTCCTGTGGACCTGTTTCCTGTACCATCAAGAGGAGCAGAAGTGGACATGACTCTGTGAGAGACCCATTTCCCTTCTAGTCTCTAATAGTCTATTTAGAGTAGTGTAGGCATTGGCCCATTCTCCCAGCCCTTGTGTGTTCTTTAGTGGTTAGATTCAGTGTGGCCTCTCCCCATTATCCCTGACCCTCAATCATTATTGAAACCTGTGTTTATCAATCTTTTGTCCCTGTATTACCCTGTCCCTTATTTTTTTCACAGACTCCATGGCTAGGTGGATCAGTGTGGCAGTTAGAATCCAACTGTCTCTCCTGTCAGCTGCCAAAACTATCCTTAAACTGTATTTCCCTAGCCTGTAAGGTCCCAACCTATTGCCCTGTCCTGTCTCCTACTCCCCCTTCCTCTGAACCCAGATAAAATATATAAGTTAACCCCAGTTTTTACCATAAGAGGAACAAGCCACGAAATCCTCTGGCTTGAGGCAGATTGTCTTTGAGTAGATAGTCTGAAGAGAGTGTTTTCTGGAGAAAATCCTTGAAGGAGCTTTTGCTGGAGACTGTGGTTTGGATTATGGCCTTGGAGCTTGGCTTCAACTCTGACCATTGATGGACAAACTTTTGAGCTTGGTGTGTCAAAATGTGCCAAAAAACCAAGCATAACTCAAGTGGTATGTTGCTTCAAGAAAAAAATAGCATAACTCAACATGGGGCCCCATACTTCTCTGTATGAGGCTGTATGTGACCACGTGTCATCAAAAATGGCTATGCATGTCAGTGCTGACATGTGTGTCATAGGTTTGCCATTAGGGACTTAAACTCTGACTCCTGGACTACTTTGTTGGGTGAGTGAAAGGCTGACTCCCTTCCTAGTTTCCTAAGAGACTAGCTTCCATTTTGGAGGAGGCCACGTGGTTACTCATTACTGGCCCTCCTGGCTCTTTCACATTTCTCTACTTTATTGTTTCCCATCTGTTTTTGTAAATAAATGTTTGACTCAAGCTATAATAAATATTGGTGACCACATAATTTCACAAAATTATTGTCCAACCATTAATTTTCACCTTTACACATTCACAAGTCTGGAGACATAAAGAACATTCAGCTTTTGTTTCATTTTACTATCTTCTCTATATCAGCTTCTAATGAAACCAAAAGACAGTGAGTCAATTGAATACAACTTTTGGAAAGAAAAGAAAAGGGAAGCAGAAAGAACAAGAAATAAAATTTGTCTGTGCCTATTAATTTGTCCTTATTTAAAGAGATCTATATGAAAAGTACAGAGAAATCAAAAGAGAGAATGGGAGAGAAAGACAGACAGATACTGAGAGATAGATGTTCAGAAATAGAGACAGAGTCAGGGGCATAGAGCATATAGCACAGAGCACAGAGAGAAAGAGAGAGAGAGAGGATGTAGAAAGTGTTTGGGTTTTAAAGGATCAGTAAAATTGAATTGGAAATGAAGCAGAACATGTAGAAATATGAAACTGGAAACATCATAGCTACAAAAAAGATATGGGAAAGTGTGTCTGTGTGGTAGCATGCATGAGTTTTTATGTGTTTCTTTCTGTGTGTTTTTGCAGGTGTTTGTGTTTATTTGTATTTTGGAGAAATGGTTTAGAAGGAGAAAAAAGTGAGACAATCAATTTTTTAAGCATCCAGTATCCTACAGAATACACACACATTGTAGAAAAATGTCAGATATAGCATAGGAAATTTTTTATTCAGACATAAGTTGTACGTCATATTCTCTGACTTCTTAATAATTCAGACTTTGTTATCCTGTTCTGCTGAATAGGCCTGGTCTAGTGGCTAAAAAATGGGAGGACTGTGAATGCTGAGCTTTTGTTTTAATCCCAAATTCAACACCTTGTAACTGTATTCTCCATTTTATTTTATCATTCCTTCCTTCACCTATCAAATGGAATTTTTTTTTTAAACCCTTGTACTTCGGTGTATTGTCTCATAGGTGGAAGATTGGTAAGGGTGGGCAATGGGGGTCAAGTGACTTGCCCAGGGTCATACAGCTGGGAAGTGGCTGAGGCCGGGTTTGAACCTAGGACCTCCTGTCTCTAGGCCTGGCTCTCACTCCACTGAGCTACCCAGCTGTCCTGTCAAATGGAATTTTTAATTCTATTGTCCCATTTTCTCTTACTTCAAGCCTAGGTAAATGTGAGTAGGTGAGCAAGGGTTCCACCTATGTTAAGTATTTAATTTTGTTTTTTTTTTACTAGCATAACCTTATAGGATTTTCCTGTGTTTAGCTAATTTCCTTGGCCTTTATTCTAACTTTCTTTAACCTTCCAAATCTTTTTGCCTTGGTTCATAGTCACACTCTGAGTTTCAGAACAGCAGAAGCTTTGGCTATTTTTTTAATCTCCCACATTGCCAGACATGGTTGTGAATGGCATAGATGTTAAACAAAGACATGTTATTTGCTTATTTGTTTGCTTGGTTAAATGATCAGGTATGTTTGGAATTTAAGGCTAGATAGATAGAATGGATTCAGAATTTAGAGGGCCATGGTAAAAAGTTTAGCTTTAATCCTGTTGATTGAAAGATACTGTCAATTTATTGAATGCAAAGAACAAACTAGCCTAGAAATGTATTTTTTTGTTTTCAAAGTCATCTGGGAACACACACACACACACACACACACACACACAGAATTTTGGGCAATATTCTTCCTCATCCCAAACCTCATGAGGACTTCTTGGCAGTGCCATAAAAAGGTTGGAGCCAGACATGGTTAATCAGAGTTCTTTTTCTCCTCATGGTTGGCTGGTTTGTGTGATCTCTTGGTGAGTGATCTAGTCTTTGTTGGTAGCAAAGGGCAGGGACAATTTACTGAAGCTCTTGTGGAATGGGGCTCTAGTAACAATGGAAGGGAATCCAGGTTGAAGTGTGCCTTCATCACAGAAGACATGCATGGGGAATGTTGAGGTACAGTTCTTCCTCTTATGTACCTTCAATCTGCTTGGAGCTTTATCTGATATGGTCCAAGAGAACAGGGGGGAGGAGAAATAAAGCAGCCATACTTTGACTCAGTTGATAGCTGAACTGAGAACTATAGAACAAGAGGCTAGTAGAAACATAAGGGGGGGGAAAGTAGGAAGGAGGTGGGATGGCAGGATTATTCTCCATAGAGGAGTGTCTGAGGGCGAGTAGGAGAAAGGATGTTGGGAAACAGGAAAGAAAACTGACCAAAAGGAAATGAGAAGTAGAGAAGACATAAATATTCATTTTGGGGGAAGAATGAAGAAAAAGGACCTGAATTCATGATCTGTGTTTGAGGATTTAAATGTCTCAAAGTGATAATGTGAGAGCTTTAAGAGACCTAAGTGATCTGTTCATGTGCATTCTGTAACAGTGCTAGATCTTTATCTGAAGGAAAAGAAGGATTGATGATACTCTCAGCTTACTTGGTGTTTTTGTTTATTTTATTTTTAAAAATCTAAAAATTATTTATTTATTTGTTTGTTTGGAATATTTTTCTATGGTTACATGATTTATGTTTTCTTCCTCCTGTCTTCCCTTGCCAACCCCAGAGCTGACAAGCAATTCTACTCAGTTGTACATGTATCATTGCTCAAAACCTATTTCCATGTTATTCATATTTGTAAGAGAGTGATCCTTTAAATTGGTCGGTGCTTTTTTAAGAATCATAATGTTTAGAATAGACGAGAACTTTAAATATCATCACCTTTCCATCTTTCATATTTTAAAGATGAAGAAAACTGAGACCCAGAGAGATTAAATGATTTCCCTTAAGTCACACAGGTAGAAATGAGCAAAGCCAAGGTTTTAATTTGAGTAGCACAATTGTATAAAAATAGCTCAGAACCTAAAAATTCCTTGGAAACCATCTTGTCCAGGCATTTTAATATTTCTGATGAAGAAACTGAGATCAGGGAGGTTGATTACCTTATTAAGGTCACACAATTAAACATCAGACAGAATTTGAACCAAAATCCTATTTACTCCAGAGACAGTGTCCCATGTCTTCATTGTCTTTTGACTCCTAATTCAGGGTGTTTTTTTACTTTGTTCTGTGAAAATGGAGGTACCTCTTCCCTTCTTTCCAACCCAGAAATGACTTCAGCTCAAGTACAGGCACTCCATTTCTTCCTCTGTTTCCCCTCTTCTCTATTAGAATTATTCTTGGGACTGGTTTTCATATCTGTGACTTATGCCTCAAAGAGAATCAGACTCTTAATTTGCTTTCCATTTCCCCTCCCTCTCACTCAGTTTTGATGTCATCCTTAAATGTCATTAAGGAATAAAATACTCTGCCCTGGAAAAGAGATTCCAGGACTTGGGCAGTAGTAGCATGAGAAGAAATTGAGGGGCAGAGAAACTTCCCTGCTATTTAAATGATGACTGCTATGATATATAGTAGCCACATCTGTCTCTGGGCTCAGTATGACATGTTCGCTTAGATACTGCAATGAGGGATAGTCACAAAACTGGGGAATGAATCCTGGGGAATGATGCTTGACTAAGGGACAAGGAATTATAGACAGTGAAAAGACCACTGAAGTTGGATGCAGAAGATGAGGGACCAATGTCTTGAATCTTGCATTTAGGATTATAGATATAGAACTAGAAGGGAGCTAAGAAGCAATCTAGTCAAACCCTGTCATTTGACAATGTAAGAATATGAGAACTGGGGAGGCTGAATAGCATATGCAACTTCATAAAGTTAGTATGTGTCAAAGGCAGAAATAGAACCCAGGTCCTCTGATTCTGGACTCAGTTTTCCTTCCCTCCAATTCAGTTCCTTCTTCTGTATAATAGAGTTATTATATATACTTACGTCCAAGAGTAAGTGTAAGGACAAAAATAAATTCTATTTCTAAAGTGCTTTGTGAACATTTAAAATTCTGTATAAATGTTGAATAGCTAGTCAGTGCTAGTATAGCAGTAATAATAATGACTCATTAGATGTCTTAGCAGAGAGAGAGCTTAACTTGGAGTCAGGGACACTGAAATGCAATCCAACCTCAAGTACTTGCTAGCTGTGTGATCCCAAGCAAGTAACTTAACTTTCATTTTCTTCATCTATAAAATGGGGAAAAATAGCACTCACCTCCTAGATTTGTTGTGAGGATAAAACAAGGTAATATTTGGAAAGTGAAAAACTCTATATAAATGCAAGCTATTTTTGTTATTATTGTTATGAATCAACCAATCAAGAAATATTTACTAAGTTCTACCTATATGGCAGACACTGTGCTAATAATTATTATTGTTATTATGGTTGTCATTATTGCTAATTTAATTCTTTTTAGTTCTGATAGTTTTATTAGTCTTACTGACATGCTATAGAAAATGTAAAAAATAATGTTTTATATACATAATACTTTACGGTCTACAAAATTTATACACACTAGCTTTTTGATGCTTAAAATAGCCCTACTAGGGTAGGTGATATTATACTCTATTGATGAACAAACTGAAGCCAAGAGGTTAACTGATTTCCTTAAGGTCACACAGCAAACAAGTTTCTTACACAGGATTTGAACCCCTGTCTTTACAATTCCATCACTCTATCCACTCTAATACATTGCTGTTCAGGTGGGAGATGAAAGAGGATTTGAACTGTTTTGATTCCTAATGGCCCTTCTGGCAATGACATGGATAGTCCCTGAGAACTCACAATCCTATCTGAACTCCTTTTTTCCAAATCCCCAAGTTCCCCCATCTGACAAATCAAGGTCTTTTTACTTTATCCTTCATTTTATCTCTATCTTTTCTTCTTTGAAGCAAAATGACAAGATCTCTCCCTGCCAGCTACACAAATACAGGAAGAGCCGTTAAGTGCAGCAGTTCAGAAACAAGTGGATGGAAGTGTACTGGGACTGAAAGAGATCTTCATAGGTTATTTCATTTCTGCTCCTGTCTCCAGACTGGATGGCTCCTAAAGCACTGCTACAAGGTACGAATAGCTCCTAATTGTAGTTCCTCCTGTGCTTAGTAAGGACATGAGCTTTTCCTCATCAATAATGCATGTATTCTTCTATCCAAACTGTAATCTTTGAGACTGCTAAGATACTGTTTTCTCTTTTTTAGATCTCAAGCAATAGAGGTGACATCTGGGTCCCTATTCTTCACCAACTAATCCTCTAGTACCTCGGAGACCATTAGTTAGAAAGCTGAAGCTAGCAAGAGCCAGAGTAGTTTGAGAATTTCTGTGGTTATGTCATTTGGGGATGAGGCCAAAAAAAGGAAGAATGCCTTGAGACAAATACAGTTATCCCTTCCACATCCCCAAGGTTAGGAGCTCTGTTCCCCTGAGAGCTGAAAAATCATTACATTTTTTGATCCTCCCTTTGTACCAGAGATGAAGTTTGCATTTCTTCTTTTTTCTTTTATGTGATGTTTACAGTATATAATTGTAAAGTTTGGATTGATCATGCATTTCTGAGTTTCTAAACTTTTTCTGTATTGTCTGCAGCTTTTGCACTGCCCCCCATTCCCCCCATTTTACAGTTAGTTTCTTCTGCTGAACTGCAATATATAGAAACCTGAAGGGGAAAATCCTAATGTGGAAGGGATAACTGTATATGACAGGACAATGGAGTAATGGAGTAAACCATTCTTTCCTGGAAGCAAGAATCTAAATGTCTCTTATTTTCTTGGTATCAACAAGAACAGGCATTTGTGCTTGTTCATCTCTACAGGAAGAAACAAAGATTGAAGTGCTTCATCCAACTCTTTTGTGGTGATTGTTCAGTCATTTCAGTTATGTCCAACACTTAGTGACATCATTGTTGTTTTCTTTTCAAAGATATTGGGTTGATTTGCCATTTTCTTCTTCAATTTGTTTTCCAGCTGAGGAACTGAGGTAATTAGGTAAGTGATGTGCCCAGGGTCACGCAGTTAATAAGTACCTGAGATTAGATTTTAACTCAGGAAGATAAGTCTTCCAGACTTCAGGCCCCAAACTCTATCCACAGTGCCACTTTGCTGCTCTATTCAACTTTAGGGGCGCATCAGGGAGGTCCGACTCAAACTGTGATAGCAGAAAGGATGAGACAATCAGAACTAGAGAAAAGAGACTTCTTAATAGAGGAACAAATTCATTTTAAGTCAATCAAATAATTATGTCTATTCGGACTATACAGATACATACTATTAGCACTTCAGAGAAGAATCTGACACCATTTTTATGCACAAAACATATAGTTTTATAAGGTTATACGTAGACAGTACAAAGATGCAATCCCATCTAGACATCTTGTCCTCTGGGTTTTTTAACCTGCTCACTTTCTGAGATAACCATTTTTGTTTGTGTTTTTGTTTCCCCTAACCCTCGCCCTGTATGTGTCAGGTTTGATTCTCTAAACCAAAAGCTTCTGCCTGAACCTACTTGGTTAGAAGGAGCCCTCGGTCTTCCTGCCATATGTCAATCATTCACACAATAATGTCAAAGGAATAGTGTCAAATAGGGAATAGAATAAACCAATGCAATATGTTTTGTATAGATTATATGTCCGTATTTTATTTCCACATTGTAGAAAATGTCATCTCTATGAGAGAACAGTCAATTTTATTGGTGTCTTTGTATATCTACCACCAAAAGAGTAGCTGGCACATAATTAACTGCTTACTAAGTGTTCATCAATTAATGCATTGATGTTCAGAACCAAGATATAAGCTGGAAAGCATTACCTAAACTCTCAGGAGTCTAATCTTTCTCTTTCATTCTCCTGATTCTCTTATCTTCTCTATTCTTCAACCTTGTCTCCAAAATTCCATCCCCTTCAGTGACATCACCCCTGTCGGTGTGGGATATTGGCAGAGCCCCTCCTTTTAATTTGTTTTCTCATATTTGCCAAATGATAAACACGTATTTTTAAGCTCTCTTCTTCAAGTATAGGTGCTTTGTCTCATGTTTCTCTAGGACAGGAAGAAAGCATGATCAGGACCTGACACCCTAGAATTAGTAGACCATTAATATAATAGTGCCATAAATGAAATCCTGGAACACCACAGCCCCATGAATGAAGACCTGAAAATATATTTGCTTATTGTGCATGCACACAATATGTACATGCACACAAAAGATTACAAAAAACAGATTTATAGCTAAAATAATTCCAGGATCTGGATAAGGGATATTGGAAAACCTAGGGAGAAATGAAGAGACAATTACTTTCCTAGGAAAGGAACAGTTTGGGACCAAAGAGACACAGGGGAAAAGAAGGGAAAGGGAAAAGGCATCATTTCTTTTGATTCAAGAAGGGTCATCTCCTTTGACACAGAAATATAGACAGAACCTTTGTCATATAAAAACAACCATAATGGCAGGCTCAGGCAAGAGAGAGATTGTGGATGGGCTGGGATAATGAGGAAGGGAACTAATGACAAATGGGAAAATGTGCTTCTTATTCTTTACCCTCAATTTTTATATTTTCAACTCTTTCACACTCTCAAGTTTGCTATGACAACGTCGCTTTCTGATCCATGTTCCATTTCTTAAGTTATTGTGAGGAAATGAAGACATTAAAGGTTTAGCCAATGGTTTAGAAAACTACCCCTCAGTCTGAGTTGGGAATTTGAAGGAAAGTGTTTTCTTGTTTGCTTGTTTCTAGAAGAGAAACCCAGGTGAAAGTCTTCCATAATTTACATACCCTACTCCCTATCCTAGTTCACAAGGTAAATTGCACAGCAAAATTTGAGTCGTGACCTAATATGTAAATACAAAGCATACTTCAATTAGTTTTTGGAGGCTTTTCCTTAAAAAAAATTGACTGTGAGATTTTAGTGTACAAAGATTTTTTTTTTTATTCTGCTATTCCATCAGAAAATTTTGGTCCAACAAGCAAGAAGCCCATTTAAAAAGTTGCTCGAGAATCAGGAAAGTAATATCCTAGATGGTTTTGCATAAGATGATTTTGACTAAATTTTCTGTCTTATAACTAAGGGAGAAAACATTATCCCATACCCCTGGGTTAAAGGTTTGCCATCCCCTCCATAGTACTAGCTTTGGATTAATGGCCTGATATGGTAAACACCATAAAAGAGTAATAAACAAAAGACTTTATGAGTTAAGAGGAGAGAGAAAGAGAGAATATATAATTTGGAGATCAAAGTAGTCTTCTTGAAGGAGGCAGCATTCAAATTGGATCTTGGATGATAAGTAATATTACAGATAGAAGAGATAATAGGAGGTGTAAGGAAAGAGAGTTTCATGAGAACATTATAGAGGTAACAAAATACTGCATGAATTTGGGGATCCTGAGTATAATTATATTTTTAAAGCCAAAATATAGATTAGAAAACATCTAGTCAAAGTTCTTTAATTTCAAAATGAGAGAACTGAAGTATGGAGAGAAATCTCTGGAGAGAAATTCACACAATGAATGAAGGACAGAGCCAACATTGTGATCTATGTCTTATGATTCCAAAGCCCAAAGTGACAGTTTGTTTGGAGAATAGAGCATATGTGAGAGAACAGTGGAAGATAAGCAAGGAAATAGTTATGGGATGAAGGAATGAATGAATTAGGGGCTTGGGATGAACCAGGAATCCTTTTTGAGGCTCAGGTGTCTGAGCTTTATCTTGTAGACTTCTTCCCATGAAGGTATTTGAATAAGACAGTGATATGATCAAATTATGCTTTAGGAAGATGAATTTGGCCATGGGCTCCATGATAGATTAGAATCAGGTTTATAAAATAAAAATAAAAATTTATGAAGTTCATGATCAGTCTGAAGTTCATAATCAGTCTCTCAATTGGAATGGAGCCAATAAGAATAGAAAGTGGCTGAAATGTGATCAGTCTTCCTTCCAGCATTTCTTTCAAGGTGTAGCTGCCATTTTAACAGCTGTTTTTCTTTAGGTATTCTTACAGGTAGACCTTCTATTTGGTATCTCAACACAAGGCAAATGATTACAGTGTACTTTTGACCATATACAGAGGGCAAAACACACTCCAAATACCAGTATGGTGAACAGAAGCTAGTCCATGAAAAGTGCCAGATAGTCTCTATGCTCAACTTCTCTCCTTCATCTAAGTGTCTCAATAACTGAAATTAATCTGTTGGAAGTTCTTTCCTATGAATTGAGAATTTTTCTCTCTGTCCTGCCATTTAAAATAAAAATGACTATGAGATGTTAATACATTAGGCTTATATCTCAGTAAAAATCAGTTCATCTGGCACTATTTTCTATGACATGTCCCTGGAGGTCCTAGGATCATGGAAGAAAGAAAGAATAGATTACAAGGATGAAGAAGCACTAGAAAGAGGCAGCCGTCTTCCCTTCCTAATTACTTCCCTTTGTTTTCTACAGGTGTTGTGATCTTCACTCTTTCTTCAGGCTTACAACCAACTATGAACTCCTGCAATTTCACCCACACCACTTTCATTCTTATAGGCCTCCCGGGACTGGAAGCTGCCCAGTTCTGGATAGCCTTTCCTCTTCTGACCATGTATGTTGTAGCAGTGCTGGGCAACTGCACGGTGGTTTTCATTGTGAGAACAGAACAAAGCCTTGATGCCCCCATGTATCACTTGCTTTGTATGTTGGCAGCTATTGACCTGGCCCTCTCCACTGTCATCATGCCCAAGATGCTTGCTCTATTCTGGTTCAACTCTCAAGAGATCACCTTTGATGCATGTCTTGCCCAGATATTCTTCATCCATACTCTCTCAGCTACTGAGTCCACTGTCCTCTTGGCTATGGCCTTTGACCGTTACATGGCTATTTGTCATCCACTTCGGCATGGGGCTGTGCTCACCAATACTGTTATGGCTCGGATAGGCATAGTAGCTGTGGTTCGGAGTTCCTTTTTTTTCTTCCCATTTCCACTGCTCCTCAAGAGGCTTCCTTTCTGTGGTTCAAACATCCTCACCCATTCCTACTGTGTGCACCAAGATGTGATGAAGCTGGCCCATGCTGACACCATGCCCAATGTGGTTTATGGGTTAACTGCCATCCTGCTAGTTATGGGTGTTGATGCTGTGCTCATCTCACTGTCTTACTTCCTGATCATATATGCCGTACTACAGTTGCCATCCCAGACAGAAAGAGCAAGGGCCTTTGGAACATGTGTCTTACACATTGGTGTGGTTCTGACATTTTATGTGCCACTAATTGGTCTATCTGTAGTGCATCGCTTTGGGAATAGCCTCAACCCCATTGTACATGTGCTTATGGGTAATGTCTACCTATTGGTGCCACCTGTCATCAATCCTCTCATTTATGCTGCCAAGACCAAGCAGATCCGATCCAGGGTACTGGCCATGTTCAAGATTACTTGTGGAAAGAAACTTCAGGCTGTTTAGAGGCAGTTGACATCTACTATGTTCATATCCTATGCTAACACAATGTCTTCCTCTCAACCACCTGAAAATCATGGATCATTTAATGAAATACCATATTCTTTAGTGGTTTCATCAGCACCATTAGAACAGTACAATAGAAAGTACATTAACTCTGAGGTCACAAAACCTGAGTTCAAATCCTATATTTAAAATTATCTGTTTTAATAACTTTCTGCAACACCTTGAGCAAATTAGCCTACTTCCTATGTTTCAGGTTCCTCAAGCGTAAAATGAGAGGGTTGAACTAGGTAGCTTCTGAGGTATCTTCTGTATCTAAATCATTTAGTTATAAGGAAATTATTCTCTGAACTTCAGGGCTCTCACCTCTGAAATAGGGATTGTGTGGATAGAATTTTGCTCCCTAGGATTCTCTTACCTAGAATCCCATTTGTGTCCTCATGCTGAGTGCAACCATTGCATTTGTACATATGTAGGATATAGTTCTGGTTGATCCTGCCTCTCTGTCTCTCTGTCTCTTTGTCTCTCTTCTGATTGTGGCTGTGAAAGCTGGCTTTGAGCCAGGCAGGAGAACTTATTTGTGTGGTTTTATTTTTGTTGATAATTAGGTTTTTAGGCTTCTATTTCCTTTTATATTACTTCTACTTCAGGTGATTATTAATAAACTTTATAAAATTAATAATTGGAGTTATTGATGTTGATCTCTAACTAGAGGTACATACAGTATTACACTTTATAAGAGGAAATTACAATAATTTAAGGATAAGAGAGAAATAAGAGAAAAAGAAGAGAACCAATGATTGCTGGGTACATTGACAAAAAGCCAGTTAGGGGCAATCCCCTTTGGCATAAGAATGTACATTCAAAATAAATGCTTTCAACCCCCTACAGTTCAATTCACTACATCCTAAAATTCATTCCGGATTTTTTGGTGTTGTGATAATAAGATTAAATCTACCCATCCCATCTTTAGATTTAATGACCAAAGGTGAAAACATCTCCATTTAACCCATAACTTCAGGGGTCTGTAACCCATGTGTGTTAGAATGAGTGACAATCAGAATTTACTGACTGCCTCATGGGCAGTCCTAAGAGAAGTATCTGTTGTGATTGGACACATAAACTAAGAGTAGCCCACAGAAAGTGATGCAAAAGAGGCCCCTTAAAAAAGATACCTCAGTCAGCTAGGCTCAGGCTTCTGGTTTGTGAACCGGACCTGAAGGAGCTCTTCTTGTTGGTAACCAGGACTTGAAGGAGCTCTGAAGCTGATAAGACTGTTCTTTAATTTTTCCTTTGAAATTCTACATGGTGAGTGTAAAGACTGAATCTTCTTGAACTTCTCTTAAGGAACTTTCCTTTCAAAGAGACTCTGTGACTGAAGCTTTTGCTTCATTCACCTCAGGGCCCTTTGGCCCTCCTGGCCTCTGGTCCTCTGAGTTTCTGGCCTTGGGATCAAGGCTGGATTTCCCTCAGCTGAGGGTAAATTAGATCTACCTTGATTAAACTAGGGGGATCAAAGCAAATTACCTATTGTGTTAGATTACTTATCCTATCTTCTCTTCTCTCTTAATTCCTTATTTCTTCTTCCTCTTCCCCTTTGTAAATAAATTTTCCATAAAAGGCATTTTAACTTGAGGTTATTCTTTAATTGGGGATTGATAATTGTTCAATCCCCTGGCGACCTAACCTTTTAAAATATTTACCAATCAAAACCCCTTTTTCCTCCTTACATTGCAGTGTGTGGTTTCTGCAGATATCTTCATGGTGCCTTCTCCAAATAGTTCACTTTCTTGATTTGGGGAGGTAGCAAGTTTCTTATCCTAAAATTTCTCTAAAATATATCAAACCTTGCATTATAGGATAATAATACAACCCCCCTGAGAAGGGTGTTGACTAATACCCAGATCACCCTGGGATACATGGCTAAGTTATGAGGTACATGAGTCAATTGTTAAAAGAAAGTCAAAAACATATATATATATATGTATGTATGTATGTATGTATATATTTAAACCAAATAGAAGAAAAGAAAAAAATCAGAATCAAGTGCATATAAAAATTCTGAGTAAACAAGAATAAGTCTATAACAAGTTCTAGAATCAGGACCCAGTAAAGTGATTTATGTCCCACAAGCCTGTAGGACCATTGCAGCAATATGCACTCACCCAGTCAGCAGCCAGGACTACAGAAAATTGCCACACTATGAAAGAGAGAAAAGGGACTAGACCAGTGATGGGCAAACTTTTTAAAGAGGGGGCCAAAGGAAAGGAAATGCTCATCTGTCAGTCTGTTTCTAAGGCAACTCTTTCAAAGTTTCATTGTATTGTATCCTACTCATTGTATTCGTCAGATTAGGAATAATGCCACAGGGATGGATAGAACATTTGAGGGGGTCGCATCTGGCACATGGGCAGTAGTTTTCCCATCACTGGACTAGACTATGAAGCAAAAGAGAAATAGCATTCCCTGATCTGATTTTACCTTCACTTAAAGGGATAGAGGAGCCAAAATGGCAGCCAAACTGAGGTACTTTGTCTGAATCTGGCAAGGGAAATCCTGCCTCTGATGTTGTCAAACAGCCACTTCCTTGAACCCTAAAACAAGTCCTCTGTCTTGGTGTAGATTCTCACCAATCCCACCAGGATTGATTGATCTTCTTGATCTTAGGCTTCTAGGCAGATTCTAATTTTGTTCCCCAAGACTCTCTTACCCAGAATCCCATTTGCATCCTCATGCTGAGTGTAAACACTGTACATGTGATATATTTCTGCTTGTCCCCACCTCTCTCTCTCTCTCTCTCTCTCTCTCTCTCTCTCTCTCTCTCTCTCTTTCTCTCTCTCCCCTTCCTGGGATGCAACTGTTGAGGCTGGGGGAGAGCTTGGCAGGAAAGTTAATTCACATGGTCTTACTTTAGTTAGAAAATTAGACTATTAATTTCTATTTCTTTTTTTTCTACTTCAAGTGATTATTAATAAATCTTATAAAATATATTACTTGGAGTTATTGGATAATAATTTAAATTTTACAGGATGCATAATCATTTTTCTCTTTGTTTTTTTCCTACATGTAAATAACATTTTAAATAATTATTTTCTGACATTTTGCAACTCATGTCCTCTCCCATATGGCAGGCAACATGATACAGGTTCTGCATGTGCTATCGTGCAATACATTTTTACATGTTTATCATGTTGTGAAAGAAGATGCATATTATTTATACAAGAAACACATTCATGAAGGATGAAGTGAAAAATGGTATGTCAACATCCAGACTTTATCAGTTCCTTCTGTGGATAGCTTTTTTTGTGTTGAGTCTCAGCATTGTCTTAGATCCTTACATTGCTTATAATTGCTTAAGTTATTCACAATAGATCAGAGTACATTATTTCATTCCCTGTGTACAAAGTTCTCATTCTACATAGTTCACTTTGCATTAGTTTGTATATCTTACCAGGGTTGCTTTTTTATTTTTTATGATTGACCTCATTCATCATTTCTTATGGCATGATAGAATTTCATTACAATCATATACCACAAATTGTTCAGCAATTCCCCAATTGATGGACATCCCTTTAGTTTCCAATTCTTTGCCACCACAAAAAGAGCAACTATAAATATTTTTGTACAAGTAATTCCTTTTCCCCTTTCTTTGATCTCTTTGGGATATAGTCTTAGTAGTGGTATTTCTGTGTCAAAGATATTTACAATTTTATGGCCCTTTGGGCCTGGTACTAAATTGCTCTCCAGAATGATTGCAATCAGCTTCACAGCTCCACCAACAATATATGAGTTTCCAGTTTTGCCACATCCCCTCTAACATTTATCATTTTCTTTTTTGTCATATTAGTAAATCTGATAGCACAAAGTGGTATCTCATAGTTGTTTTAATTTACATTTCTATTGAAGTTGGAAAAATGTGGCCTATGGTTCTGCAGCTTGAGAGATTTTATTAAGCAAAAACCATCACACATTGACACCAAGTGGATATCACTGGCAGGCAGGAGAAATAATATAAGGTTACTTCACAGATACATAGTCCAGTATTAACACAGGTTGGCCAGATTCTTGTTATAGGAAGAGCTCATATTTTTATAGCTATGCGATATTTGATAAAAAAAATAGGGAAGAGGTGAGAAAAAAGATTTTTGGAGACTGTGAAGTCTTTGGAGACTCAAGGTCTGGGAAATCCTAGGTGAGTAATACTGGGGTATTAAAAATGCTAAATCCAAAGATGCTTGTAATGCGAATTAGAAAGGCTGAGTCAAGCATCTTCAGAAGATACTGAATTTCAATTGTGAATTTAGCTGTTATAGTCAATTAATATACTTCATGAAATTTGGATTGCCCCCCAATTCTTATAATTTTTTAAAGGTAGAAGGTCAGGACTCGTTAACTCATGCGTATTTTTTATTTTGCCACAACAAGAAAAATGTCTTTGCAATAATATATTGTTTTTACTGAATCCTAGCCTTTGCTACAAGATTCATTGTGGCAATCTCATTTAACTCATAGTACTTCAGTCCTTGTGTTCCCTTCAGTTTCCCCTAAGAACTGCTTTGGCTGCATACCAAAAATGTTGGAATGTTGTCTCCTTGTTGAAATTATTGATTGTTTCTGTGATTTGTTCTTTGACACACTCATTATTTAGGATAAAATAATTTAGGTTCCAATTAATTATGTCTTTTTCTTCAGCCTTTTGTTCAGATTAATTTTCATAGCATTATGGTCTGAAAAGGGTTCATTTAATATTTCTGCTTTTCTGTATTTGATTGTGAAGTTTTTCTGTCTTATTAGATGGTCATTTTTTTTGAAGGTGCTTATGTACAGCTGAAAAAAAATTGTAATTGTATGTTCCTTTCTAATTCCACTCATTTTTGTCCAGAGGTCAATCAAATCCTATTTGCCTCCATATAAAAGATAATTTACCTACATCTTTCTCCTCTTTCTCCATGTATTCCTTTCTCATCCCTTAGTTTTGTTTTTTCGTAGTATCATTCCATCATATTCATCTTACTTCCTATACTGTCTATGTATGTTCCTATTCACTGCCCTAATAGTGAGAAAATTCTTAACTATCTTCAGTATTTTAAGCATATTAAATGCTTTAACCTTAAGTATCTCAAGTATCATAGGTATCTTGAGAATCTTTTTGGACCCATTGATTTTCTTGATTACATTAAGTATCTTAAATATTTTAAGTACCTCCTAAATCATGGATATTTTAAGTGTCTTAATTATAATCTTCCTATCTATTGATGTAATTAGTTTAACTCTGTTGATCCCATTAAAAGTACTTTAAATTTCTAAGTTATTTAAGTATTGTTGTGAGGAAGATTATTACTTAGTTATTAGCTTAGTATTAGTGTTAGACCTAGCAGGAAGGGCTGGAGAATTCCAAGATGGAATGGGGAAGCAAGAAGTGGTTCTGGCTCTCTGAGAGACTCCATGGTGGTTGGGGCAAGTTGCAACTGACTTTAGGAGACACCAGATTGCCAGAGATCCTGTGGAAAGACTGTCACCTACTTGTGGGAGATTTTGATAGAGACTGCTAATCCCAAACTGAGTTGCAGGTTAACTTGGGCTGGGTCAGCTCCCAGAATCTACCCACCTGGAAGAGTACAGCAGGTGGTCCAGGAGGAGCAGAAACACCACTGGAGTGAAGCTGGACATTACTGTGAGGATATCCACTTCAATCCTGCTTTTCTCTGGGCCCTGTCTTGATTAGGTCTTAGATTAGTGTAGATAAGTCCCTCCCTTGACCCTGTGGTTAGCCCTTAGTTTGTAAGAGTAGAATTCCTTATTCCCATCCTTTATTATTGTTTCCCACAATTAAACTGTTATAAGCCTTTGCCTTTTACTCGCTGGTAACCATAGGCCTAGACTAGATACTGCAGGGTGGCAGTTGGGTCCAACTGCCACTTCAGTAGCAGTCACCTCCTTGGCAGTAAAACCTGGTCTCCCTACCTTGTTTGGTCCTATCCATCTGTCATTCCTGTCTCCCTCACCCCATTGTGAACCCACAGATAAATTAGTTAACTTCCCTGGTAATCCTCCATTACAGTATCTTAAATATCTCTTTCAACATGGATATTTTAAGTATTTTAGTTATTAGGAATAATTAGTTTAACCCATTGAGTCCCTTGAGTTCTCTCTCTCTCTCTCTCTCTCTCTCTCTCTCTCTCTCTCTCTCTCTCTCTTTCTCATTTACTTTTTTATTCTTCTCTTGAGTGTTGAAATTGATCATCAAATTTGCTTGCAACTCAACTCTTGTGCCTGGAATTTCTGTGTTTCATTAAATGTCCATTTCTTCCCATGGAGTAATAGATACTTTGAATGATAGGGCCAGCAGTTGAGAATCTCTGAATGTCCCCAGGTGCTGTGAGACAAGCGCAAAAAGCAGTTGGCCCCAGCCCTATAAATACCCCCAAGTGACAACACAAGGGAGCTCAGATTGGAGCAGGGACTTGGGAAGGTGGGAGGTGAAGGGTGAAAGGGTAGGCCTGAAACCTGTGACCTGTTATCCTATTGAGAGAGCTAGAGATCAATCAATATCATTGTTAGCAGAGCTGTGAGAGTTTACTGATTCATCTATCAACATCATCATAAATAGCCTTTCCTAATCTCTGGCTTGACTGTGGCCAAGTCAGGTCAGAATTAGAGGGTGAAGAACCTCCAGTTTCTACAAGCCTAGCAATCTCCAGACCTTGCAAGTTAGCAAGTTAATTAGCAATAGGGGTCCTAAAACCTCAATCCTGTTACCTTGTTTTCCTTACCCCATCAATAGATTCAATATAGTGTTTACCAACAAGTACCTTTCCTGAATGGTTATTATACCAAAGCCCTTGGGAAGGGGAGATCAATACGCAGTCAAATCACAACATTTCTAATAGCTAATCAATAGCCTTTACCAACAACTAATCCAACCTCAGGTTGGGACCTAAAGAGGTTAATCATCCACACAACCTCTCAGGGGTTCCCTGCCTGGGCAAACTGTTAGAAGGGGATAACTGACAAGCTTATCTGTCTGAGCTTGTCAGGGAGGAGAGGCATAAATTATACCAACAACTGTGAGAGGAGAGTGTGCTTTCTCCCTCACCAACTATTGCCAGCTTAGACCCGGGCATACTATTCCTCCTCCATCCATACTATCTCTGAAATCCATCTATACAATCAATTCTGAAAGATCCAGATATATATATATATATCCACTCATTTCTTTTTAACACAGAGAACACATAATAGGTGCTCTATAAGTCTTTATTCCTATGTACCCCATTTCCTACCCTAAAAGGGGTATCAAATATAAGTGGACACAAATCAATATGGGGTGGGGAGTGCTTGGGCCACCTTTATCCTATTTATTGTTAAATTTTCACTATGAGTAGTTATGCTGCAGAAAATGACAATGGTATAAATTTGGGCTTGATTTGTTGTTTTTTACATAATCTAGACTTACTAAATGTCAGAGACCAACGAACGAAACCTAAAAACCATAGAGACCATAGAAACAAAACTTATAGAGACCATAGAAACAAAACTTAGTGAAGGGTTTCCCAAGAAACGAAAATAGAAACTTATCCAGCTTTATCCGGGATAGGCGTGGCGAGACCAAAGGCCTGAGACCATCGGAAAATTCCTTACCCCAGCCCTAGAAGTATATAAACCCACTCCCTGCACACAATAAACGAGCCTTGTCACAATTAAGACTGATTTGTCTTTATTGCGCCTCGGTCTCCCCTCTCTCCCCCTATGGTTCTTCCAGGTGGCTGACTTATGGGTCTCGCGGTTGTATCCGGCTGGATCCGGATAACTAAAGTATTAAGCATGAGGATTAATTGCATGTATTCATACTATTTTTTTTCTTTCTAGAGAATCTGGCTGTTAAAAATGCCAACACATTCCTGAATAGAGTACACAAAATGATAACAAGACCACCTCATGGCTCTACTAAGCATCTAGTAAGCAAGTTGTGTACATTCTTTGGCCCAGCTTCCAGAAGATACTAAACATTAGAGTTGTGAACAATGGACTATTCTTTGGAACTAAGGAAACAATAAAGAAATATTACTATGACTCTTGTCTGACTAATGTAGATATCACTTCCTTTCTCATCACTTCCAGTTTTCCTTCTGTTTAGGTGAATTAATCTCTAAGTTTCCTTTCTGCTATTCTAAATTTAAAGGCTTGTTATGTATAAAGGCATGTATGATATTCAGGCAGGTAGGTGGTAAAGTTGATAGAGTGCTGAGTCTAAAGTCAGGGAGACTGATCTTCCTGAGTACTCATCTGGTCTCAGACATTTACTGGCTACGTGATTCTGGGCAAGTCATTTAATACCATTTGCCTCATTCTGGAGAAGGACAGGGCAAACCACTCCATTATCTCTGCCAAGAAAACTCAAAATAGGGTCATGAAGAGTAGAACACAACTGAAAACAGCAATATGCAACACAAATTTACATGCATTCTTTGTCTTTTCTTTACCCTTTTTTTTTTAATGTCTCTTCAATTGTGTTCCTTTAAGGTCAGGGTGATAACTGAGAGAAATGGAGGCTGGTAGGGCAGTCTCTGATTTTTTCATCTTAAAGCATGACTATTTCTCCCTCATTACATTAGCTCTAGTTATTGATGTTTTTTAAAAACCCTTTATTCAATAAAGGGGAATACAATTTCTAACTTCCACATTTTGTTTCCTGTCCTCTGCTGACCTTGCCATTCTGGGACTCCATAATAGTAATGGGGGGAGGGGAAAGAGGCCAGTGACCAGGACCATATAGGGAAGCAGCAAAATGATAATTGACTCTTTGTGGATTCAGAGGCACTCTGAAAGCAATGTAGTCAGAGGCTTAGGAAATGGGAGAAATCTTGATCCTAGAAGAGAGCCAAGGATTAGGACTCATGAAGATAGAAGGTCTCAAGTTGATAAGTATATCATCTATTTAATATCATTTGGTTTGTGAGTTGAGAGTGGGGGAAGACTGAATTCAGTCACCATCTTCCATGTTTTTCCTTATTTTAGTTTGTTATTCTGATAAGAGGAGCACATACCTCACTTCTATTTTTTCTTCATGAAGAATGGGTGAGTAGATTTAAGATGCTTAAAGATCTGAAGGGACAAATAGCAATAGACTTAAGAAGTAATGGCTATGGGGCACTTAAGGGGGCTGAGGGCTAGAAAGCCAGGTTTGGAGATGGCATATCCTTGGTTCAAATCTGGCCTTAGACATTTCCTCACTATGTGGTCCTGGATGAATCTTTTACCCCCAATTGCTTCGTCTTTAATACTCTTCTGCCTTGGAATGAATACCTAGTAGGGATTCCAAGACAGAATGTAAGGGTTTAAAAAGAATGGCTGAAAAAATTAATAATGGCTGAAGGTAAATGCTTCCATTTAGGAGAATATGATTTTCTCTCTCATTTTATGCTAAGTATAATAAACTCTGTGATCACAGCATGTTAAAACTCTGACCTCTGTAAATGCAGATCATACACTTAGAGAAGGGAAGCTAAATTGGGTGGAGGTTTATAAGGCATGTATGAACAGCATATTTTATATTTTCATTCTTTAAGCAGTATTTCATTTCATTCTTATGTTAATTTCAGACCTATCCAATGGAAGCTAATTCATACTGACAAAACATGGCACAAAAAGGGAGAGATTAGTTGTTTGTGATTAAACTACCCCTTGGTAGTCTGCTGGAATATATTAGCTTGATAAGCAGGCTATCCTCAGTGAGCTAAAGTGAAACCAACAGGACCTGACCAGAGGCTCACCTAGAGCAACATCAGGTACAAGTCCACTAGCACATTTCCTAGATGGATCATTAATAACATAAAATCTTACTGTAGACTTCTACTAGGAAGGCAGCACTCGATCCATATGAATTGAGTCCCAGCTACAAAGGGGGATCAGTGTCCCATATTTTGAACAATATGGTATAAGATCTGGTGGCATTTGAGTGTGGGGTGGGGAGATGCCGTATACAAAGGAATATACTATAGTATACTATAGCATACTATATTATACTATACTATACTAAGTGTGATTTACATATGTGAGAGAGTTAACAAGTTAACAGATAGATCTATGGATAAAGGAAGGGTTTATAACCAACCAAGAGTTAGAGGTGATCACAGGAGGAAAAATGGATAATTTCAATTACATTAAATTAAGACTTTAAAAAAAAAACCTTACCTTACATCTTAGATTCAATATTGGTTCCAATCCAGAAGGGTGGTAAGAGTTATGCAGTGGGTGACTTGGCTAGGCTCACACAACTGGAAAATGTCTGAGGCCAGATTTGAATCGAGGATATGCCATCTCTAGGCCTGGCTCTTGATCTATTGGATCTACCTAGCTATCCCTACTTAAAATGTTTTTGCATAAGTAAAATTAATGAAGTTAAAATTAGAAATAAATGGAAAAATTACACTCAGTTTCTCTGATAAAGGTCTGGTGTCTCAAATGTAAATAGAACTGAGTGAAATTTATTAAAAAATAAGAGCCGTACTCCAATTGATAAATGGTCAATGGGCATGAGCAGTCAGAAGCAGAAGTTCTTCAGAAGAAGAAATCAAAACTATCAATAGTCACATGAAAAAATACTCTGAAGTTCTATTGACTATAGAAATGAAAATTAGAACAACTCAGATACCACTTTACTCATATCAGACTGGTTAGCACCATAAAAATGGTTGAAGGAATAGGAAAAAATAGGTACTCTAAAGCATTGTTGTTGTAGTTGTGAACTAGTTAAGACTTTTTTGGAGAACAATTTGAAACTATGTTCAAAGGGCACATTGCATCCCTTTAATTCATCAATTCCACTACTAAGAAAAGGAGAAAACATCTATTTGTACCAAAAATATTAAATAGTAGCTCTTTTGTGGTAGCAAATTGAAAATCAAGGAGGTGTCCATCAATTGGGGAATGACAAAAATTTGTGGTATATGATTTTGATAGAATGCTATTGTGCCATGAGAAATGATGAATAGAAAGGATGGTCTAAGAAAACCTGGAAAATCTTTTATAGACTGATACGAAGTGAAGTGAAACAAATCAAAAGAACCTTGTACACAACAATAGCAATATTGTAGGAATGGTCAACTGAGAAAGATTTAGCTACTCTAAGACAAAAATCCAAGATAACTTGGAAGAACTGATAATAAAAAATACTATTTACCTTCAGAAAGAGAACCAATGAATTCTGGGTTCAGATTGAAGCATTCTTTCTCAATCCTTCAGTGATTCATCATTCTATGAAATTCTTACCCAGGTTTTTCCCTTAAATAATAATGATCCATCCAACACAATAGGATTCGTGATATTTTTCTGCTCTCTTCAAAGAACTAGTGACCCACTAATTTTCTATAGTTTGTCTTTCATTTTTGGTATACAAATGACTCCTTTTTTTGTTCTTAATAATCTTTTATGTCACATATGAGGGAAAAGTTATATTTAAATTTAATTGATAAGTAATGGAGAGGTGTGTGATGGGCAAATTAAGCCACAGCCTATTACCACCAAAGAATTGCATAGGAGAAGTATTATAAAAAATCTTCATGATCACGATTTGAAATGAAAGGAGACTGGCAATATATAGTAAGAGTCAGGAGAAATTAGCAGATAGTCTGTATGATCCATTAGAACATATAGCATAAATAAAAACAAGATTTCTAACACATTAGGCAGAATTTTGTAGAGCATTTGCAGGAGACCATGGATTTCAGTCACCTAGAATTTAAAAAGCAACATATATTCTTCTGTCTTTGAAATTAGAGGTATTGGAGTCAAATTCAATTTCTGATATATACTTCCTGTTTGATCTTAGAAATTTCACTTAACCACCATAGGTGCCAATTTCCTAATATGGAAAATGAGAAATAAAGAGGATGTGAATTTCTGTTTTGGGGAAAAGATAAAGAGAAAGGATCTGAATTCATGATCTGCCTTGAGGACTTAAATCTCTCAGAATGATGAAGAGACCTAAGGGATCTGTCCACATGCATTCTATAAAGTGCCTGGTGAAGAAGAAGGATTGGTGAGGCCCTCAGCTTGATCTGCACCTTTTAGAATCACAATGTTTAGAATAAGAGGGAATTTTAAATATCATCACCTTTCCAACTTTCAAATTTTTCAAATGAAGAAACTTAGGCCAAGAGAGATTAAAAGATTGCCCAAAGTCACACAATTAGAAATGAGCAGAGCCCAGATTTGAACTTGTTTCTCAAAATCACAGGATTATAGCTTAGAAACTTCGGTTCTCAGAAATCATCTTTTCCAATCATTTTAATACTGCAATGAAGAAATTGAGATCCAGGAAGGCTGATTACTTTACTCGAGGTCAAATAGCTTAGCATCAGAGCCATGATTTGAGCCAGAGTCCAAATACTCCATAGACAGGGTACCATGCTTTCAGTGTCTTTTGACTTCAAATTCAGGGTTATTTTATAATGTACCCAACTGTCTCCTCCCTTCCTCCCAATCCAGAAATTATGTTATTCCAACTACAGACACTCCACTTCATCATGTTCCTTTTTTATTTCCTTCATTCTATACAAAGTATTCTTTTTGTTTTGTTTTGTTTTGTTTTTTTACAAAGTATTCTTGATACTGATCATTATATCAGATGTGCCTCAGAGGAAATCAGACTCTTAAGTTGCTATGAGCCCTCCCTGGAATTGAGTCCCAACTACAAAGGGGGATCAGTGTCCCCACTCCCTGGAATATACACTGTATCCTTATGTATCTTTGAGAAATAAAAGACTCTGCCCTGGAAAATGGGTTCCAAGGCTTAGGCTGTAGTTTAGGAAGAGATGGAGAAACAGAGAACCTTCCCTGCTATAAATGAAGAAGGTAAAGCAGCTGACTCTTCCTCAGGACTTCATATGACAGGTTCATTCAGATGATGCAGCGAGAGGTGGTCACAAAACTAGGGAGTGAGATCTGCGGGAGGATGAGGACTAAAGGAAAGAACAAAGGAGAAAGTTTATGGAAAGTAAAAAGTTGGTGTCAGAAGATGTGGTGTCAGTCCTTTGTCCCTTGTACTTAGTATCACAGATATAGAACTAGAAGGACCCTCAGAGGCCATCTAATCCTACCGCCTCATTTGACGGTCGAGGAATCTGAGCACTTGGCAGGTTAAAAAAAGCATGTGCAACTTCACAAAGTTAGTATGTGTCAAGGAAGGATTCGAGCCCAGATCCTCTGAATCTAGTCAGTTTTCTTTCTCTACGAGTCACTTTCTTCTTCTGTATAATGGGGTTAATATATGCACTTACACGCAAGAGTAGTTGTGAGGACAAAAAGAGATAATATTTTTAAAGTGCTTTGGGGACCTTTAAAATCCTGAATAAATGAAGGCTAGCATCCGTGTTAGTGTAGTAGTAACGATTCGCCAGTAGGTGGCGCAGTGGATAACGTTCTGCTCCCGGGATCCGGAAAACCTGAAATACAGCCCAGTCTCCAGGGTTTGCCAATTGTGTGACCCCGAGTCGGTCACTTAAAGTCTAACTGCCTCATTTTCTTCATTTGTAAACTGAAGATAAAAATTGCGCTTACTTCCTAGGTTTGTTTAGAGAATAAAATAAGTCAATATTTCTGAAGTGCCAAAGAGTGTCTCCGAGAAAATCGGACTCTTTGAATTGCTATGTGCCCCTCCCTGGGGTGTGTAATGTATCCCTTTGGATCTTTGAGGAAGAAAAGACTCTTCCCTGGAAATTGGGTTCCAGGGTTACCCTCTGTGTAAATGCAAATTAGCAGTAGTAGTAATGTTATTGTTATGAATTAACCAAACAATAAATATTTTCAGCTCCTCCTATATGACAGAAAGAGTGCTAATAATCATTATTGTTGCTATTATTGCTAATATTATTCTTATTAGTCCTATTAACATGCTGGTAAAAATAATGTTTCTATTTATATAGTACTTTAAGTTTTATATATTTATATGCTTTATATAAATATGCTTACATATTTCTATACTTTATATATTTATTTATATACTTTACATTTTATATAGTAAAGTAATAGTACTTTAAGGTTTACAAAAGCACTTCACACCTAGAGATGGGAGGTCTTGGGTTCAAATCTGATTTCAGACACTTCTTAGCTATGTGACCCTGGGCACATCACTTAACCTCCATTGCCTAGCCCTTACCACTTTCTGATTTGGAATCAATACACAGTATTGATTCTAAGATGGAAGGTAAGGTTTTGTTTTTTAATGGTATATGTCAGTGATTACAAAATATATTGTATATGGCTCAGTGTAGTTTCATCTCTACTTTTAGAGAAGAAACTCAAAGATCAAAGTCTTTTAACAATGGGTTAGGTATATGAACTTGTATGGATACTGAGACAAAAGGTAAGGGTTGTTTTTTTTTAAAGGGTTTAACTTTTTTTTTTTTTCAGGCTAGGAAGGGTGTTATTTAATATTCCCATTGCACAAAAGGAATTCTGGGAGAAAAAGGTGACATTTGAACAAAAGCACTATCATGTAATCAGTTAGAATCCACAATAACAAGTTAAAACACCAAGTTAACAAGTTAAAAAAAAAACTGTTGGTATTACAACAGTGGCTTAGTTGATGCTTTCAATATCTCTGGGAGAGGGTAGGTGATAATGTACTCTTTTTATAAATAAACAAACTGAGTTTGAGAGGTTAAAAGATTTGCTTCTGTTAACAGCAAATAAGTGTCTTCTACAAGATTTGAACCCATGTCTTTCCCAATTCATCACTCTATCCATTCTAGTACATACTACTTCTCACATAGGAGACGGAGAGGAATTTGAACTATATGATCACTAAGGGCCCTTCTGGCACTGACTGGTTCTGGGGACAGTTGCTGAGACTTGTCAAGGGAATCTGGCTAAAACAATAACAGTAGAAAGGATTAGTGGTAATTAGGACCAGTGGGGAGAGAGAAGGACAAATCCCATTTTAAAATGAATTAAATTAAATGAATTTAAATGAGTTAAATAAACATTTTCTAAGTGCCTATGCTATATAGATACTGATTATTAGCTCTATATAAAAGAAACCAACACTATTCCTGCCCACAAAAAGAAGATAAGCTTTTAAGAATTTTTTTCAATTCCACATAGAAGCAACTTTTGACAATTGTTTTCTGACATTTTGTGATTCTGATTCTCTCCTTCCCTCTCTCTTTCCTCCCCAAGAAGGTAAATAGGCTGAAGTTATACCAATGCTGTCTCAGCATTGATACATTTTGATATACAATCAAAAATTCATGAAGGAAATAAAGTGAAAGACGACGTGCAAAAAGCTAATAGTCTTATAAGGTTAGATATGGAGACATTGCCAAGATGAAATCCTAACTGGACATCTTGTTCTCTGGGTTTCCAAATATGCCCACTTATTGAAATAATTTTTCTTTGTGCATTTGTTTCCCTTAACCCTTACCTTGCAGATGCCTGGTTTGATTTTCTAAAGCAAAAACTTCTATCTTACCCTCCTCAGCTAGAGGGGCCCTCTATTTTCCCACCTGGGATCAAATCAGAAAAAGTTCAAGCCAAGAAGCAAGAAACCCACCTTAACCTTTATCTTAAACAGGTGATCTGAGAACCAAGAAAGTAACATCCTAGATGTTTTTGCATGTGATGATATTAGCAAAATTTTCTATGGCTAAAGTCCTCTCCCTAGTAACAAGTCTTATGTGCTTTTCTCTTCTGCTAGGATTTAGACTGCTGGGTGTTTGAGTGGATTAAGCCCTGAACTTGGAGCCAGGAAGACCTGTGTTCAAATTCTGCCTCAGATACCTACTAACTATGTCCCCCTGGCTAAGTCACTTAACATCTCTCAGTCTCAAGTTTCTTATCTGTAAAATTGGAGTAAGAATAATACCTTTATTTCACTTGATCATCATAGCAACCCTGGGAGGTAAGTACTATTATTATTCCTGTTATAAAGATGAAGAAACTTAATCAAGTAAATTATGTAACCAAGCAGAGTGAGTCCATGAGGGCAGATTTGAACTCAGGCCTCCTAATTCCAGGTGCAGTGGTTCATCTACAATGCCACTTAGATGCCCATATAAATACTATTGTTATCCTGCTCTTTAGAGTTTGTGACTAAATCATCCTGTTCCTGGAATGTAAAGGACTTTGGTACTCTTAAGACATGGCGTTTGGGAAGAAAATGTCTATGAATGTTTTCCTTTGGGGAAAGGTTGGAAAAGGACTTGGGAGGACAGGGTGGTATTAAAGGTTTGAAGATAGATGGTAGTTTTAGAGGATAATAAAAATAGAAGGATGTCTAGGATTCCATTCACCCCACATCATGACCCATCTCTAAACAATGAATTTAGAAAGGAGATAACTTGTTCAAGGTTTAAGAGACATTAGAAGACATTAAAATGCCTCTTCTCTGGAGACTTTTTACTAACAACTCAAAAAGGTTTGAATCCCTGCTCAGGGTGTAGTGGCAACATCTGGAGATGAAATTATCTATATCCATTTATGTGACCTTGGACAAGTCTTTTTCTTCATCTGTAAAATAACAACTAATACCTAAGGTTCTTTTCAGCTACAAACCCTCTAATTCCCAGCTTAAAAGGCCCTTAAAGATTGATTGTAGGTATATCTTTTCTCAGTCTGCTCAATCTAAATTTCTGTTGATAAAAGTGCCTGTGTTTCCTCTACCTCCCTGGGTCTTGTCTCTCCTCTCCTCTGTATCAGCTTAGTTCTCATTTGGCCTCCCTGTAGCCCTGGAGGCTGTGCCCAACTGACCTATAATAGAAAGGCCTTACATACTTTGCCTTTCAGGCTAAACAATTAATTCTTTTATCCTCTAGGGAATGGAATGTTTTTTTGGTTTGGTTGGTCTTTTTTTTTTCTTTTTTTGCCATCCAACCAGGCTTGAATTCAGTGTTGGTAGCAGATGAAAGTTGCTTTATATGTGATTATGCACGAAACTGTCCCAATTGCTCTGCCACGTGTCTGAAATTCTACCAATTAGTGATAATTTTTTTATATAATGATCAACTTCTCCATTTTCAAGATATTTCTCTTAAAAGGCAAAAACTCCAGGAGACAGGATCATACTTGAATTCTTTGCCTGCTCAGATCTTTTGGGGGGTTTAGTTGCATTCTCATTCATTTCCCTAGGATCCTAGACTATTAGAGATAATCAGCCCCATTATTTTGTGTGCACAAAAGAAGAAACTGAGACTTAGAAAGAGGAAATAATTTCTTCCACATCACATCAGTGTGTGAAAGATTTTCCAATTATGTGAGCCAAATGACATCAAAATTGAGAAAGGTTTAAAGGATGATGGGATCCCAGAAAAGATCATGGTTAGATAACACAAATGACAAACATCCCCAACTGCTCAGAAGCTGAGCTCTGAAGTATTAAGATAGTTGAGGAGTGAGGAGAATAGAAGAATGGTGACTTCATAGAATTTCTTTTGGTCATACGCTGAGAACTTGGCAAGCAAAATTAGAGCCAGAGGAATTTTTGTGGTCATCTAGCCCAACCTCTCATTTTTTATAGGTCATTAGGTTTAGTGTTTCAATCCCTTAACTGTAAAAATCCATCTTTAGATCTAACATGACTCTTTGTTTATGTAATTTACAAGAATTCTCTTTTTCTTTCTTCACATATGGAGATGAAGAACTGCAACCTAGTCATTAAATTCCATTAGAAGCCATAATTCATTTTCCTTTAAAGGGTTGAATAACCCCAAAGTCATCACAGTGATACTCTATGATCTTTGTCTAAACCATTCCAAGCCCATGAGGATCATTGCTGCAGGGAAAGGGAATTCCTTAACCCCATCATGGTTCTGCCTCAGTTCTGAATAAGATTGAAAGAGCTCTGCATTCCCTGAAAAATCAGTCTATGTGAGCTGAAAACAATCAAAACTTTTTTGATTGGGGGGGGAGTGATATGATAATAATGATGATTGGTGATGACAATGAAAATAGTGACTCACACAGACATAACTCTTTAAAGTTTTAGGCTTTTCTTAGAAAAACCCTATGATATGGGGCAGCTGGGAAGCTCAGTGGATTGAGAGTCAGGCCTAGAGACTGAAGGTCCTAGATTCAAAGTTGGCCTCAGATATTTCCCAGCTGTGTGACCCTGGGCAAGTCACTTGACCCCCATTGCCCACCCTTACCACTTTTCCACCTATGAGCCAATACACAGAAGTTAAGGGTTAAAAAAAAAAAACAACCCTATGACGTACTATTATCTATTTTCTCCATTTAATACATGAGGTGACTGAGACTCAAAAATAGTACGTGGTCATAGAAGGAAAAACCTAAGAGCTGGAAGGAACCTCAGAGGTCATCAAGATCAATCCAATCCTGAATTGGAATCACTTTTACAATGCCCCTAAAAAAAAAAAAGAGGAAAATCATTCTCTCTCCCATTAGTTACAAGGAATTCACTGTCTTTCAGTGAATTCACTTTGGAAATCACTCTTTCCAATTCTGGACGGTTCTAATTTTTTGTTTTAATACATCAAGAAGAATCCTGCATGCTTTTCTGTAACTTCCACCCAGTACATTTAGGTTTGACCAGTAGAGTTAAGCATAATTCATTTTAATTCAACAAGCATTTATCAAGTGTCTAACATTTATAAGGCATATCATTCCTTAGGTGCTGGATTTAGAACAAGAATAATACCGACAGAATTTGAGCTGAAAAAGAGCTCAGAGTCATATAGACCAACCTACTCAAAGGAAACTGGAACCTAAAGAAGTTTAACTTGCCCAGGTCCACTCAGACAAGTAGGGACAGAGCCAGGATTTGACTCAAGATGATCTGATTCAAAATCTATACATCTAAAAAACAAGCAAACAAACAAACAAACAAAAAACTATACTTCTTTCCACTGAATTATGCATGCTTAACTCAGACAAAGTGAATCAAAAAAGAAAAGTAATTCTTGCCCACAAGAAGCTTATATTCTATAAACAAGACTGATTTCTTTTCCATGTACCCTCCCTCAAATAGTTGAAGATCATTACTCCCCCACAGTGGCAAAAGTTTCCATATAGATCACAGGATCATAAATTCAGAACTAGAAGGGATCTCGCTGTTGTTTTTCAGTCATTTCAGTGATGTCCAACTCTGTGACTCCATTTGGGAACTTCATAGCAAAGATACTGGGAAGTTTGAACTGCTATTTCCTCCTCCAACTCACTTTATAGATAAGAAAACCAAGTCAAACAGGATCACACATCTAATGTATGAGTTAAAATTTGAACTCAGAAGGATGAATAATCTTCTTGACTCCAGGCCAGGCCCAGAACTCTATCCCTTGTGTTACCTAGCTGCCCTAGAAGAGAACTTGGAGGCCATCATTTACAACCCAATCATTTTACAAATAATACAAATTTCAAATATTTTACAAATAAAATTTACAAATAAAAAAAATTCAAAGGCTAAGTGACTTGTCCAGGATCACATAGTTAGCAAGTGAGTGTTGGATTTGTACCCCCATTGTACCCTTGTAAACAGGAAGTTTACAAAGTCAAACCAGAATCTGCCCTAGAAGGTCATGAAATCAAGGAATTTTAGAAGCACTAACAAGTATTTCTAGAGTTTTTAGTATTCTTCTTCTGGAATCACAAAGCTTATGATATATGATGTCATTTGAATCTCACAACTATCTTAGGGAAAGGAAGTACAAACATGATTATTCATCCTTGCTTTAGAGGATAGAGGCCTGAAATTTAAAGAATAATTTGCTCATGAGCGCAGTTTTAGATCTATAAAAGACCTCAGAAGCCATCTAGTCCAACCCACTCATTTGACAGTTCAGAGGACTGGGTTAGTTAATTTGCTCAATGTCAAACAGGTAGTTAGTTTTAGATTCAGGATTTGTGACACCAGAGCTAGTGATCTTTCCTCTGTTAGAACTCTTTTAACAGTCCCAATACACTCATGAACATGACAGTTTTTTTAATAGTCTGTGATTTCCAGGTGATTGAGAAAAAGCGAATATGGGGACATAAAGTATCAGAAAATAAAGGACTTTGACCACATGGTTTCTAATCTATCTTCTAGCTTTCAATAATATAATTCTTCTCAAGTCCCTAAATTCATGAAATATTTTCCTACCTCTATGATTTTCTCATGGCACTCTTTCCTTATCTATCTGCCCCACTCTTGCTATCTCTGCTTTTGTAATCTCCCCTATCCTCCAAGATCCAAGGCATCTCCATCATGAAGACTACTTTGATCTTCTTCCAAGTCAATCATATATTCTCTCTCTGTGGCTCTCTCCCTCTCTGTCTCTCTCTTTCTCTTTCTTTCTATCTCTATCTCTATCTCTGACTCTATTTCTGTCTGTCTGTCTTTCTCTCTCATAGAACTAGTCCCCTGTGCTTAAAGAAGAGTCAGGAGCAACTTGTCTTCAGCAACAGCATCTTATACTTATCCCAGTGTCAGGGACTGAGGTCTCTGGGTCCGAAAAAGGCAAAGGTCTGAGACCCCTGATTTCATGTGAGGTCCAGGATCTGAATAAGACAAAGGTCTGAGATCCCTCAGTTTCCACATTTTCCACCAGAAAAATAGCTGATTGAGGCAATAACCTTTTCCCCTTTTTTTCCCAGGCCCCTTTTCCCAGGCAAAAGAATCTGTTTACCCAACTCTTGGTCTCTCCCCTTTCTCAGTTCCTGTTATCTTCCTGGATATCCCCGTCCATAGTCCTTTGCTCAAGACCCTCTCTCAAGGCTAACTTTTGTTATAGGAAAATTGTTTGCATTATTATAAGTTCTTTCTTTGTGGTTTTTGCCTTTATAAGCTTGTGCTGTTCACTCAATAAACTGCATTCAATTGCCATCATCAGTTGGGGCCCTTCTGACCCCAAACTTTGACTTGCCTCTTTTTTTTCCTCGCCCTTACCTGAGGAACTCTTCGGCCCCATTCTGCCACCCTCTGGGGGCTCTCACATCCCAGTTGTGACCCTCCCACATCCACTCACCAATAAAATTTGTCAATGCCCCATCTCCTGTAGAGAAGGCCCCATGGCTGTCTGTTAACAACACACTAGACTCACAGCCTAATCCAGGAAAATTTCTGAATGAGGGTGGCTCCCTCTTGCAGCGGACTTTCTTTTCCTCCCCAGCCAAGTTCAAATTCATTTAATAGACCTTCTTGAGTACCCATAGGGAGATAAATAACTTTGCTTAGAAGACATTCCCTGATCTCATGGAGTTTACACTTTACATGAGGAGAGAAAATATCTACTTAGTTAAATACCAATTTGGCACTGAAGAAGCCAAAGTGGAGATTATGACCAAGAAAGTACTCTGCGAATGATTGAAGAAGAGAAAAAACATTTCAGCTTGGAGAAAAGTATATGGGTTAGTGGGAAGGGGGACTGTTCAGAAAAGACTATAGGAACCTTTGATGGAGCCTTGAAGAAAGAGAACCTAGGACCTCCCATCTCTAGGCCTGGCTCTCAGTCCACTGAGCCACCCAGCTGCCCCCTCCTCATTAAATTTTAAATGGATTGAAGATGCTCATATGCAATGATGGCAACTCTATCTCCTATTAGTCTGGGTTATCCAAGCTCAGATGTGCCCTCAGCAAAATAAAACAATGCCTTCAGGGCTGCCTGATTGATTCTCTAACTCCCTATCCTCAATAGATAGTTCAAATCTTTTGTTTTCTGTAGCCTCCAATACCATCCATCTGCACACCCTCACAGCTAAAGAACTTACCTCATACCTTAGAGAGAAAATAGATACTCTTAGAAGTAAGGTCCTTCTTCCTATCACCTCAAAATCCTTTGATATCAATTGCCATTCTCTTCTCCTTTGTCCCAGTCTCCAATTAAGAGATACCCTTCTCACCAAAGCCATTCCTTCTAAGAGTACCTTCGAGTTCATTCCTTGTTAGGTTTTTAAAAAGATTACCTATTTTCTTTGGCTCTAGTTGAAGACTCTATCCAGAAGCAGTGGCTTTTGATTCTACTCAGACCTCATATATTTCTTTTCTTTGCTTCCTTCCCCACCTCTCCATTGATACTGGTTAGAGCATCTGATAGCAGTTCTCTAGTTGAAGTTATTATCCCTGTCATCTGCCTTGCTACCCAAACCTTTATCCATTCCTGGAGTTCCAGTTTCACAAATATCACCAGACTCTTGGCTCAGCATATCATTTTTTACATGTGGGCCATATGGTTCCTGTCCTGTACAGGATTCCCAAGTGGCTGATTGACTGCAGTTGGACTCAGTCCTAAACCAGGGCTAGAATATAAATACTCCCTTCTGAGAGGCTTGTGTCCTGCCCTTCCCTCCATCTCAGTACTAGAAACAGGCTGCAGGCAGCAGGAACGGGTGAGTGACTGAATGGGCCAGCTGGGGTAGAGGGGACCTGGGAGAGAAATTCATTGGGAGTATCCCATAAAGCAAGGGTGGAAATGGAGATACCAATGGAGGGGGTGAGACTAGATGGAAAAATCTGATGGCAACTAGTGTAGGGACATAGGAAAGGACCTATAAAGAAGGACCCAGAAGGGGGATCTGGTGAGGAATATAAGACTTGACCTCTTCAGAGTAGGACTGAGTTGAGCAAAAAAAGGGAGAGAAGGGAATGATGATGTCCCCAAAGACAAGGAGATTTCTTTGTTTTTATAAGCACTGCAAATTCCAAGTCATGTCTAGAGAGTGAAAGCAGAGAGATCAACGTGAAATAGCAGCAGTCTGTTCATCCCCATTTACTCCACAGATCCACCCCCAGAGCCGAAAAATGGTGAAATGGGGGAAAAATTGAGATCTGCTTCCTCCTCTACCTGTACTCTTTCTCTTCATTTCAATATCCCCTTCATTCAACATCCTCAATGAATCCTTAGGCTACTTCCTGCCATTTGTCCTAAAAGAGGAATAATCAAATGTTTCCAAGACAGGAGAGGGGGGAGAAGTCAACAATTCAACTAAAGGGATGAATTTCTAAAAATATATTTTCAGGCCTTATGGTGGAGTTTTCTGGCCCTGCCCATTGGAATATTGACAGATCTCTAACAATACTGAACTGCTAGCCTTTATTCCATATTTGGGTAAGTTTGGTTTTTACACAGTAGAGTATGGAGAAGTGTTTTGAGTCTACAGAAAGAAACACTGACTTGGGAGTCCCGGGACCTGGGTTCAGATTCTATATATTACCTGTATTGCCTTATACAAACTACTTAGCCTCTCTTTACCTCAGGTTTCTCTACTGTAAAGAAGAGTTGGATTAGATATTATATCTGAGGTCCTATTAGATCTAAATCTAGAATTCTCTGAAGCTGAGAGATCTTGACAATTAATGAAAATAACACCAGAATGAAGGGTCAAATAACTAAGAATAGCAGCTTAAGGCTTGTTATAAAAGAAAAAGATTCCTAACCATTTATTCAAAGGTCATTTATAATATGCCTATTGCATATAGAAGTTAGGAGATACAAAGTTAAGAATTTTGCCCCTTCCCCTAAGGGAGTTTGTGGTCTAGTAGAGGAAGATGTACTCATTTCGTCTAGTAGAGGAACACACACAAAAGTAGATATCTACACTAAAAAGTTGTCTTTTTCATGATAAATGCATTCCAGAAGAACGAAATGCTATATGACTTCAGCGGGAGATGAGTGAATTGACAGGAAAAAATTAAAAATCTCATTTAAGCAGTAACATTTTATTTGGGTTTTTAAGCATAGGAAGATATTTAAGAAGCAAAGGTGGGTAAGAAAAACATTCCAGAAAATGTGCATGACACAAGGAGAGGGATGGAGACAGGAAAATATATGAGAATAATAGTAAAGTTTAATTTAATCAGAATATAGACCTTGTGAAAGGGAAGGATATGAGATAAGGTAGTGAAGAGACAATATTACAAGACTGGGAAGGATCATAGTGTGTCTCAGAAAGAAAACTTGAAAAAGAGATTCTTGGTCAAGAACAGGTTATATTTCACGGTCTCTGCTATCCTTTCTAGTTCTTATCTTTTGTAATTTTGTGAATGGATTTGGTTATTGATGAAATATGAAAAGGGAGGAAGTCAAGAATAACTCTAAGGTGTCTAATATAAGAAATTGGGAGGTGCCACAAATACAACTAGTGAAGTCAGTTGGCAAAATAGGTTTAGGGAAAAGATAAATAGCCTCAGTTTGGGACAAAGTAATTCATTAATTTATTGTGCAAACTTGATCATGCTTCTAAATCTCAGGCTCTTTATTTACAATGTAGAGAAAAGAATGGTTGGCTATTTTCTTTTATAAGGAGGACAAAGGATGCTACAGTCCTGAGAGGGGTGAGTCTTTATTCTTCTAGGGGGAAAAGATATTGCAAAGTTGTTTGAAATATAAATTCCCTAGATAGACTTCTTGAAAGAAAAATCAAGGTTGGATATTATGAAAAATGTACTGATTGTTAGTATCAGAACAGGAGAAAGGAAGCTAAGAAACTTTTTAAAAAATAGGTAGAAAACCCAACCTATCTGAAATGGTCTAGAGTACTCTGACCCAGAAACAAGTGACTAATGAGGAGTCCTCCAAGAAATCAACAACCTACAAAAAAATCTCAGATTTGGTATCTATTTGGCAACTGGGATGAAACTCTCTTATTTATTCCTTTGAGTGAAAACTACCCAATTCCCTCATGCTTATGGATCAGGGTTATGAAAATTATTCCATGAAAATTATTGAATATTCCCTTGGATATTCAAATAGACCCCTGGAATATTCTTCCAGGGTAAACATTCTATCACTGGCTCTTACTTTCCCCCACAGTCACATGAGAGCTACTACCACCATTGGGAGGAGGGCTTGAGCACAAGAACAGAATCCTATCATTCCCAGTATTTTCATCTCAGGGCAGCTCCTCCTCTCCACCTATACCCTAGCTTCACTATCCCCAGATTCATTTTTGATGCAGCAGAACCTTGGTTTGGAATACCAGGAAGAGTTGAATAGATCATAGCCCGACTATATGGTCAAACATTTGGGATAGATGCAGATACCTGAGCTCAAGACTCTCAGTCTAGCCATTTGGTTGCACTTTCTTTCAAGCTTCCCACAGCACCTCCTCCCCACTTTCTAAACCAGGGGTCTGCAACGTATGGCTCTTGAGCCATAAAGTCAATTTTTTTCAGGCGCTGTTACGAAGCGGCACTGTGAGCACTGTACGGCTCTCATGAAATTACATTTTAAAAAATGCGGCGTTTATGGATCTCACGGCCAAAAAGGTTGCCGACCCCTGCTCTAAACAATGGACCTCACTTAATTCTTCTTCTAAAAATGAGCCTATATAAAGAGAAATCCCTCTCCTCTTCCCCTACTACTTTCTCCTCCATTCTTGTCTCAGATAAAAAGTTGACCTATCTCCTTGTCAAGGACAAGTGCTCTTAATCATCTCCCCTTCACCAGACTGACCCTACTATCATTCTCCACTTTTCTCCCTAACCATTAGCTTCTCCTTATGATGAGGCGAATTGATAAAATAGACAGAAAGTTGGCCTTAGAATTAGGGTGTCTAGGTTCAAATTCCCTCTCAGATATTTCTGGTGCTTTTAACCTTCCTTCTTTGGATTCATCATCCGTCAGATGAAAATTTGACTTGGTGACCTCTAGGGTCACTTTTAGCTCTAAGTCTGGATCATATAATTCTATCTATTATCAGTAGGTCAATCAACTAATAAACTATACTAAGCTAGGCATACATAAAGAAACAATAGTCCTTGTCCTTAAAGAGTTAACAATCTGATGGGGAAAACAACAGGCAAATAAATATGTACAAAGAAGCTCTGTACACAATAAATAGGAAATAATGAAAAGGGGGAAAGCAGTACATTTAGGAGGCATTGGGAAAAGCTTTCTATACAAGAAACAACTAGTTGGAACTTAAAGGAAGCAAAGAAAGCCAGTAGGTAGAGATAAGGATGAAGAGCGTTCTAAGTATAAGGACAGCCTCTTCTTGGCTAAACTCGTTGAAAAGCTATCTATTCTAGGTAACTGCCCCATCCCTCTTCTCTTTTTCTCCTAAATGCTTTGCAGTCTGTTTTCTAATATCATCATTCAGTTGAAATTGCTCTCTTCAAAATTACCAATGATCTCTTTATATACAAATCTAGTGTTCTTTCCTCAATCCTCATCCTTTACATATTTCCAGCATCTAGATTTTGGTGATCCTGATTTCTCTTCGTTCTCCTCCTACCTGTCAGAATAATCGTTCTATTTTTGCTGGTTTTCTCACCCAGACCATGCAAACTAACTTTGGTTGTACCCCAAGACTCAGTTCTAGGCTTTCTTCTCTTCCACCTCCATACTATCTCATTTAGTGATCTCATAAACTTCCATTGATACAATTATCATCACTATCCAATTGATTTTCTTATCTATCTAGCCCAAGTCTCTCTAACTTTGCTCCAGTGGGTATCACCAACTGCCCTTTATTTATCAAAAACTAGATGTCCCATATGCATCTCAAACTCAACATATTCAAAGCAGAACTTATTTTCATCTTCCCTAAAACCTTCTATTCCTCCCAAATTTTCTATTATTGTTGAGGACACTCCCATCATCCCAGTCATCTGGACTCATAAATCAGAATCATCCTTAAATCCTCACTCTCATTCAACCAGTATGTTGCCAAGCCTTGTCATTTCCAACTTCAGATCATTTCTTCTCCACTTAAATAGCCACCACTAGAGTTCAGGCCCTTATCATCTCTTGTCTGAAATATTGCCAAAGCCCCCTAATTATTCACCCTGCCATAAGTTTATTCCAATTCCTAGTTACTTTCTACTCAGCTCCTAAAGTAATTTTCCTAAAGCATGGGTCTGATTTAATTACCTATTTTCAATAAATTGCAGTGATTCCTTGTCACCTCAATAATCAGATATACATATAGGTCTACTTAGTTTTTAAAACTCTTCACTATCTGTCTCCTGCCTACCTTTTCAGTATTATTATACATTTTCCCTCTTCACAACTATTTTCTAGCTATATTGGACAATATAACATTCCAGATCTGTGTGTTTGAACTGGCTATACCCAATTTCTGGAATATTCTCCCTCTTCGTCTTTGTTTATTAAAAACTGCTAGTTTTCTTCAAGACTCAGGTCATAGCTTGTCTTTGAAAGGAAGCATTTCCCATTCTTCACTCTCACATCCCTGCCTCTAAGAACTAATTGTGCCTTTTCCTCTGAGAATACTTTCTATCTACTCAGCATCTATTTTGTGTATACCAAGTGATTTACAAGGTACCTCCTCTTTATAATGTGAGCTCATTGAGATCAACGATTCTTTTTGACTCCTTTTTATCTCCAGTGCTTATTATGGCACCAGGAGTCTAGAAAGCCTTAATAAATGCTAATTTGACGACTGACTCTCAGTATTCCAAGTTTAACAAATTTCATGAGCACCACAACAACTTCTATTCTTGTCTGTGAGGGATGTAGATAGGGAAAAAAATTGTAAAGGTAGAATAGCTTCCATATACTGGAGTATTTATATATAAATTCTCCCAAATTTCAACTTTAATAATGAGGAAAAGGGAAGTGATATAGGGCATCCAGGGAAATCCCATTGACATATTTCAGCATACTAAAAAAAATGCATTATCATCACAATTTTGAAATCCATGTGAAAGGAATCTTGCCTGCTTCGCTTTTAATCCACAAAAATCATCCCTTTTTTGGGTTTCCAAAATAATATTGAGAACAGAAGGAATAGATCATCTTGCTGTTTCTTGCTTGCTTTTAATTTTATCTGTAAATAGTTAAATTAAGGAGTAGAAAAAATCTCAAAGAATTTTCCTTACCTACCTCAACAAACAACAACGAAATCTAACTTTCTTAAAGTGACTTGAAATTAGAGATTTCCCTCACCAACCTTCACTAGTCTAGGTTAATTCATATGAAAAAAAAAAAGATTCAGGATTGTCAACTCATTCATTCAATCCTTTTATATAAAAAAGAATGTATAAAACAGTGAGCTAAATTTGTAGATCTTCCCCTAGGAGACAGGAAGTTACTATTTCTGGTCCAGAAGGTCAAATCCTGGGAGTTCCCCCCACCCCACCCACTCCACCACTCCGCCCCTGCAAACTTTTCTGGTGAGGTTCACCATTCCTTGCCATTTTTCAAGATTTTAAATGTCTAGAAGGCTTTCTTCCCCCCTCCCAAATCTGTCTCAACCCCTTTTCAATTTTTGGCACCTTTTCTGTACTCTTCAGTATTATCTAATAGTGTCAACAACCTCTTGTAGCTCCCTACTTTTAACTTCTGCTTCAAGCAAATTCTCAAATAGCTAACAAGAGTCAAGGCAACAAGCATTTATAAAGTATTTACTATGTGCCAGGTACTGACCAAGTGACAGGATTCAGACAAATAAACAAAAAACAGTTCCTGTTCTCAGTGACCTCATAATTTAATGGGAGAGGCAAAATGTAAATAATTATAGAAAATACACTGTTCCATGAAGAAGATATCTCATTTTTTTTAAAACCCTTAACTTCAGTGTATTGTCTCATAGGTAGAAGAGTGGTAAGGGTGGGCAATGGGGGTCAAGTGACTTGCCCAGGGTCACACAGCTGGGAAGTGTCTGAGGCTGGGTTTGAACCTAGGACCTCCTGTCTCTAGGCCTGACTCTCACTCCACTGAGCTACCCAGCTGCCCCAAGATATCTCATTTTTTTTGGTTCTAGTCATTTTCTCTGGCTGTCCCTTATACTTAGAATATTCTCCCTCCTTTGTTCTGACTACTGACCTCCATGGCCTCCTTCAATCTCATCTAAAAGCTCACCTTCTACAGCAGGGGTTGGCAACCTTTTTGGCCGTGAGAGCCATAAACGCCACGTTTTTTAAAATGTAATTTCATGAGAGCCGTACAGAGCTCACAGTGCCGCTCCTGTAACAGAGCCTGAAAAAAAAAATGACTTTATGGCTCCTGCAGAAAGAGCCATACATTCCTGTTCTACAGGAAGCCTCTCCTAACCCTCTAATTTCTAAACCTTTCTCTCTTTTAATTACTTCCTATTTGTCTTGCATATAGAATTTTTATACATGTGTATTTATGTTGTCTTTTCCATTAGACTGTAAACTCCTTGAAAGCAAGTACAGTTTTTGTGGCTTTTTGAATCCCCAGTGATTTGGCATAGTACTAGAAACATAGTAGACACTTAATAAATATATACTGATTTATTGAGATAATCTTGGAGGAAAAGTAATAAACTTAAGGGCAATCAGGAAACATGACTTGAAGGTGAAATTATAGCTTAGACTTGAAGGGTGCTAAGGACACCTAGAAGTTCATGGTTGAGGAGGGAGACAATTCCAAGCCAATGAAAAAGTCTGATGATGAAATGTTCTATGTGAAGAGTGGCAGGGAGGACAGTTTCACTGGATCACAGAAGGGTGTAAGGTGTAAGGAGACTAGAAAGGTAGGAAGGCATCAGGTGATAAAGGACGTTAAAAGAAATAGGATTTTATATTCTATTCACTAAGTCACAGGATACCAGAAAAATTTATTTATTTGTTATTATATAATTTATTTGCACTTCAGACTTGCTTTAGGAGGATCAGTTTAACAGTTTATTGGTAAATGGACTGGAATAAAGAGGGACTTGAGGCAAAAGACGAACCAGAGAGCTGTGGCAATAGTCAGGATATGAAGTGATAAGAGCCTGCACCAGAGTGGTGGTGGTGTCAGAGGAGAGAAAGAGGAGATATATGAGAAAAAATATGAGATGTGCATTTTAGAAGGTGACAAAGAATTAGTTCTGATGAATAAAGCAGATTGTTTGGATAGGTAAAAGAACAGTAGGGAGCAGTGACAAAAAAAAACATAGAAAAGAGTATCAACGAGTAGAAATAAATATTGTCTAAGGCTAGAGAGAAATCAAGAAAGATAAGAAATTCAGATATAGCCATCAGATTTGGGAATTTGGAAAAAGTCGTTTCAATAGAATGATGAAGATGGAAGCCACATTATAGAAATTTAAGAAGAGAGTGAGATAAAAGTAAGTGAAGGAACATGTTTTAGATTGCCTCAATAGTTGAGGAACAAGAGGGAGGAAAAATACAGGATGAGTGTGAGCATATATGGATTGGTCAAGTAAGGTTTTTCTTAAGATGGGGAGACATGTATATTTTTAGACAATATGGAAGACCACTAAGAGACAAAGAGAGATTGACTTCATAAAAAAGTGGGAATGGTAGAGGAAGCTTTACTCTGGAAAAGATGAGGTGGAATAGGTCACTTGTGCACATAGAGAACTTTGAAACTTGTCAAGGAGAAGGCTCACCTCTTTATTTCAGAAAGGGATGAAAGGGCAGACATTGGGAATGATATGAGCTCTACATTTGAGTGTTATGAGATGAAGAAGAGAGTAGAAAATGGAGCCTTAAGTGAAATTAGAGGAAAATTTCTCAATTGAGAAGGCAATAGAACCCAGAAGAGGTTTGAAAAGGAAAGAAATTAGGAAGGTGTAGAATTGCTTATTTTAGTGAACTCCCAGTTGAGATTAGACAAGATAAATCTGTAATGAATCCAGTCAATACATTTTCATGATTTTCTCCTCATCTGTTCAGCAGTACATGAATAGGAGTGAAGACAGAAAATGATGGGAATAATTCGAGGCTGAGGTTTGGTCGGGTAAACAGAGGTAAAAGGACTAGAGGACAAAAAATTTGAAAGAACAGTGTAGAGTTAAACTGATTCATGAATGGTAGCAGATTTGAGCTAATACAGAGTTGAGGTACAATCTAATCCCCATTCCACCACAGCTCTGTATTATAGCCCCAAACTCCTGCAGATCCCTAGCTATCTCAGAGGGTAATCTGTTCCTGTAATGGTCCACCTGGACAGACCTATTCAACTTATGTCCTTTCTGTTTCTCTCTTTTTCCTTCTTTTCTTTGCATTCTTTCTTTTCTCCCTTCTTCCCTCTCCTTCCCTCACTTCCTCTTTTCTTTTCCTTCAGATAAGAAGATAAGATAAGTAAGATAAGAAACCAAGGCAAAGGCAAAGTTAAGTGATTTGCCCAGGGTCATACAGAAAGGCCAGATATGAAATCATGAAGATGAGTCTTCCAATTCCAAATCCAGTGCTATATCCACTGTAGAACCTAGTTCCCCCCACCCAAAAAATGTGTCCCAATCAGAATCAAATGAAATGGGTATATTTATGTATGAAATGTAATAGATAATAAGGATTGTGCATGAAATTTAAGCTCTATTATAATAAACAACTTTCTTTTTCTGTAAAAAAAACATTAAGGGGGCAGCTGGGTAGCTCAGTGGATTGAGAGTCAGGTCTAGAGATGGGAGGTCTTGAGTTCAAATATGGCCTCAGACACTTCCCACCTGTGTGACCCTGGGCAAGTCACTTGACCCCCATTGCCCACCCTTACCACTCTTCCACCTATGAGACAATACACAGTATTGACTCCAAGACGAAAGTTAAGGGTTTATATTTAAAAAACAAAAACAAAAACACTAAGTATATAATTTTCAAGACTTGCAGTTCTATTTTTCTTTCTAGCTTCTTTTCTCTTCTGTATGTTTAAACAATGCTTCAACGACCTTCTTTCCTTCTTTTCTTCTTTTTTCATTTGCTATTAAAGGAATAAGTTGGTAGTTATATTTTCTAGCTAATAAAATTAGTTTTTTACTACATTGTGGCTCCTGTTGCCATGGTAACACAAGTTCTCACATATTTTATGATTTCCAGAATAGCTTTCCTTTTTTTGGTTATTAGGTGAGATATATGTATACATCCATTCCCCTCTCTGACCCATTGATTCTTCCCTTTTGACAAAAATTTTTAAAAAATAAGTAAAAAACATTTTAAAAGATCAGTCAACACATTGATAGCATTTGACAGTAGAAGCAACATTCAACACCCCTGGTCCTTCACATCTGCAATAACAGGAACTCTTCTCTGAGGCCAAACTTGGTTATTAAAATAACATAGTATTCTATTTATTTTCTTTTTTCTTCCTTCTATAAAGCTGTAAGACTTATTTGTGTATATAAATATATGCAAATATATGCATTTGTATGCCATATGTATACACACACACACACACACACACACATATATATATATATACTTTATCCCCTCTATTTAATCAAGACATTTTTTGTAGTTCTAAAGGAAAAGCTAGACTTCAGCTTCTCTAACTGGTGCCATAGCCAAGTTCTTCACTGAGCTAAATAAAATATGAAAAATCAATGTTGCTTCCATGCCCCTAGATTGAAAAGGAAAAAAAATAAGGTAACAGAACGGGGGGGGGGGCACAAGATTGATTTAGATGTAGTACAAACATCCTAGAAACAAGAGCAAAGAACATCAGTGGAAAGAGAATTTTTCATAGCCCTTCAGAATATTCTTGTCTAGACTACCCATAACCCTTTGCAATTATAGAGACTACATACTCTTCAGGGAGAGATTTAAACACAGCAAACTTGCCTTTCCAAATAATGTTATTCTTTGAGAAAAGAGTTCTCTTTGGAGAAGCAGAGTGACAAAGTCTCAAAGCTGAAAGGGACTGAAGACAACATCCAAATAGACCCCAAGAACCCCTTTTACTACCTCCCTAATAAATGTTCTTGCAACATGAAATCAAAGACTACCAGTAATGGGGAATACACTGTCTTACAAGATGGGGGAAGATCACAAAGATTTGTTCTGTGTCCAGAAAGACTTCCCTGAGGAGAGGACCTCTTGGGAGCTTTTGTAGTTGAGAGAGCCCAGAGGACTTTGTCTCCAGTTGTGCCGGCCCTGTGGGGTCATGAGAGCCAAACAGGTACTTATTTCTGTGAGGGAACATTTCCCCAGTGAAACAGTGTCTCTGGGGAGGAAGGACAGTAAAAATCCAGGCCTGAATCTTAGCCATGTTTATATTGGCTGAGGGATCTCAGAGCACCAGGTTAGGCCTTAGTTCTCACTGTGACTCAGATAGGCTGCTAGGAAGGCCAGCCCCCATCCACAGCAGGGGTGCAGCTAACCCAGAACAGATATGGGGAGAAGGGAAGGCAGGAAGGAGAATTCTCATGTACAGAGAGTCCGAAGGCCTCTTAATTGCAAAAGAAAATATTTCTACATGATATATATTCAGAGCAAGGCCACCCTAAAAGGGCATAGCCTGATAGAGTAAAAATAGTGAGCCTAGATTTGAGAGAGACTTGAATTTAAATCTCCCATTTAATTACTATGTGACTCTAGGCAAGGTTTTTAACTTCTCTAAGGCTCATTTTCTCCATTGATAAAAATGGGATTATATGTATGTATATACATACATATATATGTGTTATATATAAAGTTATTGTGAAAAAATTCATTATACAATGCCCTCACATCTGTCTTCTGGAAACAGAGGATGATCATCATAATTTAATGAGAAACACTTGTGAAGAGATGCCATTTATCCCCCTAACTCCCTTACTTGCAATTGACCATCTTCCTTTTTCTGGGATTAAACAAATGCCATGCCCTTCAAAGGGCACTGAAAGCTGTGGCATACTTTTGGAGATGATTTTTCCTTACTCCCACATGCTCTTAAGATTCATTATTTCCTTCCTTGCCATATAGGGGAATAGACACACACACATTTCATGTCTAACTGTATGGTCGATTAACAACGAGCAACTCGGGTTTTTTCTTAGTCTTCATCATTAATTCCTGACATATTTGAAACGGATGACCACCTTCTCCTGCTAGATTCTGCCTCCCCTCTGGGCTCTTAGGGTGCTACTCTAAGTTTTCTTTTTAATCATAATTCCATTTCAACTTCTCTGAATAGATCATTATTCATATCCTGCTCCTTAACTGTGTACTCTAGAAATCTGTCCTTTTGTAGTCTGTTACTAAACATTTACATAGTCCCCACTATGTGACAGCTACTGTTCTAAGTGCTGGAGATACAAGGAGAAGCAAAAGGATGTCCTTGTTCTCAAAGATCTTACAATCTAAAAAGGAAATAATATATGATGTACGTACAAGCTATATAAAAGATAAATTGGAAATAATCAATAGAATGAAAGCCCTCGAATTAAAGGTAAATAGAAAAGGCATATATACATGTATTTGCACACACACACATATATATGTGTATATATATATACACATGTAGTATTTCTGACCAGCAATTTTTGCATGAAATCTTAGATTCATTCAAAACTTGAGTCATTTAGTGTTTCTTATTGCACCTTTCAAAGCTGGCCACTTGGGCAGAAAAATAAATCTTTATGACTACAAGCTCTTCCTTGTCTGAACCTCTGATCTGGGGCCTGGATTAGATTGCCCATGGAGGACAAATTTATTAACTACATATACTTGCTGGTTAATGGTAAAGTGATAGCCTATAAATCTGTAAGCTTAAAAAAGGATGGTCCGGAGCTGGTGTGAGCTGCTATAGCTACTGTAGCACTTCATGTATCACCTGAAATAACCATCAAGTATATGCCAGTTTGAGTCACCTAAATCTTAAAAATAATCTAGAATGATGATAGCTAGCTTTGCATAGTGTTTTAAGGTTTGCAAAGCACATTACAAATATTATCTCATTTAATCTTGAAAAACACCTGAGAAGAAAGTACCATTATTAAATTCGTTTTATATTTGAGAAAGCTGAAGCAGGAATAGTTTATTTATTTTTTTGTTAAAATTTTTTTTAATTTTTACTTTGAATATTTTCCCATATTTACATGTTTCATGTTCTTTCCCTCTCCCCAAACCCCTCTAACCACCTTAGCTGATGCACAATTCCACTGGGTTTTACATGTATCATTGATCAAGACCTAATTCCATATTATCGATAGTTGGACTAGAGTTATCATTTAGTGTCTTCATCCCCAATAATATCCCCAACAGCCCATGTGTTCAAGCAGTTGTTTTTCCTCTCTGTTTCTTCTCCCACAGTTCTTCCTCTGAATGTGGCTAGTTTTCTTTCTCATAAGTCCCTCTGCCTTGCTCTGGATTCTTGTATTGCTGCTAGTAGAGAAGTTCATTATATTCGATTATACCACAGTATATCAGTCTCTGTGTACAATGTTCTTATGGCTCTGCTTCTTTCACTCTGCATCAGTTCCTGGAGGTCTTTCCAGTTCACATGGAATTCCTCCAGTTCTTTATTCCTTTGAGCACAATAGTATTCCATCACCAACAGATACCACAATTTGTTTAGCCATTCCCCAATTGAAGGGCATTCTCTCATTTTCCATTTTTTTTTTTGCCACCACAAAGAACACAGCTATAAATATTTTTGTACAAGTCTTTTTCCTTATTATCTCTTTGGGGTATAAACCAAGCAGTGCTATGGCTGGATCAAAAGGCAGATAGTTGAAGCAGGAATAGTTTAAATGCCTACCTAAGATCACAAAGCTAGTAAGTGCCTCAAATTTGAACTCAAATCTTACCGGAATTTAGGTCCAGTCCTCTACACATCAAGCCATCTCAATCTAAAAATGTCAGTGTCAATCTATACCATTCACAAAGAGCAAAAATCCCACCTAATCTTTTTCTTTGAGACTCCTTCCTTAGCTTTAAACAAAAACAAAAAGTCTTTCAACCTTATTGCCATTTTCTTGCCTTTTTTGACATAAAATATGTTGGCTGTCTGAGTAAATCATTTACAGACTGTAAAGAAACTCTTCCAGACAGAAAAGGAAGAAGTCCTTAAAACTAACCACCAGAACAGGTTCCTGGATGTTTTACCAGATTTTGCTACTAAATCCCACATCAGAATTCATAGATGTTTGCCATTCTCTTCCTAATTCCTTATTTTTAACAGTCTTAACAAACCTTATTGGCAAACCATTTTCTGATTTATCCAGGATAGTGAAGTGGAACCTAAATAGAAGATGGGGAGAGATTCAGGGAACTATGGAGAGGAAATGTGGCATATTATAGAGACTACTGGTTACAAAATTTGAAGACCAAGTTGAAATCCCACCTCTGAAAATTACTCTGAAACACTAAATTAAGAGCCTCACAGATTAGACAGAGTAGAGACAAGAATGAAAAGAGATATGCTGCCTCTCAGAGGGATCATTCTCATGCTCAAGAAGAAATATAAAAATTGTCAACAATGCTATGGAAGAAACTCTTATTTAATTATGGTTTGAACTAGCCTATCAACTCCTTAAGAGCAGGGACTATCTTTTGACTTCTTTGAATCCCTATCACCACAGCGTCTGGCATATATTAGGTGTTTAATAAATGTTTATTGACTGAATGACAAATAGTGTCCAGATGCCCCAATTCTATATGAATAAGCAACCGAGTTGAGCTAATGCTGCTTCTCTTTTCTCTAGGTGTCATCCTTTTCCAGTAGAGCATATGAAGAGCATATAAAGAAAACTTCCTGACTATCTTGCCACCCAGGTGTTACCTCTGCACTGCATACCTCTTCACTGGCCTAACTTTCAAATTTGACTTTGATATCAATACAGCACCTGGATCAACCAGCACTACCTGGATCAACCCTGGTGTCAGAAGCTAGAAGGTTTTCTATAGTTAAACACTAGATAGATGGACATGGCTTAGTTTTACATTTGAATACTCCTCAACTGGTCACCAGACTGACAACTGTATGTAGAATTTATCCTAAGATCCTTTACTACCAGGTCCTAGAAAGATATTCCTTTCTACACCCAGAGGTACATATACACACAAAACACACGCATAGCTGGCTTAAACTTTGGACCTTTCTCACCTACTCTGCATGGAGTACTGCCATCCCCAGCCACTAGGTCATGACATCCAACCACACAACATCCCAATTGCCAGCCTTTCTCCTGCTTGGGATACCCTGGAGAGAAGATATCCACAAGTGGCTCTCTATTCCCTTCTTCTTCCTCTACCTTGCAGCTGCTCTAGGCAATGGTGCCATACTGGTGGCAGTGGCCCGGAATCCATCACTCCGTGAACCCATGCATTGTTTCCTCTCCATGCTTGCTGTCACTGACCTGGCATTATCAGGCACCACACTACCTACCACATTAGGCTTGTTGTGGTTTGGCATCAGCCAGGTGGCCTTTGATGTTTGCTTGACCCAAATGTTTTTCATCCATGTTGCCTCAGTGGCAGAGTCATCAGTGCTCCTTGCCATGGCAGTAGACCGATGGGCTGCCATTGCCTGTCCACTGCGGTATTCTGCTCTCTTAACTCACCGAGTGGTTGCAAAGGTAGGACTGGCTGTGTTGGTCCGTTCAGCTCTCACTTTGCTACCCCTGCCATTCTTGCTACTCAGGTTGACTTATAATGAACAACGGAGGCTTACCCACTCTTTCTGCTTCCATCCAGATATCATGAAGCTGGCACGTAATGAAACTGAAGTCAATGTTCACTATGGTCTCTTTGTTATCTTGTCTACAGCTGGTATTGACTCAGTCCTCATTATTCTCTCCTATATGCCTATAGCAAAAGTAATTCTGGGCTTAGGGTCATGGGAAGAAAGAGTGCGAGCTGCAAGGACCTGTGTGAGTCATGTGGCGGCTGTCCTAGTGTTTTTTGTGCCCATGATTGGACTTTCAGTCATGCATCGTTTTGGGAGTCATGGTCCACTGCCACTGGCCTTGGTAGCCTACACCTACCTCCTGGTGCCACCTGCTCTCAACCCTGTCATCTATAGTATCAAGTTTCAGTGCATCTGGAAGACTCTGCTCAGGCTCTGCTTCTACCAGCCTGGAGCCCCAAGGTGGGCAGCATCTCCACCTCCCACCCACACTGGACATAAATCTCTCTCAATTACATGCTCCCAGAGATACTCTGTTCAGATAATGCAAATGGAGTCCTCACAATTGGAGAATTCCCAGTCTGATGAAGGAGGAATCGGACTAGTCTTTGGGGATGATCAAGTATGATGAAGGCATATGTGACATAGAATGAAGATTAACAAATAAGAAAAAAAAATGCAATCAATTCCAACTCTAAAGAAAGTGGTCCCAAGCTATCAAACCAAATCCTGGGGGATTTGGTAGATGATAATAAAAGATGGAATGAGTGGAGTACCTAGAGTTAGATTTGCTCAATAGGGCTGGAATGGTTTGCTGCAGTAGATAAGTTTAAAAACAAAAATGACTGGAGTATAGTAGTAAGCAGTAAGTAGTAAGAATGCCAGATTTGGAAACAGAAGTAGTGGCTTTTTTTATTTACTGGCATTTTTAAGATTATTTGTAATCACTTTACCTCTTAGGCCTCCAGTTTCTTCATCTGTTAAGTGGGAATTAATTAAATCTATTCTGTACATTTTTAAAGGCTACTCCAAAAAACAAGTAAGATAACATATGTGAAAACACTGAAAACTGTAGAGCTCTAGGAAAACATGAGAAATTATAGAAACAGAGCCTTGAAGGGAAGACCAGTTGTTTGCCTATGATTTCTCTTTCTGCATCAGGATTCCTGATGGAAAATCCCTGGATGCTGCTAATCCCTATGGCTTACCCACAAGCATTAAGAAGTTCAATGTTTCTGACCCATTAGTCCATCAGTTTACTGGTTCAAAGTTTTAATAAGTCCAAATTTCAAAGCTCTATTATATTCTGAGACCTATCTACACTTCAGCCTCTGCCACCATTGCCTCTACATGTAGCCTCTGCCCTCCTTCCACTTACCTGAGCTATCATAAGAATTTACAGGATTTATTACAGCAGAAAACTCCCATAAAATAATATCGAACACACAAGAAATTACAGTCTAAATGTTATCTGGCCTGTGATATCACAACCTGGCATGAAACCTTCAAGTTCTAAGCTATCACCAGTAGAATTTAAATCCCCTGAAGGCAAAGGATACATTGGTTTGTCTTATCTACAGAACAATGATAATGGAGAGCTGAGAAGAAAGCCATTGTGGCCCAGGATGATGGACACACTGGTGAGAAAGTTGCCCTCCAGCTTTTGATTCCAGTCTCATCCTGTTCTGCTCAGTATGGGAAGAAGAGACAGAGGGAGAGATCTGGACTTCTTTCTCCTTAGTCTGTTAGCCAAGAGTAGCCTTTGCTTCCATTTTGCTGTTGTTGTCATTGTTAGTTTGCTTTTTTAACTTCCTGATTGTACTCCTTTGTACTCACCTCTTTTCATGAGTTCAAAAAGAGAAAAGTTGGAAAACTGCCTAAATCCTTCTCTGGTATGATTCATGATGATAATAGAGTGGGATTGGGGTGGAGGTTTTTGCCCTGTTAAAGAGATGTGAGCTACTGTTCCTTTGTAGCACAACTTGAGGAGTAGAGAGGTGGATACAAGGCATTCATTTGGATTCTCATAAGTAGAAGAGTATATTGTATTTATCCCATTAAACCATATGGTCTAGACTGGGTTTTGTGGACTTCCAAGATAATCCATAAATAGATTTCATGGGAATAATGAATTTCTCCTCCCCCAATTTTTTTTAAACTCTTACCTTCTGTCTTGGAGTCAATACTGAGTATTGGCTCCAAGGCAGAAGAGTGGTAAGGGTAGGCAATGGGGGTCAAGTGACATGCCCAGGGTCACACAGCTGGGAAGTGTCTGAGGCCAGATTTGAACCTAGGACCTCCCGTCTCTAGGCCTGGCTCTCTATCCACTGAGCTACCCAGCTGCCCCCTTCCCCCAATTTTTTTTGAAAACTGTATTTTAAAATAATTAGTTTCTTTTGTCACCTTGTGTATTTTATTTCAGTAATTTAGAATATTATTTTGAGAAAAGGTCTCTAGGTTTCATTAGATTCTCTAAGGAGCCTATGACACAAACATGGTAAAGAACTCCTATCTAAGACTAACATAAGCTCTGAAAGGAAATATTAAACCTCAGACAGAAAGAAAGGTAGAAAATAGGCCTGCATATTCCTCAAAGAACTACTCTTAGTTGGAAGGATTTCTAGCATCCAAGCCTAGTTCCCCATCAGACCTCTCCAGTAAGGTAATACTTGTATTACTATTAACTGGGACCATTATTCATTCTACTTGTGAGAGTTCAGGAACATGTTATCCATAGACTTCTTTACTCTTATATTTGGGAAGTCCTTACGTACCTTACGCAAATTGCCTGGGAGACACATAACCTTCTCAGGCGTGTAACGGGATTGCTTATAGGGAATTCATATTATCAAAAGCAAGCCCACTCAAGTAATACAATATTCCCATACTGGGTTGAACCCAGGAAGAAGTTTCCTAAGTACCAAATGATCACAACTCTAGAAAAATTTCTTTTTCAGGAAGGTTCCATTGGAACAAAAGGTATAGATAAATATGAAGAATATCTTTCATATATCTATGTTGAAAGTTTCTAGAGAAATTCCATTCAGCAAGGGTATCTATCAGATCAGAAGGCCTGAAGATAATGCCTCTGTGGTTGTGTCTGAGTGAAGGCTTTGAGGATAGGAATTTTGTGTCTTCTATTTCTTGACTCTCACATATTCTGGAAGAGAGGAGGAGTTGGGGAGAGGAAGGGAAGGGGAAGCTCAGGAAAGATTATTTGCATGGTGAATTCATTTCAGGAATAAATCCTTTTTTTCTGGTGTCCACAGGGCTAGGAACAAGTGACCATATAGGTGATAAAATATGAAACATATGGGGAAAATCCTCTGGCTCCCATGTTTCTTTGCCTGACAATCAATGATGCCTGATATCTTCCCCTTTAAATCTTTACTTCCATGGGTTAATATCTTTGTCCTCTTTGCCCTCCTTAGTTATAAAATGAATCTCTTGGGGAGGGCCCACACACAAAGGCTTTAGTTTCCCACCCTATTCCCTCAAAGAATCGAGGAGTTAAACATTAAAAACAAAAAAAAAACAAAAAACAAACAAAAATACTCTAGAACTCTGCAAGAGAATGGCTATGTGACCTAGAAAAAAAAGTTAGGGCTATTTTAGATAAGCATTGTGGACATAAAAATTTGTTAGAATATGGCCATTTTCATCTATGATAATATTCTGTTTGGTTTCCCTTCTTTAAGGCTATCTCTGCTACAACCTATCCTTCATGTAGCTGCTCAAGCGATTTTCATCAGTCTTTGTCTCTCTATCTTGTCTCTCTTCTCTCTACTTCTCTCTCTCTGTTTCTCTCTCTCTCTCTCTCTCTCTCTCTCTCTCTCTCTCTCTCTCTCACACACACACACACACACACACACACACACACACACACACACTCACTGCAACTTTGTTTCTCACCTCAGGTTACACATGCCTGAAATGCATTCTCTTCTTCCCTTTGTCTTTATTTTCCTTTTAGAATCACTTCATTGCAGGTCAGCTAGGTGCCTCAATGAATTAAAAGCCAGGCCTAGAGATGGAAGGTCCTGGGTTCAAATGTGATCTCAGACACTTCCTAGATGTATGATCCTGGGCACATCACTTAACCCCCATTGCCTAGCCCTTACTATTCTTCTGATTTTGAACCAATACATAATATGGATTCTAAGATGGAAGGTAAAGATTTTTTTTAAAAGAATCAGTTCAGTGATTACATTCATGAAGCCTTTTATTGCCTACCCAGATGGATGCTAGGGCTCTCCCTTTTGTTTTAAAACCCTTAATTTCTGTGTCTTGGCTCCTTGGTGGAAGAATGGTAAGGGTGGGCAACGGAGGTCAAGTGACTTGCCCAGGGTCACACAGCTGGGAAGTGTCTGAGGTCAGATCTGAACCTAGGACTTCTGTCTCTAGGCCTGACTCTCAATCCACTGAACTACCCAGCTGTCCCCATAGGGCTCTCCCTTCTAAACCTAAAATCTGTAGTATTGTGATTTACATTCTTTATATTCTCATATGTATGTATGTATGTATGTTGTCTTCTCCTCCTGTAAAATGTAACCTCTAAGAGTAATAATTGTTTCAATTTTCTCAGTATCCCCAGGATTTAGTACAGTGTCTAACACACAGTAAATGATTACAAATTCTGCTTGCTTGCTTTATTCAGCCACGGAAAACATCAAACTTCTCTAAGGCACTACATTGGGATGAATCAGAAACTACTGGAGAGTACAGTGTAGACAGTAGTAAGGCTGATTACATAGCAATATGATTGATAAAATGAATAAAAATTCTAGTCAAAGGTTCTATCCCTAGGTTGCCTTCTCTGCTCTTCTTTATCTTTTCTTTTTCTCTTCCCCTCTCCCTCCCGTATGCTAATAGTCTACTCCTTCTTCCTCTCTTCCTCTCCCTTGGTTTATTTTCCTTCCTGATATTTCTTTTTCACTTTCTTCCCCAGCTCTCACTAAAGCCATTGTCTCCAATCATTCCCTTCAGAGAACTCATCATTCCCATCACACTTAGGCGCCACCTGACTAATCTACATAAAGGGTGCCATTAGGAAGATAATGTCTCCTCTAAGGTCCCAACACTCTCAGAGACTCCCAGGCCAGAATGCTCTAACCTCAAGGGGCCTGGGAGCTTCAGTTAGGATTTCCTAGGCAGAGATATAAGGGATGAGCAGAGCTAACCCTTAACTGAAAACAAGACTGGGTGAGACTAGGCTGGTCAGAAGCATTGGACCATTATGTAAAAGCTGAGGTTAGTGACTTTGTTCACAAATTTCCCTGGTTCTTTATTTTCCAGTTTGGTGGAGTTAGATAACTGACATGAATGGAAAATCCTCATATTTCACTGGCTTTTTCTAGCACTTCCTATCCTTGCCTAGAGTTATTTATAAATAGAATCTATATCAGATCTGATGTTTCCTTCATCCTCTTGCCTCTGTTCTTCAAAGAGATTCAGAGGAAAGATAATATGCAGAATATGGGAATTGGTTAAACCAGAGGGTCTAGATAATTGACATCTAATATTGAGTGAACTAGAAAAATGACTGCCTTCTTAAATTCTAGAGACTGTCCATCAAAACAGATGTCCAAGGGGGCGCTAGTGGCTCAATGGATTGCTAGCCAGGCCTAGAGACGGGAGATCCAAGGTTCAAATCTGGCCTCAGACACTTCTTAGCTGTGTGATCCTGGGCAAGTCATTTAACCCCCATTGCCTAGCCCTTACTGCTATTCTATATTAGAACCAATACACACTATTGATTCTAAGAGGGAGGGTAAGGGTTTAAAAAAAAAAAGAACAGATCCAAGAATTGAAGATGGTGTTTCTAATAAGAGATACCCTTCACTGAAAGAATAGGAAATAAAACAGTTGACTGAGGTGTGCAGAAAAGAAAGAAAATAAAATGACTCTTCAGAGCTTCTTTCAGACTAATCACTTTAATATTATCTTCAAATCACAAACCATCTCAGTCTTCTCAGACCTCATCTTAAAATCATAATGCTTTAGTTGAAGATTCTTAACCTTTTTCAGGTGTGCATCACAATCCCCTTTCACTTTTCTTATGGAATCTATGGACTCCATCTGAGAATGTTTTCAAATGCAGAACATGAGATACACAAGATTGCAAAGCATACAAAATATGTTGCAACACAGTCCTCAAAGGATCTTAACAACAACAAAGTTTATAGTCACCAGGTTAAAAACCCATTACAAACCATCAAAACTTTGAGTTAATTACCAACATTCTCATTTTACTAGGAGGGAAATTGGTTCTCAACTCTAATTCCAGGGTACCACACAATTTCCTAAAAACCTGGAATCCCCCACTACCAATAAGGATTATTGTTCAATTTTCCAGTCACAATCTCTTCAGGAAGAAGACAACTTTTGGTAAAAGTCATTGTGTGCATATGTATCCTGGAGAGGGTAATAATTGAGTCTAATGCTTTTCTTCCAGGTGCTTAGTCTTTCTCAGAAAGAAAAAAAAATGATGTAAGATGTTATGACTGGATAATTTGTCAGAGACCATGTAGTTCAATTTTTTTCTCACAGATGAGGAAATTGAGGAATGATTCAGTGGTTCAAAGGGTGGCTTTAAAGTTTAATCACACTGATAGTTCTAATTATTTCCTCTCTCGATCTATAAATTGATACCCCTGAATATTTGTTTTCCATGTTCCATGATTGCCACGTGTAGCTCTAGTGAGGATCTCCCTTCTTAAATCTCATTCCTTTTCTTTCAAGGTTCCTAGGGATTCAATTACAATATCTATGGAAGACACCCAGATATACTCCATGGATCTAAACTCCAGGTCTGCCTTACTACCTATCTATTATACATCCCCACCACTTGGTGACATACTCAAACTAAACATGTTTAAAACATTATCTTTTCCTCCAAATGCTCTAACATCCTAATACCCCAATTTCTGTTAAGGATATGACCATTATTCCAGATACCCAAGTTCCAGAACTAGGAACCCTAACTTTTCTCCTCTCTTTCTCCCCATCTCTAATATCCAATAAGATGTTGAATCTTGCTGATTCTACCTCTTTAATATCTCTTGCATTTCCCTGTTCTTTCTACTCATAACACAACCTCCTTACTTCCTGCTCCCATCACTCTCATCTAAAGTACTCAATGAAATACTAGCCTCTTAATCGATCTCCCTTCTCCTTGTCTTTTCCCATTCTATTAAATATACCTGCAAATTGATATAATTAAAGTTCATCTGAATATGTTACTCCCCTCCTCAAGAAGCTTTAGTGTTTCCCTAATGCATCTAAGATAAAATACAAATTTCTTTGTTATATTTTAATCCTTTCAGAATCCATCTCCAGCCCCTCTCCAAGTCTGATTACACAATATTTCCCAGCACCTTTTCTGTGCTCCAGTTAAATGGATATACAGGTTGTTCTTCACATAGGAAAATACTACTATTTCACTGTTATTGCAGACTATCGCTTATGCCTAGAATACTCTTCTCCTGTCTCTACCTCCAGAAACCTGTAGTTTATTTCAAAGCTCTATTCAAGTGGATCTCTTCCAATAGGTCTTTCCTGATAGTTCCAGATTTTGTACCTCTCACTCCCACATCACTTTGTATATGTTTGTTATATTTTCACTCAATTTTATTCATTTTATCTTCTCATTGGAATGTAAGTTTCTTATTTTTTACTTCATATCCATAGCAACACTTAGCATGGAGCCTGGCATGTAATAAGCATTTAGTAAATGCTAATTCATTGAGGAAAAGTCAGTCTCTTCCCATCTTAGCTCCCTTCTGGGGACTATCCCTTCCCATTTCTTCCAATTATATGTACCTGACTCTCACTTCTCTAAGCCGCCTTCTCTTTGCTCCCCTTGTCTTTCTTTCCTTCTCTCTGAGATTGACTTTGTCCCAGAGAATTGGGAGAACTATAAAGAAACAAGTCTTGTGTGGCTTGAGGGTACAGAACAGAGAAAAATGATGAGAATCCTTCAAATTGTCTATTTCTTATGGATACAAAATATTGGGTAATGGTTTCTTAAACAACTCTTGCAACTCCACCCTAAAACTCCACTCTCTGCTGCTTGCAGTGCCAAAGAGGTGAGACAAGAGACTTCAGCCTCTGTTCCTTTTATTCTCTGTCCTATGTCTATTGTACTCACATCTATCAATTTTAAGAAATATTTGTAACATCTTGGTGGTATGCAAAAAAGAAAAGAAAAATTACACTATTATTCTCATTAACTTCTAACTGAAATTTAGTATTTTCTTTAATTATTTTAAAAGCATTATTGTGAGAAGTCCATAGGCTTCATCAGACTGACAAAGGAGTCCATGACCCACACACACACACACAAAAAGGTTAAGAATCTCAGATTTCAAATTAATCCAAATTAATTTTGAATCTTTTAAAAATAATTTATATTGTAGGAAACCTGTCAAGGAAAAGAAATCTACATAATAGCTGCAAAATGTATGACAAAGGATGGCCACTGATGGTTCTTAGACCACCTCCTTCTAAGTCAATGGGAAACCAAATTTTAGTATCTGAGATTTGAAAAAAGTGTCTACAGTTTCTTACATTCTTGATAAATATTTATAGACATTGCTCCTGCTTTGTTTGAAACTATATGTAAAGTCTGAGGTGGTCTCACCTCTTAAGAGACTTTTTCTCTTTCAATGATGTCTTTTCCCAAATCCCATGACAACAGTTCCTTCTTCCAACCATCAGCTTTCCTGCTAATTGGCATCCCAGGCATGGAAGCTGTACATGGATGGATCTCCATCCCCTTCTGTTCCATGTATACTCTGGCTCTCACAGGCAACTGCCTGATCCTGCTAGCTGTGAAAAGAACTCCCAGCCTGCACCAGCCCATGTATTACTTCCTGTCCATGTTGTCCCTCACTGACTTGGGACTCACTTTGTGCACACTTCCCACCACCCTGGCTGTGCTCTGGTTTGACTATCGCCGCATAGCCTTTGATGCCTGCTTGACCCAGATGTTTTTCCTCCATTCTTTCTCTGTTGTGGAATCCTCAGTGCTGCTAGCCATGTCCTTTGACCGTTTTGTGGCCATCTCCAACCCACTGCGCTATGCCTCTGTCCTTACCAACAGTGTCATTGGCAGGATCGGAATGGCTATTGTGACCCGTGCCACTGTTTCTCTCTTCCCTGTGCCTTTCCTGCTGAAGCGGCTAAACTTCTGCCCTGGGAAAGTCCGTCTTTCCCACTCATTTTGCTTTCATGCCGACATGATGAAGAGGGCCTGTGCTGATATCACTGTCAACATCCTATATGGGCTCTACGTAGTGCTGTCCACTGCAGTTGTGGATTCCTTACTAATTGCCCTTTCCTATGGACTCATATTACATACGGTAATGGGTTTAGCTTCTCCAAGAGAACGGGTTCGGGCCCTCAACACATGTGTTTCCCATATTTTAGCGGTTCTGGTCTTCTATATCCCAGTCATTGGAGTGTCCATTATCCACCGCTTTGGTAGACACGCACCTCCCATCGTGCATGCCCTTGTTGCCTATGTCTACTTGGTAGTGCCCCCTGTGCTCAATCCTATCATCTACAGTGTCAAGTCTAAGCACATCCGGGAGGCACTACTCAAGCTGCTAAGGAAGAAGGGACAAGGTTGATTTTTTTCCAAGGGAATAGTTCTAGGATCCCAGGAAATTAACAGGGTGGAACTGTGAATACAACCAGAACCATGGAAAGAGTAACCGTGTGCGTGCGTGTGTGTGTGTGTGTGTGTGTGTGTGTGTGTGTGTGTGTGTGTACACATGCAGAGTCTTTAGTACATAAAGATAGAAGGCAAGAGATATCATATTTTAAAGTTAAGATAGTTGCCATTCTCATGAAAGTCCAGTGATTTAAATTAGATCACTTTTTTAAGTCCCTTCCAAGAGTAATAAAGTACTGAATTTGGAGTCAGGAAGACTCAGATAAGTTTCTTGGGCTCTCCCAGCCTCTCGGTGTCTTTGCTAAGAATGGAGTTAATAATAACAACTAACTTACAGGATCAAAAAAATGTATATGGAAAAAGTACTTTGTAAACCTTAAAACACTATGTAGAAGACAGCTAACTGGATACTATCCTTTTATGCTAGCCTGAGAAGTGGACAACGGTATATATCCAATAAATGTCTTAGAGAATATTGAGTACCACATGAAATGCATCCCTATAAGCATTAAGGGGAAAGACAGTACAATATTGTGGGAATAAAATTAGACTTGAAAGCAGAAGATTTTCAAAGGCTAAAGAAACTCCATAAGCTCAGGTCTTTAATCTACTACTTCCTACATCTATGACCTTAGGTAGGGCCCTTAGCTTCCTTGATCTCAGTTTCTTCATCTAAAAAGTATACCTTATACTTAATAACATAGATATTAAGAGCAAATCATACTACATTCAGAAAATTCCCTAGGTTTTAATTTTTCCCATTTTTAAGACTATTGCTAGATTCAAATGAGATGAATCTATGTGGTATGCTTTGTAACCATGAGTTTATAAGTATTAATTTATTATTCTGAGTAATTAAATGACCAGCATGACCTCACCAACTCCTGAGACTTTTCAAGGAATGTCAACATGCCACTAACTTTGTTTCTAAGACCTACTACATAAAAATATCTTCTTTTGTACTCTCCCTGCCCTGCCACCAGTGGACAATTATCCCTTCAACATGTGCTGGACCTCTTCCTTACGTCTGAGCTGCAGTGAGGTGAGGTTTGGCAGGATTTATTTGCAAGAAGAAAGTAATTTCATAACTTAGATGCAAATGACAAGAAATAAGAGAACTAAAATTTACATGGCCAATGGAAACAGTACCTGGTGTTAAACATATTATTTCTAAACATTCTTAAGGGACTCAATGGTGTGTCAGGAAGAACAACGAACTTGAAGTCACAGATCTCGGGTTGAAAATACAGCTTTCTCACTACTATGCCATTTGGAAAAGTCACTAAACCCCTCTGAGTCTCAATTTCCTCATGTGTAAAATGAGATAATTGAAGGACCTTTAAAGTACTTTCTAGCTCTAAATCTATGAGTCTACACTAAATAAAATATAAGCTACTTTAGGGCAGAGACTCTTAGTTGTATCTTCATGAACCCAAATGCCTAGCATTATGCTTTTCACATAGTAGATATTTAATAAATACATAATGCGATGAATTGAATTGGATTGCATATTATTAAGTTCCAGGCCTGGTATCCTTAGGGTATCTTCCAAATTCCACTTACAAATCACAAAAATGTTACACATTTCCAACATTATATAATGGGATACCTAGCCAAAATTGGCATACTACTCTCCTAAAGATTTTTCTCTAGTTCCCTTCTGTTTTTCCTAGTCTATTTGGTAGATTTAAGATCACTCCTTCAAAACCCTATCAAAAAAACACTTCAATATAGTCTGTACCCAGGAAATAGGGATGCCACCCAACTTGTCATCTCCAATCTATGCCCATTTCTTCTTCTCGAGAAAAGATCTACTGGAGCACAAGGCACAAATTAATACCAAGAACATCTCTGGCCCACATCCCCTGAAAATTCCTAAAGAAACTCTATTCAATAAAAGAGTGTCCGTCAAGCCAAGGGACTCTGAGATTAATGCCTTTGTGACGATGAAAGATCAAAGGTCCTGAAGGTAGGTCTCATATGCTGTCTGTATTACCTCTCAACCCACCCCATGGCAGAGAGGAAGGATATATCTCCAAGGACCTCAGAAAAGACTGATTATTTGGTTGATCCATTTATCTGTGTTTCAAAACTTCTATCTTTTTTTCCCCTGGAATCACCAAGGCTGTTGGCAAATGACCACATAAATGGTGAGATAAATTAATTTAAAAAGCATTTATTAAGTGCTTAATATTTGCAAATCACTATACTAAGTACTGGGAATACAAATGGAACAGTCTTTTAATAATTTTCTCACTCCAGAACCCTCCTCAATTCCCTTCCCACTTCAATTCAGTAGACAACACATCCTCTGAGGTCTTGCCACCCTTGAAGAATCTCATCCCAGAGCTGTAATCCCTAGGGTTCTGGAGGCTCCATCTAGGCTTTTCCAAGCAGAGTTATAAATGATAGGCAGAGTAGGGCTACTGCCTAAATGCACGGCTGGATTAGACTGATCAGAAGCTTTCAACCATTATGTAAAAGCTAAAGGTGGTGAAGTGCTGCACAAATCTCATTAGGTAGGTCTTAATTTTCCCAGAATTTAGGGTTAAATAACTGACATTGATAGAAAATACCCTAATTTTACTGGATCTACTTAGTTTTTACTATCTTGTTTAGTACCCTCTCTAACTGGAACTGCTCATAAACAATGAATCTGTATCAGATTTAATATTTTGCTCATTCTTTTAGCACTGTACTTTGTGAAGGCATTTGTGAGAAAGAGAATATGTAGAAAATAGGAACTTGATAAATTCTAGGGTTTTATCAGGGGCCCTTTTTTTTCATCTCAGGGACTCTGGGTAAACCTATGAAATACTTGATTGTTTTTAAATGAATAAAATACAAAAGATAAAAAAGAAAATCCATTTTATTGAAATGAAAATTTATTTTTCCTATTCAAGTTTATAAACCTCCTGACATTCATATCCAGAACACTAGGGGGTCATTATGTCTCAGATTAAGAATCCTTTATTTAGACAAACAAAGTTTAGTATAATCAAAAATGGGCTACAGTTGGCTGCCTTCATATAGTCTACAGACTGTCCATCAGAATGACTGTCCTGGAATATGAGACCATGTTTCTGGTAAGAGATATCTCTTAAGACATCAGGTATTAAGTGCTTGAGATAACTAGAGGGAGGAGGGAGAGAAAGTGAACAATATTCCTCTCAGAATTCCTTCAAGGCCAAACACTTTGGAATTAACTAAAATCTATACTAGCCACTATGGTCTTCTTCATCTTTATCTTGGCATCACAGAACATTAGAGTTCAACAAGGTTGCTCCAGAAGTTGTACAAATTGGAAGATCAGGGAACTTTCCACATTACCTTATTGTCTCCTAAAAACTGAAATAATTTCTTCTAAACCCATGTGAGTTGTTTTGTTGCTGTTAATTAATTAATTTTACTAATTACATGTAATAACAAATTCCATGTGAGTTGTTAAGCTTCCACATCATAGATTCTTCAGGAAGAAAGCAATGTTGGTGAGGATACAAGTATATAAGTATGTTTTGGAGGAGGAAAACATAATCAATGAATCCTCTGCTTCAAGGTACCACAACTCCCAAAAAGAATGATTGCTAGAATTTTAGGTTATTAGAAGTAGAATATGCAATAGGGATCTAGTCCAATTTATTCACTTTATGGGTAAAGAAATAGAGAACCAAAAAGTTGAAATAAATAAATTGTCCAATCTCACTGATTTAATAATAAATAGAATAACTTCATATTTCAAACATAGGGAAAGTTCTTTATGGTTTCCATACCATTTGGCAAGTTCTCCTTGGATTCTGATTTTCTTTTTTTTTTTAAATAATTTTTTATTTTTAGAAAAATTTTCCATGGTTACATAAGTCATGTTTTTACTTTCCCCTTCACCCTCTCAACCCCCCGCCCCCCTCCACTGTAGCCAATTCACATTTCCACTGGTTTTATTATGTGTGGTCAGTCAAGACTTATTTACACATTATTGATAGTTACATGGGTGTGGTCTTTTCAGGTCTACATCCCCAATCATGTCCTCATCAACCCAACTGGTTTTCTTCAATCTATGACTATCATGCTCAGCTGCTTTAAAAAATAACTACTGATTAATCCTGATTTTTTCCCCTAAAGCTTCATTAATTCAGCCAACCTTTCTATTCAAATAAATCCAGAATCCACATATCTACCTTTCTTCTCTCTCCTGAACTACAGTTCCATATACCTAACTACCTTTTGAATATTTCCATCTCAATATGTTAGGCCTCTTAAAGTCAAAATGACTCAGAGCACATTATCTTTCCTTCTTAACCAATTAAGTCTCCAAACTTCCTGGAAAGGATACTACTATTCTTTTAATTATCTAGCAATCATCTTCAATACATACCTCTGCCACATCCCTACATATCTAATCAGTTTTTGAATCCTTTATATTCAACCCCCTCAACACCTCTTGCATCTGTTATCTCATCTTTACTCACATCACAACTACACTAATTTAGGCCTTTATTCTTTCATGAACAATGTTAACAGCTTCATATCTACTCTCTGTGAATCTATACTCTCTTCTCTTCATTCAGGTTTCAAAATAAATGTCTAATTGATCCTCCCAATGAAGAGGTCAACTGTGCCATTCCTATGGCAGTTTTACTAGCTCTTGTTTGCACCAGGGACAAAAATATAAACTTCTCTGATATTGGAAGCCTTTTATAATGTGATTATAGATTATTATCCTTTCAGGCATATAACAAATTACTTCCCACAACTCATGATTTTGAGTATTTTCTGACTGTCTCTCATGTCTGGAATGTTCTTCTTCCCCATATTCACTTCTTGACTTGCCCATCTTCCTTTAAGTTTTGGCTAAAATTCCACCTCCTGCAGAAAGTCTTTTCCATTTTCACTTTATGCTAATGCCTTTCCTCTGTTGATTATCTTCAATGGATCCAGGATGTAGCTTGTTTACATGTAGTTGTTTGCATATTGTCACTTCCATTAGACTGTGAATTCCTCAAGAGCAGAGACTGTCTATTGCCTTTCTTTGTAAGTTCAATGCCTGGAACATAGTAGGTGTTAGTAAATGTTTTTTGGATGGTTGGCTTACTACCTCTCTCATTCTATGTTCCAGCAAAGCTGTCCTACATGCTGTTCCCAAAAGAAGAAATTCAGTCTTCTTCCTCTTTACCTTTCTATAAGTTATTCTCCACTTCTAGAATATTCTCCATCTTAATCTCTCCTCCTTAGATTCCCCTGCACTCTTCAAAGCTGTACTCCACTATCATCTCTTTCAAGACGTCTCTGATCCTACAAGACTCCTTGTCCCATGTCTCTTTGACTTATTTTGTATATATTCAAGGTAAAGAATTAGATTTCACTTTTTCCTTTATATCCATAGCACTTAGTATAGCTGTTGGCTCGTTGTAAGTACTTTTAAAAAATAACATTTTATTTTCCCCAATTACATGTAAAACAATTAAAATATTCTTTTTATGAATTTTGAGCCCCAAATTTCCATGAAATATAATCTAGATTTTACATGCAAACATGTAAAACATCTTTCCATTTTAGACCATTTTGTGGAAGGAAACCTGAACAACAACAAAAAACAAAAACAAGCAAAAACAAAATGAAGAAACAATGTAGAATGCTTTGATTTGGTTTCACACCCTATAAGTACTTTCTCTGGAGGCAGATAGCATTTTTCATCAAGCATCTTTTAGGATTGTTTTGGATCATTGCATTGCTGAGAATAGCTAAGTCATTCAGAGTTGTTCATTGTTCAAAATTTCTTTTATTATGTACAAAGTTATCCCTCATTCTGCTCACTTCACTCTGCATTAGTTTGTGTAAGACCTTCCAGGTTCTTCTGAAATTACTCTGTTTATCATTTCTTATAGAACAATAATATTCCATTGTAATCACATAACACAACTTGTTCAGCCAATCCCCAGTTGATGGGCATGGCCTCACTTTCCAATTCTTTGCCATTACAAAAAGAACTGCTAAAAACATTTATGTACAAATAGATCCTTTCACTTTTTTTCATTATCTCTTTGGTATACAGATCTAGTAGTGATATTATTGGATCAAAGTGTATGCACAGTTTTATAGCCTTTTTGACTTAGTTACAAATTGATCTCTAGAAGAGTCAAATAAGTTCACAACCTCGCTAATGACATTTGTGTCTCAATTTTACCAGTTCCCCTCTCACATTTATCTTTTTCCTTTTCTGAGAATCTGATAGATATGAGATCATACCTCAGAGCTTTTTTAATTTGCATTTTGCCAGTCAATAGTTATTTAGAACATTTTCATATGACTATAGATATATTTTTTTGATTATTACATCTAAAAACTGCTTGTTCAAATCTTTTGACCTTTTATCAGTTAGGGAATGACTTGTTTTCATTTTCTATGTATTTGAGAAATTTATTACAAAAACTGTATTAGAGCTCTTTATTAAAAATCTTTGTTAGAAAACATTATATTTCCTAGTTATGATTACTTTATATTTTCCTCTCTCATATCTCCCTCAATTATCCTACTATATCACTCTTTTTACCCTGTCCATCCTTAAAAGTGTTTTGCTTCTGACCACAACCTTTCCCAATCTGTACTTCCTTCTAACACTCTTCTAACACTTATTCCCTTCTCTTCCTACTTTCCTCTAGGGTAAGAGATTTCTATACCCACTGAGTGTATATGTTATTCCCTCTCTGAGTCAATTCTGATGGTAGTAAGGTTCAAATGCTTCCCTTTCTATCTCCCCCATCTTCCCTTCCACTTGAAGCTCTATGCATTTGACCTATGTCTTCATTCATGGCTCCTCTTTTTGAAAGAAAGAAAAGGGTAAGGAGAAGAGCTGGATAACCTCCCCATATACTTTGTCACTCACTGTAATCACTAATATCAACTCCCATCTACCTCACTTGCTAATGATTATTCTGGAAAAGTTTGGGTTGGAGAAATGTTTGAAACTGTGGGGCTAGGGAAAAATTTGAATCATACAAAAGTTTGGATTCCAAGGCCGAATCTGAATCAGGATTAAGACTTGTATATATTTGAATCCACTTCTAAATTCAGAATTTGTGATTGGGAAAAAAAGAAATGAAATGATAAAATCTCCCTTCTCTGGGGAAGAGTCTTGACTTAAACTATAATGGGGCAAAGTCCTAGGTTTAAATCTGGGGGGAAATCATTATACACACTTGGAGAGCTATTGATAAGAAAAAGGGGAGGGATAACATGGATTGATGGGGAAAAGAGAATAGCGTATTTGCAAGGAATTGCCTGGTCAAAGGCAAAAATGTAAGAATGAAAATATATGAAAGCTAGGGTCCAGAAAGTTATGGATGTAAAGTCCCTGTTGATAGAACTGTGTCATTTTAATTCTCTATATCCTAATAACTACACAAATGTATAATAGGGCATATCTGTTAAATGTTGTAAAAGAGGCAAAAGGGAAGGCTGGAGAAGCAGAAAAGGAACAAAATATTGTAGGACTTAAAATACCATTGGGGATAACTGAAGGTTTCTGCGATAATATCAGATAATATAATATCTATAAGATTAACCTGGGAGCATTTGCAGGATGGGCAGCATGAGGCGAACTGAAACTTTTTTGTGTGTGCCATGGGCTCCATTTATGTCATTGGTAGTGCAATGAAACATGCAGATCTTTCTCAGAGGAATGTTTTTAATGAATTGAAGGAAATGCAAATTTCATTGAGCAGTAAATGAAAATAAATATTTTTTTCTCATTCAGATTCACAGATGTTCTTGAAATCTTTCCATGAACTTCTTGGGGTTCTAGGTACCCCAACTTAAAAGCCCTTGGATTAGAAGACTGATAGTGAAGGTGACTTTTTATTGGTCCAGGAAAGAGGTAGTAAAGGCCTGAACTGGAGTAATGGTGATAGGCAAAGAGAAAGAAGAGAAAGGATGTGAAGAACAATGTAGAAATGGAATTGACAGATGGATAAAGTACATATTTCAATGACTTCATGAGTCTCTGTTCTCTGGAATATCACTGTTAAAAGGTCAGAGAAACACACGATGAGGGACGGTGGGGGAAGGATAAGAGAAAAGCAAGACAATTTAACTGAATTTCATAAACATTGCTAATGTCAACTTTATTTAGACACTGCTCTTAAAGTTGGTTGACCTCTTTCCACCTATGGTTTTTCCCCCTAATAAGATCAACTAAACACTACAAATGGAAGAAGATTGAGCTTCTTTTTGCTCCTCTTATCCTGGAGCTTCAGAGGTCCTCTTTCTGGAAGACCCAAATCAAGATGTCATTCTTGAGAAGGACCAACTTACATCCCTGAGATTAGGTCTGTTAGGTACAGCTCCATATGACTAGTAGAAGACCCTGGTTTTGGAAGGGTCTCCAGACAGTTTTGAGTTAACCCATGGTTTGTCTCCCTAATCACCTCTCACCTGAAACATTTCAATCTCCTTCTAAGTAATATTCCTGATTCAAGTCTCTTCTATTAAAACCCAGCTTCCTCTCAGCTGCTGACTAGATTTTCCCAAAATGTAAGAATTACAATCATAATATCTATCACTTATATTGAGCTTTAAGGTATGCAAGGTATTATATACATATATGTGTGCTTATATTACATAACATTATATAGTGTATCCATACCATCTTGTATATCATATCATATCATATTATTTTATAGCATATTATTTTATATATTTATTATTAGGTATTGCCACAATCCTGACAGGTAAACACTATTATTATCCTCATTTTGTAGATGATGAAATAGGCACAGAGAGGGTAAGTGATTTGGTCAAGGGTCACACAGTAAGTATCTGAGGCAATAACTGAACTTATTCGAGTCCTTTGAGACTCCAGGTTCAGCACTCTAAACTTCTTAAACATCAAAGAGAGATGACCATGTCAGTTGCCTACTCAGTAAACTCCAATAACTTTTATTACTTCCATAATCAAATATACATTTTGTTTAAAGCTATCTGCTTGGCATTTAAAGCTCTTCATAATCAGTCTGCTATCTACCTTTAAAGACATCTTATATTAATATTTATGTCTCCTCAGGTTATTGTAAGGATCAAATGAGAAAATAATTAAGTGCTTAGGACAGTGCCTGGCACATACTGAGCAGTATCTAAATGTAGCTATTTTTATTATTATCCCATTTCATACATTCTACAATGGAGCTATACAAGTCTATTTGTTTTTTCTTATATAAAACTATATCTTGTGAAATCATTTTTTCCTTGGGTTCTCTCTGAAACCTGAAATGCTTTCTCTCTCTTTGTTTCTAGCTCTTAGAATCATTGGATTTCTTCAAGACTCACTTCAAATGTCAACTTTTGCAGAAGGTCTTTCTTTATCTCAAAATTATTAAAGCCTTTCCTTCCAAGATGACCTTTCATCTACAAATATATCCTATATGTACATACTGTTGTAGAATTTGTTTCCCCCATTAGAATGTATTCTTCTTGGAGGCAGGAACTGGTTTTGCTTTTGCACGACTGTGCATTCGTGGACCCATTTTGTTTATCAATATCATAATGCATGACACATAGTATTTAATAAATATTTGTTTCCTGCCATCATCCTTATAGGATTGAGATGGGACCCAAGCCCTCAAAACTTCCTTGGATGATCTTCCAGGCACCTCTCACTGTACAATTTATTGAAAACCATTTTGGATATTTTTTAAAATTCTATACTAGAACAGTTGTTAAGGAAATTAATTCAACATAATAAGTTCAAGATGTATAATACAGGAAGGTTGTTGACCAGGGTGAGTAGGCCACTTCTTAAAACCCAAATTTTGGTATCTTGGTCCTGAGGAACATGTCTAAAGTTGCTTCTGAATTCCTGATAAAAAATTATAGACAATAATCCTGTCTTCTGTCTGAATCCGTGTATACAATAGGAGGTGGTCTCATCTTTTGAGAAACTATCTTTCAATGATGTCCCTTCCCCAATTCCATGATAACAGTTCCTTCTTCCAACCATCTGTTTTCCTGCTGATTGGCATTCCAGGTTTGGAAGCTATGCACAGATGGATCTCGATCCCCTTTTCCTCTATGTATACTCTGGCTCTCACAGGCAACTGCCTGATCCTGCTAGCTGTGAAAAGAACTCCCAGCCTGCACCAGCCCATGTATTACTTCCTGTCCATGTTGTCCCTCACTGACTTGGGACTCACTTTGTGCACACTTCCCACCACCCTGGCTGTGCTCTGGTTTGACTATCGCCGCATAGCCTTTGATGCCTGCTTGACCCAGATGTTTTTCCTCCATTCTTTCTCTGTTGTGGAATCCTCAGTGCTGCTAGCCATGTCCTTTGACCGTTTTGTGGCCATCTCCAACCCGCTGCGCTATGCCTCTGTCCTTACCAACAGTGTCATTGGCAGGATCGGAATGGCTATTGTGACCCGTGCCACTGTTTCTCTCTTCCCTGTGCCTTTCCTGCTGAAGCGGCTGAACTTCTGCCCTGGAAAAGTCTATCTTTCCCACTCATTTTGCTTTCATGCCGACATGATGAAGAGGGCCTGTGCTGATATCACTGTCAACATCCTATATGGGCTCTATGTAGTGCTGTCCACTGCATTTGTGGATTCCTTACTAATTGCCATCTCCTATGGACTCATCCTTCACACAGTAATGGGATTAGCATCTCCTCAAGAACGGATCCGGGCTCTCAACACGTGTGTCTCCCATATTCTAGCTGTTCTAGTCTTTTATATCCCTGGTGTGGGAGTGTCCATTATCCACCGCTTTGGTAGACATGCACCCCCAATTGTGCATGCTGTTGTTGCCTATGTCTATTTGATTGTGCCCCCTGTGCTCAATCCTATCATCTACAGTGTCAAATCCAAGCACATTCGAGAGGCACTGATCAAGATGTTAAAGAAGAAGGATCAGAGTTGATTTTCCCTGAGAATAGTCACAATATTCCAGGGACCTACTGTTGGGGGAGAAGGATATGAAGTGTCAGCACGATGTATAGAGTAACTCTTTTGTACAACCTTCAAGAGCCTTGAAGAGAGAACAATGGAAGAAGGAGAGAAGGGGTCACAAATCTGAGAACTGAGTCATAATCCCTATCCTGAAGGAATGTCCCCCTCCAGTTGGTTGGAATAGATGATCATTCAGTCTTTTCTAACTCTAAATCTATGATGCTATGATCTCACTGTTATAGAGGAGTCAAATAAATGATTCAAGTGATTCAACATTGAATAATGTGGCTCCATTATTATGAGGAATAGATAAACTATGGTTCATTGGGTAGAACTACGGATTCAAAGGAGAAGATCTAGCCTGAGGTCTTGAATTTGCCACTTTCTTTTTTAGCTTTATGACTTTAGATAGGCCACCAAATCTCCTTTAGCCCCAGTTTTGACATCAGTAGTACTGAGTTAATAATACACATAGTCAAAATAGATCATACCAGTCTTGTCCTCTACCTCATTCACCTAAAAAATATTCCAGTTTGTCATATTTTCTCTACTTTTCTCACAAGGTTTTTATTGGTATCAAATAAGGTAGTGTATATGATGTGCTTTAGATCAATATAGAGTTTATAAATATATGCTAATATAATTGATTTTATTAACTAAATGATCAACATAGGGCTTACTATCAATTAAGGAAAGTTGTCTCAATCTAATCATTCTGCTCAATCTGACACTTCTGCCCTTTCACCTGATTCCCATTAAAAAATCCATCCCTTTGAATCTTGTGTGATGGGAATCTCTCAGTGCTCAATCAAGTCTGGGTCTGATATGGGACTTCTGAAATCTGTATGTGTTAAGTATTTGTATTTATATCAGTGTAACTAGTTTAGATTGTAGTCCCATAGGATACCTAACAAGGTATATATTCAGAACAACATCTCATCTTTTTAAATACTTAACATTTCATGTGACAAATGAGACATTAATATAAATGAAGGAAGTAGTTATAGCAATGACAATTTAAGCAGTCTGGTACTTTCAAAAAGAGTGGACATAGAATTAGAGGGCAAGGTCTCAAGTTTTTGATCACCACTTCAGGGCAATCTTGAGCAACCTATTTAGTAACTATGAATTTTGATTATATCATATGTAAGAGGGATTTATGTCAGCTGCATAGAGTTACTGGGAAGATCACATGAGCATGAAAGTGAGAAGACTTTAATTTCCAAATCCTATGATATTGTAAAGATATAATTGTGATAAACAGTGGTATAGAAGAGAGTAATGATTTTGATTTGTTGACTAATTTTTACTTGACCTTGTTTATTTCCAGGCCTGTATTTCAATACAGGCAACATTACAACTCATTATTTGGATAACATTTATTATAACTCATTTTGTCACATATTGTTTAATTACATTTTTATTACTTAGAAAACTGTTAAAGATTTCAGTGTTGATAAAATAAACCCTGTTTATTTATTTGAACTCTGTTTATAAAGGCTTATATTTTTTCCTACTTTTACATACTCCCATACTCACCAGTTCAAATGACTAAAGAGTTTTTTAATTGTGTATCCCTTAAAAATTTTAATATGCTTGATAATTTTGGTATTTAATGCATTCATTATAATATAATTATGAGTAGTCCATTCAGTAGATCAAATTATACCTCAGCATCTCAAAAATCTCTCAATATGCTGGCAGTGTTACAATGCAATATTTTAACATCTGGTGCTTACCATGAAATAACTGGACTATGTAGCTATTATCCCTCATTTTCATTATGTGATTGACTGCTTCTGATCATATATTTACCATTGTTTTATGGTGTAATGCAGGGTTTGCAGCAAAAGCTTTTTGCTTTTGCAAATTCAATTATAACAGCCCTGGCAATTAGAAGTTTTAGAATGTTTACAAAAAACAGTTGGAGCCTGAGACTATAAATAGTCCTGAAGTTCCAACTGAGAGGCTTTTGTTGTTTGGGTCTTGGCTCTTGCTTTTTGGCTTCTGCTTTGGCCTGTGCTTATTGTCTTTGGGACATTTGGACCTAGTCTGATTTCTCTGGACCTCTCCCTGATCTCTCCATTTACATCCCTACTATTTCCCTGAATTTCCCCATTGGGCCCTGGGAGGAAGGGTGGTTTTGGTGGTTGGACACTGTGGGTTTAGCTTCTGTGGGCAAATAGGACATCCTAAATCAAGCCACCCCCTATTTAGTGATCTGATAAATATTTTACTTCAGGGCAGTGAAACTTTCCTGACTGGGAGAGCAGGCCACTCTCAGTCTGACTCCCTTCTCTGTGACCCTTCCCGCAACACCAGCTTTCTCCCTAGCAGCAGTTGCAAAATCCTGAAACCCTCTCTCCCTCAACTCGTCCCTGCCATCATTAAATCCCCTTTGTTACCTATACAAAAGCCTCTGTTGAATTATTGTATTGAATATTAAGGCAAAGGGTGAAGTGGGAAGAAATTACTTTCCTTTTATTTCTTGAGGAAAACCTAGGCATCCATCTTGGACAGGAAGTACCCAGACATTCAATTTCACTGGCAGGGAGGAGCCTTCTTTGACTCCTCCCTCAAAGGACTTTAGAAATTAACAAGAGAAACCCTTTCCCTGCCTGAAGAACTCAGCCTTATTTCCTCCCATTACCCTCTGTCTCTAACCTCACTGACTAGCCTGTTTGACCAGCCCTTCCTATATACTCCCATTCATTCCCTTACCTTCCTATATACAACCCATTCATCCCTTCATTACTTGCCTAACCCCTTTACTCCTCCCTATACAAGATTGCCTATTCATTCCCTTAACTCAGCCATCGCCCTTTATCCCTTTTATCCCTCCTCTTATCAACATTTTGCCTTACTTCTTTATAACAATGGTAATTTGAGGGTACATGTAGATGCAGAAAACCTTTGACAAAGTATAACATTTATTTTTTGCTTTAAAAAAGCCTATGAAACCTAAGCATAAAATAATCTATTTCTTAATTTTTAAAAAGCTATCAAAACCACAATCTATCATTATATGCAATGGAAAACATTGGAGGCTTTATCTAAATATAGATGATTTAAAAAGAATGCTCCCTTTTCTGCAGTGTTTTTTTTATTATGCAAGGAAAATACTTGAGAAAATAAATAGCTTCAGTCAAGTAGGACACAAAAACTCAGTAAAATTAATTGGATTATTATATAGCATTGAAAAAACCTTACACTACCCATGTGTACCTTAGTGTTACTAAACCACAGGTTTCAATAAGTAAGAATGATTATTTATTGCCCCAAATTTTATCATGTCTAGTAACATTTTCTGAGTTCTTTTAGGTGGACACCTTTATTACAACAAGAATGACCAGGATATATAGTGGTGGTCTTTAAGTTTACAGGTTTTTGCTTGCTTTTAAAAACAAAATCACAATGACAGTCCTACCTAAATTAATTTACTTATTCAGTGCCATACCAATCAAACTACCAAAAGAACTACTATCAAACTAGAAAAAATAATAATGAAATTCATATGGAAGAACAAAAGGTCAAAAATATCAAGGGAACTGATAAAAAAGACAATGTGATGGATGGTGACCTAGCAGTACCAGATCTTAACCTGTACTATAAAGTAGTAAGCATCAAAACATTCTGATTCAGGTTAAGAAATAGAAAGGTAGATCAAATGGGATAGACTAGGGGTAAATGACCTCAGCAACCTAATGTTTGACAAATCCAAAGATCCCAGCTTTTGGGATAAGAACTCACTACTCAACAAAAACTTGTGGGATAATTGGAAAAAAGAATGACAAAAATTAGGTTTAGATCAATATCTCACACCCTATACCAAGATAAGGTAAAGATGGACTTATGATTTAAACATAAAGAGTGATATTATAAGTAAATTAGGTAAATGTACACTAGTTGACCTGTCAGATCTATAGAGAAGGGAAGAATTTAAGACCAACCTAGAGATAGAGAATATTATAAGATATAAAATGAATAATTTTGATTATATTAAATTAAAAAGATTTTGTACAAACAAAACCAATGTGACCAAGATTAGAATGGAAGCAACAAACTGGGGGGGGGGGCAATTATAACAAATTTCTTGATAAAGTCTCATTTCTCAAATATATAAAGAACGGAATCAAATTTATAAGAATACAAGTCATTCCCCAATTGATAAATGGCCAAAGGTTATGAATAGGCAGTTTTCAGATGAAGAAATCAAAGCTATCAATAATCACATTTAAAAAGTTCTAAATCCCTCTTGATCAAAGAAATGCAAATTAAAACAATTCTGAGGCACCACCTTATACCTAGCAGACTGGTCAATATGACAGTAAAGGAAAATAATAAATGTTGGAGGGGATGCGGCAAAATTGGGACACTAATGTATTGCTGGTGGAGTAGTGAATTGATCCAACCATTCATAAAGGCAATTTGGAATTATGCCCAAAGGGCTTTAAAAGAATGCATAGCTTTTGATCCAGCAATAGCACTACTAGGTCTGTATCCCAAAAAGATTTTTTTTAAGTGGGAGAGGGCCTATGTGTACCAAAAATATTTATAGCTGCATTTTTTGTGGTGGCAAAGAGTTGAAAACTAAATGGATGTCCATCAATTGGGGAATGGCTGAACAAATTGTGGTATATGGTGATGGAATACTATTGTGCTGTAAAGAATGATGAATTCAGAAAGAACTGGAAAGACCTACTTGAAATGATGCAGAGTAAAATAAGCAAAATTAGGAAATCATTATACACAGTAACAAATATTGTGGGACAATCAAATATGATAGACTTTGCTACTAACAGCAATACAAAGATCCAGGACAATCTGGGACTTATGAAAAAGAATGCTATCTACCTCCAGAGAAAAAACTGTTGGAGTAGAAATGCATATGAAAATATATGATTTGTCAATTGTTTATTTGGATATGTGATTTGGGGTTTTGGTTTCATAAGATTATTCTCTTATAAAAATGAATAATATGGAAATAGGTTTTGAATGATAATATATGTATAACCCAGTGAAACTGCTTGCCAGCTCCAGGAGTGGGGAGAGAAGAGGGGAGGAAGACAACACAAATCATGTAACTTTGGCAGACGTGTAAATAGTTACTAGTATAAAATAAAGATGGCATTAAAAAATGAATAAAAACAGAATCACAGAATTTCTATCTCAGTTTTAGAGTTAGAAGGGACTTTAGATATAATCTAATCCAACTCACACCTAAGCAAGAATCTTCCCCACAATGTTCCCATCAAGTAGTTATCTAGCATTTGCTTGATGAGCTTCAATGGAGGAACCTACTTTCTCTCAAAACACCATATTCCACTTTTCGCTAGCTTTAATTGCTAGCAAATGTTTATTCATATCAAGGAGAGTTTCTCTGCAACTTTCTGGTTCTTCACTCTAGGGCCAAGAAGAATAAATCTAAACCATCTTCTTCATAAGTCATCCAATTACTTTAAATTATCTGCTATTATTATGTTTGCCCGAAGTCATCTCTGAACATCAGGTAGTCATCAGTCCTTTCCATACAAATCTCCTTCATACTTCTGGCTATTTCTGGATTTTCTCCTACCAATTTCTTTTGAGTGTAATGAATAAGTGGGTCAACAGGGGCCTTGAGCTGGTATCAGGCTAGCAGGAGGATAGTGCTGGTTGTTAGGATGGAGTGAGCAACCTCAGTTGGGCTTGAAACTTGTTATGAAAGTACAAGCATCCAAACCCTGAGAACTGAGTGCCCAGTGAAACCTCACTGCCACCCACAAGGCTCCTTCAAGATGTCAGGCAGCCAGCCCCACCCTGCTGTGGAAACAGCCTCCTATTGCTTAATGGCAAACTGGCAAGAAGTGGATGTATAGCTTCCTGCCCCTCAGCAATGGAGCTTGTGCCAGCCCTAACAGCTCAGAATCCTTGCCTGTTGCCTGTCCTCCTAGCCTTAGCTGGTAGGGAAATAACCATAGGATGCACTGGTTAAGGCTATGGGGCTTATTGGTAACAAGGCAATGGTAAGAGGGTTAGGAAATGCTAAAATCTGTCCTTGAGGTTTATCTGGCTAAAGCTGGTAGAGTTCATGGAAAGTCTAGGCTGACCGAGGGCAGCCCTCTGCCAGAGTGAAGCAGTCTCTGGTTAGGAAATTGAGGTGATCTATTAGCTAATCTTGTAGATGATGATAATTAATATTGAGGGACTTTAGAAGATTTGGTCCTAATATCCTAGTTCCCACGTTCTCACTCCCACCACTCTCTTCCAATCCCACCACCCTTTTCTCCCACCTCCCAGGCCCAGGGGAAGGGTAGATGAGTGGTCAGGACAAAGTCAGGTCAGGGAAGAACCCAGCTCTGGGTTTCCAGGGCTTTTTATACTCTCAGCTCAATTGCCAGTTGGTAAATGTCCAGGGCTCATGCCCTCTTCAACATTCCATCCAGGACAAGTGACAGGTTTGCCCTAAGCCAACATGGCAGTGCTAAAATCCTATATTACATGAGTCACATCATCAACCTTCAGAACCAAAGAAATTACTTTATAATCATAAAATCTAATTCTTCATAATTAGCTGTTCAGTTGTTCTCTCTCTTTCTTTCTCTGTGTTGTAAGATTCTTTTCAGTCTATTCATATACATTTTTCCCTTTCTTTTCTCTTTGCAATTCTTCCCCTTCTTAAAAAGACTTGAAAAGTACCATGGCATAGAAGATAAATGACTGAATTTCACATCAGGAGGCCTTATTAAAGTATTTGGTGCAGTCATTGACTAATAATTTAAATTCGTAGGAACTGAGTTTATTTGTTTGTTTGTTTTTTGAATTTTTAAACCCTTAACTTCTGTGTATTGGCTCATAGGTGGAAGAGTGGTAAGAGTGGGCAATGGGGGTCAAGTGACTTGCCCAGTGGAATTAAGTTTATATCCATATAAAATGTAGATAATGATACCAGTACTCCAATCTTCACAGTGCTATTGTGAGGAAAAGGTTTTGCAAACTTTTGCTATGTAAATCTGATTTGTTATTGTTTCCAGAGCCATTTCATTCTCCTGAAAACATGGAAGCTAGAAAAGTATTCTTCCAATCTGTTTACCTTCTCCTCTAACAGAGAAGATACTGAGTTAATACATAGTTATTACTTAAACTAGCAGCAACACAAACATGAGATTCTCTACATTTCACTGCAAAATTCTACTTATTGTTCATGCTTGCTTCTGTATTCTCTTATCAACGTGGAGACTGAGGAGCAGAGCAATTTTTGCCAGCAGGAAAGAGGTTCTGAAGGATGGTGGAATGCCATCCACAAAAAAGGAATCCTGAGAACCTTTGAACTCTGAGGGAAGGAAAAAGATCTGAGTGCAGATGCATACTAGTAGGGAACCAATAACAACTGAAAAGCTATCCCTAACTGAACATAATCACATTCAGTTGGAACTTTAGTAGAATCATTGTCTCACTTAAAGAGGAATCTACAGGGATAGAATTTCACTTTTTCTTTGACTTGACCTGCCTTACTATGCCTGGGAACTGGTGAATTTATCCATTTTCTTTACTTCTCCCTCCTCACCTGCCTCATAGTCACCTGGCACACCTTAGGAGTCTTCTGTTCTCCTTGATCCTAGTTTGTTTTCTATATGTACTTTTTTAGTATTTTTTCTCCAGATAAACTAATTTTTATTTCATTCCAAGCAAGTTTTTGATATAAAAGAGTCTATCACCTGGGGAAAGGAAGAGAAAAACAACTGAGAAGCTGTGAGGCTAATAGCCCTACACTTAACCATGAGCTTATATTAAGCTCTATGATGACATAAAAAAGGGCTTCATTGGATTGATATGATTTTTCCTGTTAGTAGGTCTTATGGTGATATGTCTGTTTCCTTTGGCTGTTCTTCTTACAGGTTGCTTATGCTCTGGAGTACCAAATAAGACCTTTCCTATATCTATCAGATCTTTTCTCATGATCTCATAAACAGCAATGTTCAGCTGCCCTTTACTGACTTAGAGAATTTTTCCTAAAGCCTCATGCAAATGTAAAGTGTAACTCAAACTCTTTCCATGCATTGCCTTTCATATCTTCCTAGGAAAGGTTAAGAATGTGGCTGGGCAAGTAGAAGAGACACTGACCTTGTTCCTCTTGAATTAATATTACTTCTATTCCTTTACCAACCCATTCATCAACATGGAAGAAACTGAAAGGTTCGGAATTGGAAAAGAGTCCTTCTAAATTTTTTTTTAATTTTGATGAACAGAAATCTATTTTATTTCTTTCTATCTCCCACTAAGGAAGGGAAGAATCTTGTAACAAATATTCCCAGACAAATTTCCAATTGGTCATGCCCCAAAAGAAAAGTTATATGACAATCTGGCTCATAATCTATGATATGATTGTAATGATTTGGCATATGTGTTGGGAATAGGGAACTAACTTAGGGAGTTTATGCTGGAGCTCACTTTGGAATTTTTATGAATTTTCAGGGCATGTAAGTCAATGAGTAAGTAAGTATACTTTGAGAGGAAGAAATAATCTTCTTATTAGTCACTGTACATCGAGTTGGTGACTATATGGAACTTTAAAATGGAGTGACTCAAACCCAGTTGCCCTCTTCTTTTCCTGCTTGAAGAAAATGGCAAGAGTATTATAGCCTTCCCAATGAGGGGCATGGGGTAGCATGGTACTTTTTACTACTGTTGAAATAATACTGGTTATGATCCACATATCAACTAGAACTTAGATTCAGCTAGATGCTATTACTTTTCATTAACATATATGATTGAAAAGTGATCCTGAGATAAGTGTGCCCAGCCTTGAAGATAGTTTTGCTTATATGAGTTGTGAATCAGCAAGGTCTCAAATAAAAGCACAAGTTCTAGACTCGGCTTGTTTTGCAAATATATAGAGTCAAAGTAAGTTATTTGAATAGAAGAGGGCCAAGACAAAAAAATGCTTCTTTAGCAGTCCTAGTAAATGATTTATGTTTTAATGGCTTTAAGTTTTCCACCAATATACAATAATAAGTAATAAAGTACAGAATCCTCTTTTGTTTCTTCATCAATGAGCACTAGTAAAATCCTTTTGTGCTAAACATATCTTTGTGTAAATGAAATAAGTAGCTGTCCCATATCTGATTTAAATTATACTTTGAGAATATTTCTACTTCATCATTTGGTGGACCCAAGATATTAACCAAAAGCTAGTCTTTAAGTAAATTTCCTCCACATTTCTGGGAATATGATACAATTAGACAAAGAGTAAGAAAAAAAAGAATCTGATTTCCTCTCCTAGATAAATAGGTTCCCTTAAGATTGAATGTAGGGGACTTCCTGGTTAAGATGGTGGCAGAGTAAAAAGCAGCTGCTTAACCTCTCCTAACTGAAACATATAGGACTCTTCAAGAAGACATAAAAACAAATCCAGAGGAACGAAGGGACCCCACAACAGGGCGCAGAATTGGAGGTACATGGAATCGGGGCATTTCCATGCTATAAAGAGGTGAAACAGCTCGCACTAAAACACGAGCTGAACAATCCCCTCCCCCACCCCACCGCACCTACAGTGCCAAAGCCAGCACACAAAAGTTAGAGCAAGTTTGAGGCACACATTAAGTCCTTGGCAGCGACCTGGGGTCACCAGAGCCTGCTCCTGAGAGCAGCAAGACTTAAGACCCCAAGAGGCTAAAGAACTCACGGACTTTGAACACAGACCCTGAGTGCAGGCACAAGTGCAGGTGCAGAAGCAAACACAGACATGGATCCTGAGTGCAGGTGAGGACTCGGATCCTGAGCACAGGCACGGACCTTGAGTGGGGACCCAGTGCAGAGGGGTGCCCAACTGTGGAAGCAGCACCCTGAGACTGTTAAAGGAGCCTTGGGCAGAAGAACAAGCAAGGGGACCATCAGGAGGCTTGACCCTGAGAACAACTAGACCTGAGACCTCAGGAGCCTAAAGAGCACAGACAGATTCTGAGTGTGAGGATAAACCTGAGAGGGCACAGGGCTAACAATGGCAAGCCAGAGACAAGAACCCCAAAAGAGAAAGATCATCAAGAAGAAATCTATAACACTCAACAACTTTTACACAGATAAAATCCAGACAACAGAGCAAACAGCAGAGGAGAACAAACAAGTAATCATATCCAAATTTTCCCAAAAGAATGAAAACTGGCCAAAAGCTATTGAAGAGTTCAAATCTGAAATGATGAGAAAGATGGAAGAGATTTGGTGAGAGAAGTGGGAAATAGCTCAAAAGGAAATTAACAGGTTAGAAGACAGAAACTCCCAATTGTAGAAAGATGCCCAAAAATCAAACAAAATGGTAAACAAATTAGAAACCAAAATCTGGCAAGAAAATAACAGTTTGAAAGGCAGAATTTCACAATTGGAAAGTGAGGCAAGTAAATTGAAGACCAGAAATGACCAGATTGAAAAGGAAAACCAAAAGATTATAGCCGAAAACAAGTCCCTAAAGGCTAGAATTGAGCAATTAGAAGCTAATGATCTCTCAAGACAGCAAGAACAAATAAAACAAAGTCAAAAGACTGATAAAATGAAAGGAAACATGAAATATCTCAATGAGAAAGTGACAGACCAAGAAAACAGGTCTAGAAGAGACAATCTAAGAATCACTGGTCTTCCTGAAAAAGCAGAAATTAATAGAAATTTGGACTCCATACTAAAAGAAATTATTCAGCAAAATTGCCCTGAAGTTCTACAACAAGAGGGCAAATAGACATTGAAAAGATCCATAGATCACCCTCTACACTAGATCCAGAAAAGACAACCCCCAGGAATATAATAGCCAAATTCAAGAGCTTCGAAGTAAAAAAATTTACAAGAAGCCATAAAGAGACAATTCAGATTTCAAGGAGCACAAATCAGGATCACACAGGATCTTGCAGCCTCCATGCTAAAAGACCGCAAGGCTTAGAATATGATATTCAGAAAGGCAAGAGAACTGGGTCTACAACCAAGGATTACCTACCCATCAAAACTAACTATATACTTTTAGGGGAAAATTTGGGCATTCAACAAAATAGAAGATTTCCAAGTATTTGCACAGAAAAGACCAGGACTAAATGGAAAGTTTGATATCTAACCACAAAAATCAAGAGAAACATGAAAAGGTAAATAAGAAACAGAGGGGAAAGAAAGAAAACTCGTATTTTTAAAATTTGCCTCTTTAAGGGCTTCAATATGATCTAATTATTTGTATTCCTATGTGGAGAAATGTTATGTATAATTCTCTGTAAGGAACTCTATTCACTATTATAGTATTCACTATTATAGTAATTAGAAGAATTTTTCATAGGGAGAGGTTGGAATACTAAATGGTCTAAGATGATATGGGGGTGGGAAAGAAGGGGGTGAATAGTAGAGGACACCAAGAGAAACTTGAATGAATAAGAAAAATAAGATATTCTATTACACACAAAGAGGGCATGGGAAGGGGAAGGGATGAATACTATTATGAGAAGGAGAGGAAGAGAGCATTAAGAGGTAATATTTAAACCTTACTCTCAGTGTAATTAACCCTGAGAGGGAAGACTAGCTTTATCCATTGGGATATAAAACTCTATCTAAACCTACTGAGAAAGTCAGAAGGGATAAACCAAAGGGAGCAAGGGAGTGGGGGAGGGAGGTCAAAAAAGGGAGGGGAGAAGAAAAGGGAGGGAATTGATTAGGCCTTAAAAATAAAAAGAGGGGAATAATAAGGGAGGGGGTAGAAAGGGAAGTAAATCAAGGGAGGGGACAAGGGTTACTGGCATAAAGCAAATCACTGGTTTAAAAGGAAATGGTGTAGGAAGAAGGGGTAGAACTAGGAGAGGATACCAAAATGTTGGCAAATACACAACTAATATTTATAACTCTGAATGTGAATGGGATGAACTCGCTCAAAAAACAGAAGCAAATAGCAGAGTGGATTAGAAACCAAAAATCCTACCACATGTTGTCTACAAGAAACACATATGAGGAGAGTGGACATATATAGGGTTAAGGTAAAGGGCTTAAGCAAAATCCTTTGGGCCTCAAATGAGAAAAAGAAGGAAGGAGTGGCAATTATGATTTCTGACAAAACCAAAGTCAAAATAGATATGATTTAAAAAGACAGGGAAGGTCATTACATCCTGATTAAAGGCAGTATAGACAATGAGGAAATAAAATTGCTCAATATGTATGCACCAAATGGCATAGCAACAAGATTTATAAAGGAGAAACTGGCAGATCTCAAGAAGGAAATAGATAATAAAACCATACTAGTGGGAGAGCTAAATATTCCTCTTTCAGATCTAGATAAATCAAACCAAAAAATAAATAAGAAAGAACTCAGAGAGATGAATGAAGTCCTAGAGAAATTAGATTTAATAGATATGTGGAGAAAAATAAATAGGGGCAAAAAGGAATACAACTTCTTTTCAGCTGCACATGGCACATTCACAAAGATTGACCATATAATAGGGCATAGAAACATTGCAAACAAATGCAAAAGAGCAGAAATAATAAATGTAACCTTCTCAGATCATAATGCAATAAAAATAATAATTAGTAAAGGCACCTGGACAGGAAAATCAAAAACTAATTGGAAATTAAATAATATGATTCTCCAAAATCAGCTAGTCAAAGAAGAAATCATAGAAACAATCAACAATTTCATTGAAGAGAATGACAATGATAAGACATCCTACCAAACTCTTTGGGATGCAGCTAAGTCAGTACTCAGGGGAAATTTATATCCTTGAGTGCATATATTAACAAATTAAGGGGAGCAGAGATTAATGAATTGGGCATGCAACTTAAAAAATTAGAAAGAGAACAAATTAAAATCCCCAGATGAAAACTAAATTAGAAATACTAAAAATCAAGGGAGAAATTAATAAACTCGAAAGTAAAAGAACTATTGAATTAATAAATAAGACTAGAAGCTGGTATTTTGAAAAAACAGATAAAATAGACAAAGTACTGGTCAATCTAATAAAAAAATGAAAGAAGAAAACTAAATTGACAGTATCAAAGATGAAAAGGGAGACCTCACCTCTAATGAAGAGGAAATTAAGGCAATCATTAAAAACTATTTTGCCCAATTATATTGCAATAAATATAGTAATCTAGGAGATATGGATGAATATTTACAAAAATACAAATTGCCTAGATTAACAGCAGAAGAAGTATAATACCTAAATAATCCCATATCAGAAAAAGAAATTGAACAAGCCATCAAAGAACTCCCTAAGAAAAAATCGCCAGGGCCTGATACATTCACAAGTGAATTCTATCAGACATTCAAAGAGCAATTAATCCCAATACTATACAAATTATTTGATATAATAAGCAAAGAAGGAGTCCTACCAAATTCCTTTTATGACACAAATATGGTACTGATTCCAAAGCCAGGGAGATCAAAAACAGAGAAAGAAAACTACAGACCAATCTCCCTAATGAACATAGATGCAAAAATCTTAAATAGAATACTAGGAAAGAGACTCCTGCAAGTGATCAAGAGGATCATCCACCATGAACAGGGGGGATTTATACCAGGAATGCAAGGATGGTTCAACATTAGCAAAACCATCCACATAATTAACCATATCAACAATCTAACAAACAAAAATCACATGAATAATTATACATGCTGAAAAAGCCTTTGACAAAATACAGCACCGATTCCTATTGAAAACCCTGGAAAGTATAGGAATAGAAGGACCTTTCCTAAAAATAATATACAGTATATACCTAAAAACCATCAACAAGCATCATATGCAATGGGGATAAATTAGAAGCCTTTCCAATAAGATCAGGAGTGAAACAAGGATGCCCATTATCACCTCTATTATTTAACACTGTACTAGAAACACTAGCAGAAGCAATTAGAGAAGAAAAAGAAATTGAAGCATCAAAATAGGCAATGAGGAGACTAAGCTATCACTCTTTACAGATGATATGATGGTCTACTTAAAAAATCCTAGAGAATCAACTAAGAAGCTTGTAGAAATAATCAACAACTTTAGCAAAGTTGCAGGATACGAAATAAATGCACATAAATCATCAGCATTTCTATATATTTCCAAAACATCACAGCAGCAAGAGGTAGAAAGAGAAACACCATTTAAAATCACCCAAGACAATATAAAATACTTGGGAATCTATCTACCAAAACAAACACATGAATTATACGAAAACAACTACAAAACACTTTCCAAACAATTAAAACTAGATCTAAACAATTTGAAAAACATTGATTGCTCATGGGTAAGATGAGCTAACATAATAAAAATGACCATTCTACCCAAATTAATTTACCTATTTAGTGCCATACCTATCAAGCTACCAAAAAACTTTTTTACTGAATTAGGAAAAGCTATAACAAAGTTCATTTGGAATAACAAAAGATCAAGAATATCAAGGGAAATAATGAAAAAAATGTGAAGGAAGGGGGCCTAGCAGTACCAGATATTAAACTATACTATAAAGCAGCAGTCATCAAAACGGTATGATACTGGCTAAGAGACAGAAGGGAGGATCAGTGGAATAAACTTGGGGTAAGTGACATCAGCAAGACAGTGTATGATAAGTCCAAAGAGCCCAACTTTTGGGACATGAATCCACTATTTGACAAAAACTGCTGGGAAATTTGGAAAACAATATGGAAGAGATTAGGTTTAGATCAACATCTCACACCCTACACCAAGATAAATTCAGAATGGATGAATGACTTGAATATAAAGGAATATAAAGAGGGAAACTATAAATAAGTCAAGTGAACATAGAATAGTTTACTTTTCAGATCTCTGGGAAAGGAAAGCTTAAAACCAAGCAAGAGTTAGAGAAAATTACAAACTGTAAAATAAATAATTTTGATTATATCAAACTAAAAAGCTTTTGTACAAACACAATGTAGTCAAAATCAGAAGGGAAATAACAAATTGGGAAAAAATCTTTATAACAAAAAACTCTGACAGGGGTCTAATTACTCAAATATACAAGGAGTTAAATCAATTGTATAAAAAATAAAGCCATTCCCCAATTGATAAATGGGCAAGAGACATGAATAGACAATTTTCAGATAGAGAAATCAAAAGTATCAATAAGCACATGAAAAAGTGTTCTAAATCTCTAATAATTAGAGAAATGCAAATCAAAACAACTCTGAGGTATCACCTCACACCTAGCAGATTGGCTAAAATGAAAGAAGGGGAGAGTAATGAATGCTGGGGGGGATGTTGCAAAACTGGGACATTAATGCATTGCTGGTGGAGTTGTGAACTGATCATTCTGGCTGGCAATTTGGAACTATGCTCAAAGGGCTATAAAAGAATTCCTGCCCTTTGGTCCAGCCATACCATTGTTGAGTTTGTACCCCAAAGAGATCATAGATAAACAGACTTGTATGAAAATATTTATAGTCATGCTTTTTGTGGTGGTAAAAAACTGGAAAATGAGGGTATGTCCTTCAATTGGGGAATGGCTGAACAAACTGTGGTATATGCTGGTGATGGAATACTATTGTGCTCAAAGGAATAATAAACTGGAGGAATTCCACGTTAACTGGAAAGACCTCCAGGAACTGATGCAGAGTGAAAGGAGCAGAGCCAAAAGAACATTGTACTCAGAGACTGATAAACTGTGGTAAAATCGAATGTAATGGACTTCTGTACTAGGAGCAATGCAATGACCCAGGACAATTCTGAGGGACTTATGGAAAAGAACACTACCCACATTCAGAGGAAGAACTACAGAAGTAGAAACAAAAGAAAAACAACTGCTTGAACACATGGGTTGAGCCGGACATGATTGGGGATGTAGACTTGAAACTACCACACCAATGCAACTGACAACAATTTGGAAATAAGTCTTGATCAATGGCACATCTTAAAACCAGGGGAAATATGCATCAGCCAAGGGGGTGAAGGGGAAAGTAAGAGCATGAATTATGTAACCATATTAACTTTTCTAAAAAATAAATATTAATAAATGTTTAAAAAAAAAGATTGTTGGAATTATGTCCAAAGAGCGATAAAAGAATGCCTGCCCTTTGATTCAGCCTTACCATTGCTGGGATTGTACCCCAAAGAGATCATAGATAAACAGACTTGCACAAAAATATTTATAGCTGCACTCTTTGTGGTGGCAAAAAACTGGAAAGCAAGGGTATGCCCTTCAATTGGGGAATGGCTGAACAAATTGTGGTATATGTTGGTGATGGAATACTATTGTGCTCAAAGGAATAATAAACTGGAGGAATTCCATGTGAACTGGAATGACCTCCAGGAATTGATGCAGAGTGAAAGGAGCAGAGCCAGAAGAACATTGTACACAGAGACTGATATATTGTGGTAAAATCGAATGTAATGTACGTCTGTACTAGCAGCAATGCAATGACCCAGGACAATTCTGAGGGATTTATGGAAAGGAACACTACCCACATTCAGAGGAAGAACAACAGGAGTAGAAACACAGAAGAAAAACAACTGCTTGGACACTTGGGTGGATGAGGACATGATTGGGGATGTAGACCTGAAAAGACCACACCCGTGTAACTATCAATAATGTGTAAATAAGTCTTGACTGACTACACATAATAAAACCAGTGGAAATGCGAATTAGCTACAGTGGAGAGGGGCGGGGGGTTCAGGGGGTGAAAGGGGGCGTAAAAACATGACTTACGTAACCATGGAAAATTTTTCTAAAAATAAAAAATTATATATTCAAAAAAAAGATTGAATGTAGGGGCATTTAGATAACTCAGTGGAAAGAAAGCCTGGCCTAGTCAAGAGGTTCTGGTTTCAAATTTGACTTCAGACACTTCTTGTTGTGTGACCCAGGGCAAATCACTTCACTCCAAATATCTAGACCTTATTTCACTTGTGCCTTGAAACCAGTACTTAGTATTGATTCTAAAATAGAAAGGAGTAAGAAAAAAAGATGGAATCTAGTTTTGAGTGTGTGCACAGATACAAAGCAAATATGCATTTTATTGGAAACAGAGAAGGTGCAATATTCCCACCTTCTTTAGACCCTAAAGAAGCATTTGTTAAGCAGTACCATGTGCCAGGGACTGTTCTAGAAATTTTATAAATATGATGTCATTTGATCGTCATAACAGTCCTACAAGGTAGGAGTTGTGTTAGCCTCCTTTTGCAATCGAGGAAACTGAGATAGAGGTTAAATAACTGGTTCAAGGTTAGATAGCTGGTAAGTGTCTGAGTTTGCATCTGAACTTAGGACTTCCTGACTCCAGTTCAGTGTTCTGTCATCCCCAGTCTTCCAGGTGGGCAACGTGAGTCATACTAGACTACTCATTATTCCTTACCCATCACATCCAATCCATTGCTAGAACTGTGGAGTTGAGCTTTTAAACATCTCTTAAATATGTCCCCTTCCTTCTCTTCTCTGATACTTTTGCTACTCTGGTGCAGACCCTTATAACTTCCCAAATCAGTTATGGTAATAGTGTGTCTGCCTCTTAGGAGAAACCCACATACTAATTATCAGGTAGTATACTGTTTGAAAAGCTTTTTTATGGCATTCAAACTGGTTTTCAAAAATAAAAATAAGGAACTATGGAATGGTCACCAGTTTTTTTCAAAGGAAAGATTAAGTTTATAGACATTAGCCATTTTGAAGGACCCTGGTCTATGTCCTAAAGGTCATTGTAACTAGAGCAAAAATAATTCTTAGTAGAGAAAAAATATCTTTCTACCAAATCTCTATGTAAAAGAACCACTACCACTCCAAGAATGTTACTGACCATATGACTGAGGCAAAGGTAGTTGGTTTTCTAAAAGAATTATTAAAATAATGTATACAAAAGCATTATTGCAGAGATTTACCTAAAATCAAAGACTTTAAATCAAGTTAGATATTGTAAACAGAGAATCTCCACAGGCACAAGGACAGTGAATCTATGCCTAACACCTATTTAGAAGTCCATTGAAGCCACATCTGGTGGATACTCCAAATTTCAAAGAGCAATGTCTAGCAGATTAGTGTACAATAGAACAATATCCAGGGGTACTTCATACAAAGGAGATAAAAGCCAGCAGCAGCAGCATTATACTATCATAAGAAAACATCATGAGACCTAGAGAGTTGAGGTAATTATTTGCCTTAACATATGCACCGTGGTCATATAGGTTCCCTATAAATGTGTCTCTCTAAGAACGTTCCTGGCGTATGTCAATTCATTACAATATTGTTGCATGTGTTTGGTAGATTATGCCCCAGGTTTGTGATGAATATGCTATCATTATTTTTATTATTGAATTCTTTCAAGTGATTTTGCTTTGAATTTAGTTTGTCCTCTGAGTGATTATTAAAAGTAAATACCTTTGAGGGTATTTTGAGGGTAATACCTTGTCCCATTGTTAGATCTCATGAGCTATAGTTTTAGTGACTGCAAACCCATAAGTACCCTGAACATGAAACAACCACCTTTAGGGGACCTACCATTATTTAGGAGTGTGCTTCCAGGTACTACACAAATAATTGTTGATTGTAACTGTCAAAAGGGAAAAGATGCCAAGTAGGTGAATTATTAACCATTTTGCACTGCTTTCTCTTCATTTTTCTTCCTATGGAGAGACTTTTGATGTCATTCTTCACCTTTTTTTTCAAGTAGGAAGAAATGACCCCCTATTTTTGTATTCAATAAGCTGCCAAATCCTCGGATTCTACTGTTCCTTTTCTCTGTATATCTCTCCTTTCTTGTTTCTTTCTCTTTCTTATCATCAATTTTCTTTCTTATGACCACCTATTGCCTTCTTTCTTGAATCATAGGAACATGCTGAGTTCTGTACCTTATTTAGGAATGTCACTGATATATTTTTTTTTAAACCCTTGTACTTCGGTGTATTGTCTCATAGGTGGAAGATTGGTAAGGGTGGGCAATGGGGGTCAAGTGACTTGCCCAGGGTCACACAGCTGGGAAGTGGATGAGGCCGGGTTTGAACCTAGGACCTCCTGTCTCTAGGCCTGACTCTCACTCCACTGAGCTACCCAGCTGCCCCTCACTGATATATATTTTGAAATTTATTTACTTTTTTGTTACACTAAAATACCCAGGTAACTTCCTCCTACTCTTGCCCACTCCTACTAGGGAAGGTATCTTTTGATGAAAAGATATATGTATATGTAAAACTATGTCTTACTTATTTTTATTTCTCAGTTCTTTTTTTGGAAGTAGACATACACAACTCATTCTTCAAACAATATTTCTGTTGCTATATATATTCTCTTGGTTCTGCTTATTTCATTCTTCATATTCTCATATAGATCTTTTTGTTTTTAAAAAACTAATCTGCTTGTCATTTCTTACAGTGCAGTGGTATTCCATCACAATCATATACTATAACTTGCTTAGTAATTCACTCAATTGACAAATTCACTGATAAATTGAAGAACAGTGGGGTAGCTAGGTGACTTAGAACAGGGGTCAGCAACCTTTTTGGCTATGAGAGCCATAAATGCCACATATTTTAAAATGTAATTTCATGAGAGCCGTACAGTGCTCACAGTGCCGCTCCTGTAACAGTGCCTGAAAAAAAATGGACTTTATGGCTCCTGTAGAAAGAGCCATATCTGGCCCTCAAAAGAGCCAGATATGGCTTGAGAGCCATACGTTGCCAACCCCTGACTTCGAGGATGGAGAACCAAGCCTCCAAAGAGGAGGTCCTGGGTTCAAATTTGACTTTAGATACTTCCTGGCTGTGTGACCCTGGGAAAATTACTTAACTCCAGTTGCCTATCCCTTACCACACTTCTGCCTTGAAATCAATACTTAGCATTGATTATGAGAAGGAAGGTAAGTGGTTTTGTTTTTTTTTTAAACTGAAGAGTGGTCAAGGAATCTAGGATGATGAAGGACCTTGAATTCATTTCACATCAAAATCAAGTGAGTAATCTGGGGATGTTTTGACCTAAAGAAGAAAACACTAACAAGAATCACAATAAATGACTTTGCACATTTAAGGAACTCTCACTTGAGAGAAACCTTAGATTTCTTTTATTTAGCTCTAAAGGGAATAACCAAGAGCAATGGAGAAAGATATGTGACAATGGTCTTCCAGAACTTACTTTTTCATTTTAATTATTTGCAGACATGGTCACATGTTTCCCCCAATGTTTAATAAAAATTCAGTTAAACAAGGAAAATTAATATATCCTAAGACAGTGATGAGCAAACTACAGCCTGTGGGCCAGATGTGGCCCCCTAAAATGTTCTATCCAGCCAGGCAACATTATTCCTAATCTGACGAATACAATGAGTAAGAAACAATACAATGAAACTTCCAAAGAGTTGCCTTAGAAACAGGTTGACAGATGAGCATTTCCTTTCCTTTGGCCCCCTCTTTAAAAAGTTTGCCCATCACTGCCCTAAGAACAGAGACCATCCTTTTCTTATGTTCATGTGCCTGTAGATGTTGTCTTAGTAATGATTCAAAGGTTTAGAGATCAGTCAATCATTCATTGAGTATTTATTAAATATCTACTTTTTTGCTAAGTGGGTAGCTAAGTGGCACAATGGATAGAGTGCTGGGCCTGAAGTCAGGAAGATTCATAAAACAGAGGAAATCAATCTTCCACATTTATTCAGCACTATGTACCAGACTTGATGCTAAGTTCTGAGGATACAATGAAAAAATATTTTTTTCCTGTGTTCCTGTGTTCAAGGAGATTACAATCTAATGAGGGAAATTGTATTTACATATATGGGTACATATAAGATATATACAAAGTAGATTCAAGGCAGCATTAAAGAAGAAGATTCCAGAAGTTAGTGGTATTGGGAAAGGACTCTTAGAGAAGTTCATACTTTGGTTGAATCTTGAAAGAAGCTATGGATTCTAACAGGCAGAGTAGGGAAGGAAAAATTCCAGGAATGGAAATGAACGATATAAAGAAATATAACAATATAAAGAAAGAAATGAACAGTATAAAGGTATGGAAAGAAGAGAAAGCATTCTGTGTGAGGAACAGCACCTAGGGACAATATATCTGGAGGGTGGATTACAGAAAGTAGAGTAATGTATAAGAAAATTTGAATACTAGAAAGGTGCAAGGTGGTAAAGAGCTTTAAATGCCACACAGAAGTAATCTTAGAGGTAATAGGAATCCAGTGGAATTTACTGAGTGGAAGGAAGGGTAGCATTGACATTGTCAAGGCTGGTGTTTTGGGGAAATCATTATGTTGACTGTGGAAGGGACAGATTGGAGTAATGAGAGACCTGAATCAGGGAAGCATATTAGGAATACTTTAATGGTCCAGGAGAAAAGTGATTAAAGCTTAGAACTAGGGTGACTTTTATGCAAGAGGAGAGAAAGAAATGTATGCAAGATATTGTAGAGATAGAGATGACTAAGAGGTATACAAAATAAATTCAAAGTAATTGAGGTTAAAGGGAAGCAATAGCAGTTAGAAAAGATTTAGGAAAGGATTCTTGTATAAAATAGTTTTTGAGCTGATCTTTGGAGGAAACAAAGGATTCTATGAAGTGGAGATGAAGGCATGCAAAATATGAATGGGGAACAGCCAATAAAAAGACATGGAGACAGGACAAATAATATCCTGTATGAAGAATAGCAAGCAAGCTCATTTGGCTATACTGGAGGGTGAAGGGGAGTTCTTATTGTCCCCACAACTAGATTGTAATTCGTTAGATAGAGCAGTGACTGGCTTTTGCCTTTCTTTGAGGTCACAGTGCTTTCTTTACCCAGTGCTTGTGACACACTGGATGCTTAATAAATGCTTATTGACTAAATGATTAATTATGAAAAATAAGAAAAGACAAGCTGGAACCAGGTTTTTTAATATCTTTAAATGTACATTAGAAGAATTTATAATTTATTCTAGAGGTAACAAAAAGCCAGTAGAGTTCATTGAGCAGGAAAGTAGGATGGACAGAATTGAGTGTTGGGAAAATCACTTTGACATCCAAGTGAAGGATGGATTAGAGAAGATAGCTTCTTCAGTCAGGGAGATTACCAAGGAGGCAATCGCAATAATCTAGGGAAGGAAATATATGAATGATATTATGGAGGTAGATATCAACAATATTTAGCAACTAGCTGAACATGTGATGTTAGGGAGAATGAGAAAAAGATTGAGGTCTGTGCTTGGAGCTAGAACAACATAAAAGCTTCATGTAATAAAGGAAATGAGAAATTGTCTAGAAATCAAAAAATTCAAGTTCTGCTCTTAATTCTTTCTTTGACTTCCTCTGTGACTTAGGGCAAGTTAATTCACCTTAAAGGGCATTAAGTTCCTCCATCATAAAGGGGTAATAACAATCTTAATCTTCATTGGCTTACAGGACTCGTGAAACAAGAAAAATGAAAAAAAATTCTTAGGAATAAATCTCATAACCTAAAAGTGAAAGAATTTATCAGTTACGATTTTTCCATCTGGGTCTCTTGGGGCTTGTTTTGTATAATTATTCCCCAGGCAGTAAACTAGTCTAGTAGAACTTAGTGGCCCTGGGGGAGGGACTAAAAGAGAGATATTACAAATACCTCATGACCTTCAATCAGTCAGTGTGAATGATATGTTTATGCCATTTTTTTCCTCGTGAGCAAGCTCTCTATACTTAGCTATAGGCTCTAGGTAAGGTCTGTGGGGAGTATGGGAGGTAGCAAGGGTGATCAATTGAAACTTATGTAATCAGATTTTTTGATTGTTTACAAACATGAATATCAAAGTTCTCTAAGATAATATCAAGGGTTGACATGGTAAGGAAAACCATTTTAGTAAGGTTATCAACTCATTGAGAAGATTAGAAGATAGTCTTGGAGGTGTGTTGATGACAAGAGTAGAGACACTGTGGCACAAGGAGTAGCAGCTACAGATAGCCCAAAAGAGGAAAGACTACTCTGGAACTATAGTGGGGACCAAAGAGAATAGCTATCCTCCTCCTAGTCTGGTGAATATGAGATGCCATCTAATGTAGAACATTGCAAGACTGGGTGGATCAGAGAATAGTGTTGGAGTTGGAGAGAGAAAGATCTAAGTTTGACTCCTGCCTCAGCCTCTTACTAGCTCTATGATGCTGGGTAGGTCACTTAAACCCTCTTAGTCTCAGTTTCCTCACCTGTAACTCTCTTAGAGTTGTTGGAATCAAATGAAATAGCTTGTCAAGTACTTCCCAAACCATATAGTACTATATAAATGTAAGCTATTCCAAGAGAAATGTAATCCTTTTGAAGGGTCAGCTTTTAGTTTCAGTGGAGGAAGAAGGAATGTTGATTGTGAAGTTCAATGTTTCAGGGCAATTTGTTCACAATATAACAAGGATTCTAAGGAACATCTATCTGTCTACCCACCTGGGTCGTTATGACCAAGCGATCTGTAAGCTTTAACATACTATAACAATGTAAGTTACTCCAGTTATTATTATCATTATTGCATAAGATATAAGGTCTGTAAGAATGAAATTTTAATGTTAAAAATGTAGCTATTCTAATGAGGATAAAAAGGAGACCTTATAAAAAGAGATTGAGGTAAATGTACCAGGACATTATTAATAAATTTAGCTTTCTAAAAGATATATGCATATATATTTTAGAAAGCTAAATTTATATATATATATATACATATATTTATTTATTTATATTTGTATGAATTATGATAGAAACAAGATCAAGAGAAGGATGAATTCAAATGAATGATCTGGTCCTGGGACAAATACTATCAGAACCAGGTTGACCCCATAATAAATTTAAGAAATCAGTTAAACTTAAAGACAACAAAGCAAGAGAAATCAAAGTAGGATAAGACTATTGCTTGGTATAGATGAGGTGAAAATAATGGCCAAAGACAGAACTACTTACAGTTAATGAGCTTCTTCTTTACAGGACAAGAAGAATTAACTCTGAACTGGGAAGAATATATGAAAAAATGAGGAAATGAAAGACTGAAAACTAAGATAAGTGAGATGATAGTAAGAGAGGTAGTACAAGCCTTCAAATAATTCAAGTCACCAGATCCAATGCACAGCAATGAATAGCTAATGTATCACTGTCAGGAATTTTTTTTAATTACTGAGAAAAGCAGATGTGGCAAAGGATCTTAGGAAACAAAATATATCCAAATTTCAAGAAAGGGGAAAAGGTTTCTACAAACTATAGAAAATCAATATTGAATGTGCTCCAGATGCAATTCTTTTTCGTTGTTCAATCTCTTCAGTTATGTTTGACTCTGTAACTCCATTTGGGATTTTCTTGGCAAAGATAATGTAATGGTTTGCCAATTCTTTCTCCAGCTTATTTTACAGATGAGGAAACTGAGGAAACAAGGTTAAGTGACTTGCCTAGGGTCATCCAACTAATATCTGAGGCCATATCTGAACGCGGATCTTCCTGACTCCAGGTCAGCTCAATTCTAGAGTATATTATGAGAGAGATTATTTATGAATATTTGAAATCAAACTTGCCAGTTAAAGCTAGCATACTTTCATTAAGAATAGATCATTTCGGACTAGTCTAATTTTTTTTAGCCAGGATTAATAATAACTCTTCTCACTTGGATTTCAGAAAATCAGTTAACAAATTGATATACTATACTTGAGGATAAAATGGGAATATGTTGTAAATGGTAATTAGTTGAATGCATTTGAAAATGAAAGAATTATCAGACATCAAGAGCATCTGTGAATGACTTGATATCAAATTTGAGGCAGGTTTTTAATGGAATGTGTAATATATGTGTTCTTGGCTCTATGCTGTTTGATATTTTTATCAGTGACAAATGCATATGTATATTTGTATATAAACACATACACACCTTCATATGTGTATATATGCATGTGTGGTGCATATATCATACCTACCTTGCAATTTGCAAAAAATAAAGAAAGGAAAAAAAGTTAACATGTTAGTTGACAGTCCAAGAAAGGCCTCAGCAAGTTAAACTGAGTGGCTTGATCCAATAAGATAAAGTTTGACAGGAATACAAGTAACATCCTTCAAATGGGTTTCAAAAATGAACTTCATGATTAAGATGTAAGAGATATTATTTGTTGAAAAACAGTCATTTGGGGGGATAAAATCTCAGGATGATATGGAAACTTCAGAATCAGTTCACAGTTTGAAACAGCAGTCAAATAATCTAACAACATTGCAGATTGAATTAAGAAATGATTTCCAAAACAAAGTAATTTATAGATGTACTATGTTCTGCCATGATCAAACCATTTCTAGAATACTATATTCAGTCTTGAGTGCATCATGCTAGAAAAGACATTGGCAAGATGAAAAGCATCTAGATCAAAGGTTCTTAACCTGGGGTCCATGGACATCAAAAGAAGGAATCTATGGATAGATTTCAAAAGATCCATGAATTTGGAACTCTAAACTTTCTGATGCCTATATTTGAAATAGTCTTCTTCCTTTGTAATCCTGTGTTTCTAACTTATACACTTAAAACACATACAATTTGAGAATCCTAAATCTTGAAGATATTGACCAGGGAATGGATTGGAGACTATGATATATAGGTTGAAGGATCTGGTGATAATTAGACTGAAGAATGGATGATGGTGGCATGATAATGTTCATCAATTAGTTGAAGAGCTGTCTGTGGAAACGGGACTAAACTTATTCTGTCTCCAGATGTAATAACTAGAAGTAGTTAGGAGTTATAATTGACTTTAGAAAATATTGTCTAAAAATTAGTTTTTTTTCCAAAAGTGAAATAAGTTGCCCTGGGAGGTAGTATATTTTGCTCTACTGGGGCTCTTCAAAGCAAAGGCTCTGTGGTTAATGGTGAGATATTATAGATAAGAGTCTTGTTCATGAATGGACTGAACTAGATGATTCATCTTAAGTCCCTTCCAGCTCCAAGATTTTGTGAGTCAGAGAATGTCAGAGATTGTAAGGGAAATTAAAACTAAATAGGAAGAGTACAACAAAGGTTATTAATCTGAGGTCATGAATTTTTAAAAATGATTTCTATACTTTAATATGGAAACAGAAAGAAGACAAACACCAGAGAAGAAAGAATAAGAGGCAGAGGGGAACAGAGATAAAATTGAGGGAACAGAAAACTAGAGAGATGTCTCTTCCATCTCTTCCTAGGGACTATGCCCAAACCACAGTTTCTTGCCATGCTTCACCTGACACTCTTTGTGAAAAATTTTGAGCTTCAAGTGGGACTGAAAAGGGCCACATTAGAGCCCATAGGCAATAAAAGGGAAGATCCTTCAGCTGAGGGAGGAAGGAGCAAAATTAGTTTTGTCTTCTTTTGTCTCAAGTGACCTGTTGAAGTTATTAGATAATTTGTCATTGACAAAAAGGAATGAGAAAAAAAATGGAAGCCAAGACACAGGAGAGAATTCTTCACAATACCCCCCAAAATCAGAGGTTCTAAAGATTCTTTCCTAGTCATACTAATATCTCAGATCCTCTATCTTGATCCTCAGATCAGGCAGGGGTAATTTCAGAGAAAAAAAATTCCAGGTCCAGTTTATTGATGTTGAAGGAATCTAGGAGCACGTTATTACAATCAGCAAAGACATCAAGATATGGAAATCCAAATAGTTAGGAAGTTAATCAAAGAAAAAGATTTGTGAATGCTTTTGGTAAGAAGTCTGTGTGGAGGTAGCTCAGATAAATTAGATTGGATCTCTTCTATCATATTTTTCATCTATAACATTATACTGCAACTCCAAGTAATCTTCAAATCATCTTGTTGAAATAGTTACAGAGATGTCACCTACTCCTTTACCCCTTTTGGTAGAAAAACAATTATTGCATGCAAGACATTGTGCTAAATACTGGGGATAGAAACACAAATAAGCCAGAAAGAACCTACTCTCAAGGAGTTTATATTCTAGTGAAGGAAGACATCACATACAGGAATGTTAGACATGAGAAATTAGAGGAAGAAGTGTGGCAATGTGACAAATGAGGAGAAAGAGATGGAACTTGGAATTCATCAAGGTAAGAATGAGGTGAAACATAATTAGAGTACTTTCTTAGTTAATGCCCGTCTTCTTTTTTTTTAAAACCCTTACCTTCCATCTTGGAGTCAATATTGTGTATTGGCTCCAAGGCAGAATAGTGGTAAGGACTAGGCAATGGGGGTTAAGTGACTTGCCCAGGGTCACACAGCTGGGAAGTGTCTGAGGCCAGATTTGAACCTAGGACCTCCCATTTCTAGGCCTAGTTCTCAATCCACTGAGCTACCCAGTTTCCCCCGAGTCCTTTCTAAAATGGAATTTCTGAGTAGAGACCACCAGCGAGAGGAGAGTCTTATAAATATTTCCTAGGATGGCAATATAGAAGGCAAGGAGAGGTTGCACTCCAGTCCCTTTGGAAACATGGTGGTAGAGGTGAAGGCGGAGTATCTCTGACTTCTGTTCTAAAAAATCCTCAGGGGTATTGAATCCAATGCTTTTCCTTCCTTTGTTTAATTCAAGAGTTTGAAAAAATGAAGTGCTTACATTGTTCAAATCCCTATAGTAGTCTCTGAGAATATAAAGATAAATAAAATATGACCCCTGACTTTTGCAGCACTCATACAAATAATGGCAATACAAACTGACAATGATAGGTCCTTGAAAGGAGTACAAACCAAAGGCTATTTGAATTCTAAGAAGGAAGGAAAAGATCGTTTCAGGGAAACTTTCACAGAGGAGACAACATTGGGCTAAATTTGGAAGACTGCATATAATTTGTATATGTTACTATAAGTAAAAGTCATTGTTAATATATTATTATTATTGTGAGCAGCATTCTCTATATGAATGTTTCCTTTAAAAATCCATTGTTTTATGGAAGTTTTTTCCACCCTCTCTAGAATGCTCCTTTTTATAAAGGTCTTCATTAGAATGTTCATTTTATTTTTTAAAATATGTATTGTCACTTGGAATACTTCTTTATGAGAATGTGCTCCTTCTTAGAATGCTCTTTGTTAGAAAGTTCTATTTTAGAAGGTTGATATTTAGACTCTTCCTTCTTGGAATGTTTTGTTAGAATTTTCTTTAGTGTAGACTTTGATAGTCCTTTTCCCAATCCCCAGTCTTTTCAGATGGATTTTTTCCCTCTCCTTGTGTTTCTAGGAGGAGAGAAAGCCTAAAACCAGACCACAGGGTGTGTGTATTTAGTCAAAGATATGAAAAGTTAGGTATCCAGATGACATACAAACTCCAAAATGCCTTTCCAAGGACAAATCATTCCCCATCTCATTTCTAATTCAATGTACCCTTTTTTTTAATGTCTCCTGAAATTTCCCAGCTCCATTAGAATGAAAGTATCTCTACTCAGTCATACTATGAAAATATTAAACTGAGTCTCAGAGAGCAGGAAATGTGCTTTAAGCAAATAAAAGACCTTTAAGATAAATAGTCCCTTAGGAAAACTCCTTGTAGCTGAGAGTACAGACATCAAAAGTCTAATCTTTCCATAGCTAGTGACTCATTATAACGCTACCAACACCCACAAATTGACTTATTATTTTAGATATATTTAACCAGTACAGTGTGAGTGTTTTTGGACAAGTCATTTAATCACACTGGGCCTCAATTGGGCCATCAATTAAATGAGGAATGATACCCGATCCTTGCTTGATTTACTCCTCAGGGACCATGAGGAGTAAATGTCTAAAGTTGTTTTAACTTAGAATTCTGATAAACTAAATGGAAAAGCACTTTGGACAGATGATATGCCAATAGAAGTATGAGGCACTTGTGGAAAGAGCTATGGTTGTAAAGTCATAGGACTTCCATCTTCAGTACTAGTACCTGTATGACCCTAGAAAAGTCACCTTAGCTCTCTAGGTCTCAGTTAATTATCTCTAAAAGAAATTAATTGTGCTACATGGCTTCTTAGATCCTTTCTACATTTAAATTTTGTAGTATCTTTATTTCCTTGTATGTAATATGTGGGGAATATACTAAATGATATCTAAGAACTTAACATTTTAAAATCCTAGATCTATGAAATATCTCTAATTGTTATTTTTAGGTTCTCCTGGTTTCTTTCTATTCAAAGGGACAAAGACCATGTATGCCATGTCTACCCACAACCACACTCACTCTGGTGTGCTGACCTTCCTCCTTCCCAGCCTCCCAGGGCCAGGGGGCTCAGGATTCCTCACCATCCTTGGTTTGACCTATAGCACCACCCTTCTGGGAAATGGTCTGATCCTCCTCACCATCTGTGCTAACACCTACCTGCACCAACCTCAGTTCTTGCTACTGGCTCTGTTGGCCACTACAGACCTTGGTCTGGCCCTTTCTATGCTGCCCACCATTCTGGATGCTCTGTGGTTCCCAGCCCCTATTATCTCTAGGGATGTATGCCTCCTCCAAATGTGCTGCCTTTATGCCATCTCCACCGGGCAGTCCTCCGTGCTGCTGGCCATGGCCTTGGACCGTTGGCTAGCTGTGTGTCACCCTCTCTACTATGTGGCCTTCCTTACCCCCAACCGCCTTGCCTGGACCAGCCTGGCTTTCATTCTCCGGGCCACCATCCCTCTGTTGCCCACACCCTTGCTGATACCATCCTGCAATGCTCATAATCTCTCCCTCCCTTTCTGCTTCCCAACAGAAGTGCTGAAGCTATCCTGTGGAGGACTAGGGTGGACCTATCCAGTTGTGACTATGCTTACTACAGCCACTATGGATATAGTCCTCATTACCATCTCCTATAGTCTGGTCCTCCGGGAAGTGATGCAGAGGATATCTCCTGCTGGGCAGCACAAAGCCCTGAGAACATGCACTGCCCACCTCTGTGCCCTCCTTGTTTTTTATGGACCTCTTTTTGCTTCAGTCCTATTCCCTGACTCACTTCCAGGAAGCTTTGCCTCTCTTGGTCTTCTTGCATCCCCTGCCCTCCATCCCCTTGTCTATGGGATACAATCTCACCGGCTCCGGCGTGGCCTGCTTGGTGTCCTTGGTTGCCCCTCGACTTCAAGGATTGCTCCCAACCTAAAGAGGCCACGTCCCTAAGATACAGACTTTCCAAAGTGAACCAGAACTCAGGTTATTATTGGAGGCTGGAGCTCCTCATTCCCTCCAATTCCATGTTTCTTGCTGATCCCAGTCACTCAGACATCTAGGAACAGGCATTCAAAGACATGCAGCAGGATGGACGGAGGTTAGATACCAATATTAAGTTCTTTAGGGAGAGAGCAATATTATTCATTCTTGTGTGAGTGAAGAGGTGATGGAATCCTGTTTTTAAGGGACTAGAATAAAATAAACCCCCTGGATTATGCTCCTCATCTCTTCATGCCCAGGTACAGGGGAAGAGTTGTATCAACCAGTACTGCCCAGGAGTGAGACTGAGATGAGGGTTTATCACATCTTCCTTTCCAATGCAGATTCAATCTGGCAGGAAAGGAAATCCATCTAATGGGATTTGATGGGCAAAAGGAAGAACTCAAGAAGGCTCTAAGAATGATTTTGGCAAATATTCCAAAGATTGGCACTGATTTTTCTAAAATATTCTACCCATTAGGCTTCAAGGGCTAGACAATGGGTATCTTACAGAGATCAGAAAGTGATTCTGAAGAAAATCAGTCATCCTGACTTGAAAGAAAAATATGATACTCATTAGAGGGAAGAGGAGTTAAGTGCAATCAAGAAACAATTTAGCTCACCAGATGGTGATCCTGTATTAAGTACCTACTATGGTCTGGAGGTAGGTGGGGTGAAAGCTAAATGGCACAGTAGATACCATGCTAGGCCTGAAGTCAGGAAGACTCATCTTTCTGTGTTCAAATTTGGCCTCGGACACTTGATAGCTGTGTGATCCTGGGCAAGTCGTTTAACACTGCCTCAGTTTCCTCATTTGTCAAATTAGCTGGAGAAGGAAATAGCAAACTGTTCCAGTATCTTTGCCAAGAGATACCGTAATGGGGTCACAAAGTCAGACACAATTGAACAGCAATGACAATGCTCCAGGAACTTGCTAAGTGCTGGAAAGAAAACGAAAGGAGAAAAAAAGTAGCCCCTGGTCCCAGGTGCTCACATTCTGATGGAGGAGAAAACAGGCAAACTACAATGTACAAACAAGAACCATATAGAGAAAATCTCATAGAAGGGACAGACTAACATGAAAGGGGACTCAGAAAGGCTTCTTGTAGAAGTCTCTAAATTGAACTGAGTCATTAGCCAAGATCTGAAGGAAACTAAGAAAGCTAGAAAATGGAGATGAGGATGGAGAGAGTTCCAGGCATGAGGAACTGAGAGTGAAAATTCTTTTCTGGAGATGGAATGTCATAGACAAAGCAATACAAAGAGGTCAGTCTTGCTGAATCAGTGTGGGGATGAGAAAGATGTAAGAAGACTATAAAGCAAAGAGGGAGCCAAGGTATGAAGGACTATCAAAGCTGAACAGGGTTTTACATTTATTTGGGAGGAAATCGTGAACCCCTAAAGTAGAGAATGCAGGGGAGATGTGATCTGATAGAAGCATTAGGATTCCTAATTGTGGGACCCTATTGTGTTTGCTATGGCAGTTTTGTGAGGGAATAAAAACTGCCCTCCTCAGCCCTATCCCCAGGGATATCACAGGAAATGGACCAATCCCAGGTCAATCTATACCCAGAACATTCTGGTCTTAAAACTAAGCAAATACTCCACATTCTTGTATTCACGGAAACAGCTCCTTAAGATCCACCTACTTTAGGAAGCCTTTCCAGGTCCATGGCTGGGATGTTTTTCCTCTATTTTAAGCCATGACTTCATGAACCTCCATGCTCTGAATAGATACTGAATTCTCCTCTCTCTGTAAAACGAGGATCTGTTTTTCATGACCTACTTATTTGTTGTTCATTGATGTAGGTCAGGATCTTGTTAGAACTGGAGAGGAACTAGTTAACTCCTTACATTCTCACAAGACCAGCTGGTATTGTTGTGAGCACGAAGACTTAGTGTATTCCTAGAGAAATTTGGCTTCACTTTGCTCTCAGATGGATTATCTGGGGCCAGCTATCATTATCATCATCAACAACCAGCTTTTATAAAAATGCCTATTATATGCCAGGCACTCTGTCAAGCACTGGAGATGTAAAGGTATAAACTGTCAGAGACCTTGAGGAGCTCACATTCTAATTGGGGAGACAATATGCAAACAAATATGTATACATATGATATGAATAGAATGAATGGGAAACAATTAGAGAGAAAAGGCTCTAGCAGTGGGGAGGGGGGAACCATTAAAGGCTTTCTGAATAAATCTCAAGCATTTCTGAGTGAAGAGGATGTAAAATTTGTCCGAGATCTTGCAGAGAGCTCCCAAGTTCCCAAAAAACCTCTATTTCGATTGCTTTTAACCTCTTTCCCACTGACTTTTTATCTTCTTAAAATTCTTTTGAACTACTTTTGAAATGTCTTAGGTCAAGAAGTATTGAATATATATACATACATGCACATATATGTGTTGTGTATGTGTGTGGTGATTTTTAAAAAAAATTACTTGTTTTTTTCTTACCAAGAATCATCCCAAATAAGAAGAATATAAACTAGATGATCATTTATTTAACTATGTTTTTTTCTTTTGAACTTTTTTCAATTAATTTAAACCTTTTTTTTCTTTCTCCCACTTCCCTATCACTGAAAAAAAAATAGAAAAAGAAAGTCATGTTACAAATCCTGGTCCGTCCATTCATTATGCATTCCAGTATTTCCTTAGCCTATTTTAAACTCAAAGCTTTCACGAATCCATTGTCTGTTTTTTATGTATACTTATGTCCCAGGCTCTATGTCAAGATCTCTGCATCTGGATCAGTCAGGAGTCCATGAGATTAGTGTGTCAAACTAAGCGCCTTAGAAGCAGAGTGTGTATATCTGTGACAGTCTGGAGAAGAGGTCCCTGCGGGGAGGCAGTGTGTCAGATTGGGGTCCCTGGAGGCAGCGTCTTTGTGAAAGTCAATTCAATGTAAGCTAATTCAAATCAGTGCACACTTATGAAACTTTTTCTATGTCCTGAAAAAATATAATACGTTCAAAAGGAAGAAAAAATGTGTCAGCAGAGTCCCTGCTCCTATCATGTTTCTAGTCTAGAAAGAGGAGAAGCTACAAACACAGATAGACAGTATATATAATAACACAGAAGTACACTGGAGATGTGTCCAGTGAAGTTTTATGTGAAGCCTAAAAAGGAAGTTTATTTCTGACTGAGGAAGGATCAGGTTAGGCTTGTTGGCAGTTAGCATTTCAGATGGGCTTTAAGGAGGCATACAGCTACAAAGGCATGAGAACTGAAAAGGAGACTCACTGTGATAAGCAATTATTAAGTGCCTACAGTATACTAGTGCTGAGACCTAGGGAGGAAAAAGACAAAATCAAAACATTCCAAGCATGGGAAATGGCATAAGTAAAGGCATGAGATGGCAGAGTGTCAGCTCTGCTGACATAAGCACAATAATCCCAGTTGGGTAAGAATGTCGAATTAATACATCAGAATAATAAGAGATAGGCCTAATGAGTTGAGATAGCACTAAATTGTGAAACAACTTGAATACTAGGTTAGTCTATTTAGCCAATGTTAGGTATTTAATAGGGAGCCATTCAAACTTCATTAACAGATTAGTGAATTGGAATCATCTGAGGACAGGACAAGGTCTGTGTCTTTAAGTCAAATGGTAGACTACAGGACAGAATCTCTGTGTTTTTATGTCAGATTGAGAGTCCTTTGCTATATAGTGCCTAATTTAATCCAATAAATATTTGTTATTTGCCTACCATGTGCAAGGTAGCCTGAGCCTGTGTTACGGTTTTATAAAAAAATGATAATTATATTTCAATATAATTGATTTCATTCATATTCTTATGTATTTTATTTCATGCATTTAAAACATTATTCTAAGAAGAAATTCATTGACTTCCACAGATTGTCAAAGGGGTTCAGGACTCAAAACACTTAGAACTAGTAGTAAGCACTTTCTAGTTGAATTCCTTGCACACAAAGTGACAAGAATAGCTACTGGGTATCTTGATCAAGAAGCACTTGTTTAGGAACAGTGAGAGGAGACAATAAAAGGAAGAAAGTCACTATCACAAAATCTTTAAAGTTGGGAAAGATCTCAAAGACATAAAACTCAAGCTGGAATTGCAATCCAAAAACCCAGGATCCAATACCCCAATGAGCAGTTAGCCAATCTCTGCTTGAAACTCTTCAATAATGGGAAATTCACTCTTCAATGAGGCAGTCAATCCCATTTGGGGGTATGGTAATTATTAGAAAGCATATTCTTATGTTAAACTAAAATATGTTTTTTCTAAAATTTTCACCCATTTTTCTTACTTCTACCTCCTGGGACCAAACAAATGAAATTAAACTCTTCTTCAACATTGCCTAATTTCAAATGCTTCATAATAATATGTGTGAACCAAGTAAAGTGTTCCCATCTCTAGGCTTCAGGTCAACCAGGCTTTTATGACATAGTCTTTAGCCTAATCATACTTTTAGTGTTTTCCAATGTGGCAATACTCTCTTAATATCGTACCCAGAATTGAACATAAACATTTTCTGACATTTCTTCCCTCATTCTTGTTGTTCTAACTATATAAATCTAGTTTTCGTTAGACCCAACTCCCTTCCTTTCTCTAACTCATTACAACTTAACCCCTGTACCCCACATGCTCTCTTCATGATATTCCCTCTGGACCTTGAGTACATAGTCTAGAGAAATAGTGGCCAAAACATACTTTACTTATATGCAGACTTTTTTCCTAGAAACTGGAATTCAGAAGGAAGCTGTCATAGCCTGTATAGAGACTTCCATAATGCATCACTATCCTTGGTAATGCATTGATCCCATGGGCCCTAGATCAACCCAATTATCCTGTCAACTGTATGCTTGTAAAGTTGGAAGTCGTTGCCTTCCAAGATGAAGTAATGCATTATGTAACAGAACCACCCTAGGGTATTACTGACCACATAGTTTCATCACATATTAGTTCCTTCTCAGAAATTACCCATTGGGTTTGGATTGGATTTGGTCAGAGTGTTCTTTCTTTTTTAAAAAATTACATTTTCCCCATTTGTATATAGACATGATTTTAATAGTCATTTTATGACATTTTGCAATCCATGTTCTTTCTTTAACTCTCTCCTTTAACTCTTCCCCTCCCCAAGACAGCAAGTAATGTCATACAGGTAATACATGTGCATTTCAATGCATATTTCCATATTTGTCATATGGCTTATATAAGAAAAAACTCTTAAAGGAAATAAAGTGGAAAATGATTTTCTTAAATCTGCATTCAGACTCTATTAGTTGCTTCTATGGTAATGGATTGCATCTTTCATTATTAATCTTTTGGAGTTGTCTAGGATCCTTGATGACAACATTATTTTAGTTAATTCTATTACTAACAGTCACAGAGGTTAAAACAAAGAACTCAAATGACTGAATTGGCTATGAATTGGTCTTGCTTAGTTCCTAGAACCTGGAGGACTACATTTTTAAAAAGTCAATAAAATTATAAGAATCAGAGATGAACTTTTAAAGATAGATAAAGATTGAATTAACTATGAATTGGGTTTACTTCTTTTCCGAGGACTGAGTTTAAAGAAAAAAAAACACCTTCAATTATATCTCAATCACTCAAACACCTGGGATTCGACTACAACTAATACATCTTTCCCAAGCATCTCTGACTTTCTTTCCTAAGTTTCAGTGAACTCTTGTGATCACATTATTATTCACCTCTGTCCTAAAACTAGATAGGAATTCCACTTTCTATAGATCAGTGAAAATTACCAGTATCACATTGCTGGTATCTTTTCCCAAAACTATAGTCATCCCAGGCCATGGCTTTGTTTGATGGTTTTGATTATATGCTCTCTTTCCCTGAGAAAACTTGTTATTATAACTACTACTCTGGGAGTTCTGATTATTTTTCAAGTTGACACTGATAATAGTTAAATCATTCATAGTCAATCATCATACATTATTGCTGTTTCCATGATTCTGGACATTTTGTGTCACTTCATAGATGTCTTTCCAAGTTATTTTGTGGTTATCATATTTATCATTTTTATAGTACAATAGTATTTTAACATAATCATATACGACAACTTGTTCAGCCATTCCCCAGTTAATAGATATCCCTCCTGTTTCCAATTCTTTGCCACCACAAAAAGAGCTATTGTAAATATTTTTGTGCAAGTAGAGTCTTTCCTCCATATTTGATCTTCCCCCTGTCTTTGATATAGACATAGTAGGTATATTTGCTGGGTCAAAGCATATTCCCAGTTTTAAGGCCCTTTGGGCATGTTTACAAATTGCTCTCCAAGACAGTTATATCAGTTCACAGCTCCACTAACAGTGTATCAGTCCATTTTTGCCATATTAGCCAATTTGTTGATAGGCATGAGGTGGTTATCTCAGAGTTGTTTTAATTTGCATTTTTCTCATCAATAATGATTTGAAGGATTTTTTATCTGACTAAAGACAATTTTATCTTCTTCATCTGAGCATTGTCTGTTCATATCCTTTGACCATTTGTAAATTGGGGGATGCTTTGTATTCTTATAAATTTGACTCCGTTCTCTATATTCTTAAGAAATGAGATTCTTGTCAGATATACTTTCAGTGAATTTTGGTAGAAGTCTGGATCCAGCATGAGGGAATCTTGCATCTGATATTGTCAAACAGCCACTTCCTCAAACCCCAAAATAAGTTCAAGTCCCCTTTCTTAGTGCAGAATCTCATCAAACCCACTGGGATTGATTGGTCTCCTTGACCTTGTGCTCCTAGGCTTGTGCAAGTTAACTTTGTGCTCCTTGGTACTATGCAGTGGATGATCCCTCCTCCTGGAATCAGACACAATCAATTATCAAAGTCTGTCAGAGACCAAGGATCAAAACTTAGAGACCAAGGATCGAAACCTAAAAACCATGGAGACCATAGAAACGAAACTTAGTGAAGGATTTCCCAAGAAACGAAACTTATGTTAGGAATAGAAACTTATCCAGCTTCATCCGGGATAGGCGTGGCGAGACCAACGGCCCGAGACCACTGGAAAATTCCTTACCCCAGTCCTAGAAGCATATAAACCCACTCCCTGCACTCAATAAACGAGCCTTGTCACAATTAAGACTGATTTGTCTTTATTGCGCCTCGGTCTCCCTTCTCTCCCCCTATGGTTCTTCCAGGTGGCTGACTCACGGGTCTCTCACGGTTGTATCCGGCTGGATCCGGATAAAAGTCCCATAATATTGAACAATCAATGGCAGGTTTCCATAATATAAAGCTTTTGGGAATGCATTGACATTAGGGGTAATGGACATTTTAAAGTTATCCTAGAGCTAAACTAAAAAAGCATTAATATTGGTAACATGTGCTTTGAGTACAAAAAAATGAGAGAAAAAAGAAAACTCAAATACTCTATTGCACATTCAAGGAAAAACAATAATAATTTTTCAAAAATCTAAATATATAGTTCATATTCCATGAAAAAGGGATCCATGAAAAGGGGCTCAAAATAAAGGTTTCTCACCTAAAAATGAGAACCATTTCCTTTTTAACTTGGCCATGATCCACAATGTGAGTTTACATGATTTTCACCAAGTAACAGCTTTATAAAAACAGTAGTACAGCAGCTAATGCACATTCAAAGAAGTACCAAAATCATAAGAACACGTCAACTTCTCCAAAGATTACTAATACAGGTTTTGTCCAGCTAGTTTATGGACTTTTATAATGAGATTTTCTCCAGTTCAGGCATAAGACAGTACAAATAAAGACAGTGCAACAGAATATATAGCTAATAGCCAAAACACAGTAACAGAAAGTGACATATTGTAACAGAATATTATAGATTAAATTAATATATAAACTTAAAAACAAAATTAAATCTTAAAACAATCAGCAAATATAATAAGCATGACAGGATACAAGCACTTAGTGTTAATAGAAGGTTTTACATGGGAGCAATCAATCCCAGAGTCCTTTTCTCCGATTCTAATAGCTGCGTTACAGAGACTTCTTCACTATTTGGAGGGGAACAAAGTGAAACAGTTAGCATCAATAAGACAATGGAGTCTAAAAAGGCTTAAAATTCACCTCCAGACTCTTGGAGGTTCCTTCTCCTCCCCAGAATCATCATCCATCTAGATTCCTTTGGTCACACTTCTGGGGTTCCCCATAGAGGGGTGGATTTCCACATTGAGCACAGTGTGGACAAATCCCATATTAGATGTGTTGCAGAGACTGGGCATGCTTAGATAGTAAGGGGGATGAATCTCCCTTCTAAATCTTGAGATCACTCAAGCTAACAGCAAGGACAAATGCACCCAGGAACAGTAGTAAGAAAAGATATCCTAAAACTTTGAGCTGTGCGAGTTCGGTAATGCTCTCCTGGAAAGGGAGATATTTGAGAGAGGCAAGAAACTGGGCTATGCTTGCAATTCTACGTCCTGTCTGTAGGTGATGCTAGCCTAGTATGTACTGGCTAGGAGTAAAACCTCACATGGCTAGTAGATGGAGACACGTCCCAATCAGCCTTTGAATGAAGGATGGGGTGAAAAGCCCTTAGCCCAAGACTAAATTTAGGAGGGGAAACAAGAAAAGGCAAAACAAAACACAGTCTTGAAGGTAAAAAAAAATTCAGGAGTTAGCTAAGAGGTTTGGAAGTGTTACCTTCCTTCCCCTCCCCAACAGACGTAAAAACACCAAGGATCTGCTTGCTTCCACTATCATGTAGTCAGGGATTTAAGAAGGTGGAAGGGTCCCCTCAGTTAAAAGCTTTTAGGAAGCTAATTGTTGCCTAAGAGAAACACCCAGGCTTCCAAAACAGCAGCAAGCACTCAGCTGTTAATAATGTAATGGAAATTTATACTTTACCCTCCACGCAGAAAACTGCTCACACTGGCCCCCAGCCAATGTGCTCAGAAGAAGTGGCAGTGTCTGATCAAATGTGGGAGGTAGAGGCAGGTGAGAAATGTGGTTTTCTCAAAATAATCTACTCCCTATCTTTACTCTAAGACTCTTTTAAAAGAATCAAGGATTCTATCCCTTTGTGGCTCACCTACAATGTTAAATTTAAATTAATATCCAATAACTCAAGTATTATATTTTATAAGATTTATTAGTAATCACTTGAAGTAGAAGAAATACAAGAACACAAGTAAAAGCCTGAGTAAAGCCATGTGAGTAAAATTCTCCTACCTGGCACTCACTCAACTGCCACAGCCGCCTTCCTGGGAACAGAGAGAGAGAGCAGAACTACACAAAACTTATATCTTCCCTACATTAGTACATTAGCATAAATATGCAAATGGGATGCTGGGAAAGAGAGTCCTGGGGAGCAAATTCTAATTATATACTTTCAATCAGATTAATTTCTCTACTTCTGCAATAGACACTAATACCAGGTGCTCTCATGATTCAAATATAATTCTCTTTTCTTTTTTCTCCCTTCATTACTTCTGTCTATGTATTTTTAAAAAGGTCTGGATATTTTTTTTGGAATTTTATTTAAAAGAAGAAGTGTATATACAAATATCAAGAATAAATTTGCAGAACATTAAAGGTGCATAAAAATTAAATTACCTAGAACTGACTCGAAGGTCAGAGAGAGAAACTCATTTGATTCTCATGCTCATCCTGAGAGATAGGTGCTTTTATCATCCCTATTTATCAGTTGATGAAGCAGAAACTGGGAGAGATGAATCAGGATCACACATCCAGGAAGTGTTTGAGATCAGGATCACACATCCAGGAAGTGTTTGAGAAAGTAGGATTCGAACTTAAGTTTTCCTGATTCCAGATGTGTGTGGGACAAAATCTAAGAGTGAAAAGACTGGAGAGTGGAAAGATTCTATGGTAATCTCAAATGGTTTTTGCAGTAGGTGGGTAATAATGAGAGATTTAATTATATATAGTGACTAGGATTATGGGATCATAGTTATACATGGGAAGAGACCTCAAAGGCTATTTGCTTTAATCCATTTTAAAGAAGAAGAAATTGAAGCTTAGGAAGCTTAAGTGATCTGCCTATGATCACACAGATACTAAGTGTCAGAGATTGGATTTGATCTCAAGACCTCTGAGCCAGAGTTTTCGTGAGAACAGAGAAAGGAGAATGTATGCAAAGGGATGTTGAAAAAGTTTGAATGATAAAACTTGAAAACTGAATAAATATGAAGGGAACTGTCAAAAGAGCGTTAACAACAGTTGACATTTATAAAGCAGGCTTAGAAATGTAAATATGAAAAATGATAAAGGCTGGTATAAATATATAAATTAGTATTTTAATTAAAGCCATGTTGATAGATAAAATCATTAGACCACGCGCTTGTAAGCATTCAAAACTGCCGCCTCCATACTGTCTCCTGTTTCCTGGAAGCGCCTACTCGCCAAAGAGAGAGACCACTCCCTCCTAACCCACGAGATTTAAGCGCTCCCCTGCGTCAAGACGTCGGAAACGGAAACCAGTTGGACCATGTTGGATCAAGGGAAATGTAGTTTGTTTTTTTTTGTTTTTTTTTTTTTTAATTTTTTTTTTTTAATTTTAAACCCTTAACTTCTATGTATTGACTTATAGGTGGAAGAATGGTAAGGGTAGGCAATGGGGGTCAAGTGACTTGCCCAGAGTCACACAGCTGGGAAGTGTCTGAGGCCAGATTTGAACCTAGGACCTCCCGTCTCTAGGTCTAGCTCTCAATCCACTGAGCTACCCAGCTGCCCCTGGGAAATGTAGTTTTGATACATTTCCCTTGTCCATAGAAATATATACATTTTTAGATGGTTTTTTCCAATTTCCTTTTTACAGAAAGCATTATAACATTTTGTCATTTAATCTTTACAACAACTTATAAAGTTGATATTATAAGCGTTAGGCTCATTTTATAGATCAATTGGCTAGAACAAGTCACTTTAATGAGTGTCAGAGGGGCTAAATGATTTGTTCATGGTCACAAAGCTGATAAATATTGGTTATGAATTTCAGCCCTGCTTTTCCTCAATCCAGGCATAGCACTTACTCCCTGTGCCTATATTCTTCTCTAAGGGAAGACATGAATAGAATACCAAATTTAGGAATCTGGAAATCAGGATAAATAATGTTGATATTAGTAAATAATAATTAAATCAAAAGGAGAAGCAAATTAAGAAAGTATGAGAATTAGTTCAATATGGGACAAGTTACATTTTAGTTAGCTTTGTGAAGTTCATAAGATATGTAGAAGAGGTGTCCTGTAGGCAATGTAAGATACAGGTCAGAACCTCAGGAGAGGTTAGGACTGGAAATCTAGATTTAGTCTTCATCTACATGGACCAAAAGTAACCACATTCAAGTGAGATTTGCCAAAGGAAACAACAAAGCAAGAAAAGGGAAATGAATTGACAACAGAACTTTCCATCCCAGGTAAAGCTGGAATGATTGAGCTCAATGCCCTGTCTCTAAGAAGACATTGATAGTGCAGGCATCTTGTAGTGTAACAGTGAGAACCACAGAATTACCCACCCCCAGAGGACCAGGACTGACCCTCCACTGTGGGGCTTCCCAAAGATGGACTTCAGACTCTGAAGTTCATTCTCAAAGAGGTTTGGAATGGAAAGGGACACAATGTCCAGTCAAATTCCCTTAATAAGGAAATGGGAAAACTGAGGCCCAGAAAAGGGAGGAGAAGTAGACAAAGCAAACACACATCCAGAGAAATCAGTGTGGTCTTTTAGAGATGAGGAAGTAGGGATGTTTCATATTGATAGGAATTTGTATGCTTTGGTCTAGTAATTAAATGATGAAGGCTGTGATTATATTGGACACCTTGTATTTGTTCTTTTTCTCATTATCCCTCTGACACTCATTAAAGTGACTTGATCTAGCCAACTGATATAGAAAATGAGACTAATCCTAATAATGCCAACTTTATAAGTTGTTGTAAAGATCAAATACAAAAACAAAAAAATACAAATACAAAAGATCAAATACAAATACAAAATACAGGCTTTCCAAGCTTGCTTTATAAATGTCAACTGTTATTAATGCTCACTTGACAGTTCCCTTCATATTTATTCAGTTCTCAAGTTCTATCAATCAAACCTCAACATCCTTCACATATATTCCCCCTTCTCTGTTCTCGCCATCACTCTGACTCAGAGGGCATTCCTGGTCCAAGAAAGGCTATTCAGTGGTTCCCAAATTTTTTTGGCCTACTGCCCCCTTTCCAGAAAAAATATTACTTAGCGCCCCCTGGAAATTATGAAACTATTTATTGAACTCAGAATAGAATGTAATACAAAAAAGTGTGGCCATCACCACTCTCCTAGATCGCTGCAGCACCCACCAGGGGGCGATAGCACCCACTTTGGAAATCACTGGACTATCTCATTCTAGCATAGTTCCTAGTCTGAACAGGGAGATTTGGTTCATTCCTCTTAAGAGTTCCACTTTTGACAGGATTACACTAGGCAAGGAATGATATCTATGCCCTCTTATCAGTGACTACCCAGAGCCCTCCCTCCATGCTGAGGGGATTCCCCCCAACATACACATCCAAAAGCAAAGATCATATTGAGCACCAGAGGCTTCTTTGATAAAAATACTATCTCCTGCCTCATTCAGAGAACTCTCCAAAAATAGGGACCATATGTTTCTGCTCAGACAAGGCATAGCCAGTCTTTAAGAATAAAATTGGTCTGACCAATTCTGAAGGATCGTTTTAAGGCATGGCTGCCACATTTTAAGAAGGACATTGATTAAGCCAGAGGACATATGAAGGGGTGATCCAGGATAATGAAGGGTCTTGAATTCATATCATACCAATAATAGTTAAAGGAAATAGAGGTGTTTGGCCTGGAGAAGACTTTTAAAGTTTTTTAAAGACTTTTAAACTTTACCAGTTTAAAAGACTGTTAACTTGCTTTATTGGCTCAAGACAACAGAAATAGGGACAATGGATATAATTTTTTAAGAAGAAGATTTAGGTTTGACATAAGGAAAAACTATCTAAATACAGTAACTATTCCAAAGGCTTAGAATCAAATGAGATATTTATAACATGCTTGGCACTTGATAGATATTAGGCATTTTTCTTTTAGACCCTTACCTTCTGCCTTAGTATCAACCCTAAAACAAAAGAGCAAATCTAATATTTGGTGATTCTATGCCTGGAGCACGAAACAGATGACTATCTGGCTAAAAAGATGCTAAAGTAGGACACTAAGCTGTTGAGACAGTCCTTTGCATCAGTCACTAGAAGATAGAGAGCCTGTCATGGCCACTGAGCTGTCATAGAAGAAGAGAGGAAGGTATCAAAGGGATATTCTCTTTTTAGGAAGGCTTCCTGGAGGAGAAGGCCTCTTGGGATCTGCTGCAGTTGAACCAGCTTGCACAAAGAACTTTGGCTTGAGTTATGCCAGACCCATGAGGTCATGAGAGCCACGCAGGCACTTGTTTCTGTAAGAGAAATTTGTTTTTTTTTCCCCAGTGAAAGAGTGTCTCTGGGGAGCAAGGGTCATAAAAATCTAGGCTTGATTCCTGGCTATGTTTACTTTGGCCTTGTCAGCCCAGAGCACCAAACTAGGCCTCAGTTCCCACTGTGACTCAGAGAAGATACTGGAGTAGGAAGAATCACAGGTTGCTCAGGTCAATTCCTGCCTTACAGACCAGATTGCAACTAGCCCAGGGCTTAGGCAAGGAAGTAGGGGGTCGGGGGGGGAGGTGGAGGGAGGTCTCCATACTTGGAGAATCCATGCTGGGATTTCTATAATTACACAAGAAAATATTTTCACATGATATATATTCCCAGAAAGACAATATCAGAAAGGAAATTGCTTGATGTAGTGGAAAGGATGAGTTGAGCATCAGGAAAGATCTGGATTTAAATTCTTAATCTCTAATTTACTAACATTTTGACCTAGGACACATAATCTCTCTGAGGCTCCATTATTTTATCTGTAAAATGGAGGGAGTAAAATGGGTTTGTTGTGCAGAAAACTATCTAGAAACCTTCCCCCATCCCCGACAAAAGTTTCACCCAAATTACCATCCTCCTGTTTCCTTTGGGGCTCCTTCCTTTTTTAAAACAACCTTTGATTGTTACTTCTTTCTCTCTGCCTCTGGTTTCCTATGAAGCATTTCAGGAGGGGATGATTTGCTGCCTGTAAAATAGAAACACAGCCATTCAGGGATTGTGGAAAGGGAACACCGTTCAAAAGTAAACCTTAGGATACACTTTATTGTTATTCTTCAGTCCTATCTGACTTTTTGTGATCACGTTTGGGTTTTCCTGGCAATGATAATAGAATGATTTGTCATTTCCTTCTCCAGCTCCAGACAGATAAGGAAAGTGAGGCAAACAAGGTTGAGTGATTTTCCCAGGGGCACACAGCTAGTAAATGTCTGAGGTTACATTTGAACTCAGGTTTTCCTGACTCCAGATCTAATTTTCTATCCACAACATCACCTTGCAACCATGTCCTTTCTGGGGTTTGTTTTTTTTCCCCATTTTTCCTCAACCAGGCCCAAACTATAGAACTGTGAAATGTTGGTGGGGAGGAAAGAGAGGGGATGAGGGAAGAGCACCTCTCTCCCAATTCCCTAGATCTAACATGGAATAATTTAACTCATCCACTCGCATGTTTCTTGACACATTCAATGGAGTGAAATGGAAGAGTATTGAACCTGGAGAAGCAGATCTGGAGGGAGTAAAATACTCTGAAGGAGCAATATTCCATCCTAAAGCAAGTCAAGTCAGGAAGACTTGTGTTTGAATGCTGCTCTGGTACTTACTAGCTCTGCAACCTGCACATAGAGGAAGTTAGATAGATGTGGTGGTTGGATAGAAATCCAATCCTGGAGTCAGGAAGACCTGAATTTAAACACAGCCTTAGACCTTTACTGGCTATGTGACCCTGGCAAGTTACTTAATGTTTATTTCAATTTCTTCATCTCAATATATTTCTGTAAATATATGAAAATACAACTTTTTATTAAATATATACATACATATATCTTTATAAATAAATATAACTAAGCTCTATAAATAGAATCTCCAAATATCTCTCATGATATATTTGCTTAGTAGCCCAAATTAGATTAACTTGTGTAACTTCAAGTTCCATTTTTCCCCTAGAGAATATAAGTGGATTGATATTGCTCGCTATAGAAGACACACACACATACACACACATTTCCTCTTCTCTAAAATGGAACTGATAATAGTCTCTACCTCCCAGGGTTATTGTGAGAATCAAATGAGATAATTATTACAGATTGCTTAACACACATTAGGTGCCTGGCACACATTAGGTGCTATATAAAGGTTAGCTTAAAAAAGTCACTAACTTTCTGAGTCACACTTTCCTCAACTGATAAATGGGGATGAAAAACACGTGTAGTTGTAGTGGTTGTGTGACTCAAATGAGATAATAATGGATGTGAAGTATTTTAACACCATAAAGTAGTATAAAAATGTCAGCTATTAGTAGGAGTACATACAAGCTCTGTGAATTCTACCTCCTCAATCTTTCTTTTATCAGTAACATCCTTCCCTCCATTACCATTGCCATCATACCATTCAATGTGTCTCAGTAGACTATGGTAATAACTTCCAAACTGGTCTCCCTTTTCATCCCATTACTCATATAGCTAATAGAGTGGTTTTATTAATCCGTAGGTCTAACCATGTCACTCTCCAATTCAGGTTTACTGGTTCCTTATTTTCTGTAGGGAAAAAAATCCCTTATTTATTCCCAGTAATAAGAGAAGGCATATCTATGGTATTTTGAAGTTTGCAAAACATTTTTAAAATATTATCTCACTTTCATATTATCTTCTGTAATTGATAATTAGTCAAAAGATATGAATAGACAGTTTTTGGATGTAAAGAGGCTAAGTTATATACATGTATATAGTCATATTTAAAAAGTTTTAATCTCTACTGATTAGAGAAATGAAAATCAGAACAATTCTGAGCTATCATTTCACACCTATCAGATTGGCTAAATAATAGCCGTGTAAAATGACTAACGTTGGAGGGGCTGTGGAAAATTGGAGAAACTAGTAAACTGTTGATGAAAATGTAAGCTGATATGGCCATTTTGGAGAGCAATTTAGAATTACACCCCAAAAAGTATAATGCTGTGTATCCTTTTTGACCCAGAAATACCATTGTTGGATCTATTTCCCAAGGTAATCAGAGGAAAAGAAAAATAAATCATGTTCTAAAATATTCATAGCAGTTCTCTTTGTGGTGGCAAAGAACTAAACGCTGAGGGGATGCCCATCAATTGGTGAATAGATGAACAAATTGTGTCATGGGATTGTTATCGGATACTACTGCAGCATAAGAAATAAGAAGCAGGTTGATTTTTTTAAAGGCAAAATAAGAAGTACATGAAATTGTGAAATTGTGAAAACTGAAATGAGTAGTACCAACAACATTATAGTCAGCTACAGAATTAATGTTTGAAGACTATCTTGCAAATATCCAATTCCAGAGAAAAAACTGCCAGAATGTATAAGTTGGGTATCATGACTAGGATACATATATATACACTTACTTTGAGCATAATAATTTTATGTATGTTCATGTTGACTCTCCTTGTATAAACACACTTAATGTAGGGAATATTTCATTTTTAGCTTTGTTTTCCAAGTACTTTCACATAATCTGGCACCTATTAGATGCTTACTAAATCCTTTCAGTTGTTTGACTTGGTACCTGGCTTCAAGCAGAAATGGATTACAATATGAAATGGGTTTTAACACTTGCCCAAGTTAGACATAACTAGGAAGGAGTTGAAGTTGGAAAGAGGTAGGTGAAGGTTTAATGTAATAACAAAAAATATTTAACATTTAGGTAGCCTTTTAAGGTTTGCAAAGTGTTTTGTATTTATTAGCTCATTTGAGCCTCACAACAACCCTCTGAGATAAGTGCTATTATCATCCCTATTTTTTTACAGATGAGGAAACTGAGCTATGGAGAAGTTAAATGATTTCCCCAGGTCACACAGCTAACAAGTATATGAGGCAGGACAAGAACTCATGTTTTCCAGACTTTAAAATTGGTTCTCTAACCATTATGCCACCTAGCTGCCCAGTGTAAAGACAAATTTCTTTACAATTATAGCCAGCCAAAATTTAAAGGGGAATGAAGCATCTTCCCCTTCTTGGAGGAGTTCAAGAAGGGATTGGATGATCACATGTATATATTATAGAAACTATTCTTGTTCATCTATGGGTAGGATGAGATGGACTTCAAGTTACCTGCCAACTCTAATATTCTATGCTACAGGACTGTAAGACCATGAGATCCAATGAATTTCAGGTCTAATCCTCACCTGTTAGTACATCAGTTTGACTTAACTGAGAAAATAGAGAACTTGGTCCTGAGAAGGATGAGACAAGAGTTCAAACCACCATTAACTGACACCTATTGTTGTACTTAATATATTTTAATTGTTTTTCTTTTGTTCTCTTTTAACCTTAAAACAAATGGAAAAAGATTTCCAGCCTCCCTGATTATAATTTTATTAATGAATGCCTTGGCAGCTAGGAGGCATCACACATAGTGTCAATTCTGGTTTTGAGAAAACCTAAGTTCAACCATGAAGTCAACCATTTAATTAGCAATTCTACTCTGAGCAAGTCACTTAATCTCTGCCTCAGATTCCTCTTCTGTAAAGGGATCATAATAATAATACTTTCCTCCCTGGGTTGATGTGATGATTAAATGAGATGATATTTGTAAAATGCTTCATATAAGCACCCAGTAAGTGCCATATAAATATTAGCTGTTATTATTGAGTGAGCCCAAATGCTCTCATGGTGTGCCTAGTCTGATAGGTTTGATCATTCCCATGACCCTTATTAGACCATGCCAAGAAGATAAGGAATAATATTACAATCCTATAACTCTCATTCCCCAAAAACAAACCAAATGGAGGAATTTAAACACATGAGAGAAATTGATCAATGATCCTCATTTTAAAACTCCTAGAATTCACACAGAGAATCCTGTAATACTGCATATAACATGATTTTTGGAATATGTTGATTGGTTTTGATTATTTTTTCTCTTCTTTATCTCTCTTTTTTGAACTCTTTGTTATAAGAGGCATCTCCCTGGGGGAGAGAATAAGAAAGATACATGAGAAAATATTGGCAGTGTTAAAACAAAAGATAAATAAAAATATCTTTTAAAAAGCTTCTTAGAACTCACACAATGGACCCTCATTCAAATTGTTTCAATGAATGACCCTCATTCAGATATGAGAGGTACAAGAAAGGCTTTCTTATTCCTTGAATATCTTGCCACTGTATTATAATTGATATCTGAACACTTCCTATCCCTACCCACCCCATAAAAACCAGTAAGGCTTTCATCCCATGAAATAGGCTTTGCTGTCTTTAGACTACTTGAAGATCCCGAAGTCTGATCTGAAAGCAAAGCTAACAGATAACACCTTTCTCTTCACCAATCACTTTCTTAGAACCTTGGAAAAAGAGGGAGCATCCATAACATAAACCAGAGGAGGGACTTTTTCTGCAAAGAAGGTAATTTCAGAAGCCATCTTGGAAGCTGTCACAGAACATATTTAGCTCTGACAATTATTTATAAATAAATAATTGCTTATTTATTTATATGCATATTTGAAAAATAACAATACATTCTCTTTTCTCTAGCCTTCTCAAGTGCTAGAGAAGGGTTCTATTAGCAATATATAATAAGTTTTATTAAATATCCTTTGGACCTAAAAGTCTTATGTGGCGATTTTCTCTTTTACCCTTCACAAATACAGATACTGAGTTACTGGAACAACAGTTGTAGTAAGGTTGAATTGACATACAAGGTCCATTCCTTAGAGCATGTGGGTGACTATGTGGGAGCTTTAGGGACTGCTTCCAGCCATTTATGTTAAAGGATTGAGGCCTCTTATTGGCTATGGAGTTAGAAGACCTGATGACTCAGTGAATGTACAAAAGGGAATGACTGACTTCTCAACTCTTTCTGCCTTTTCAGCTACAAATTGTTTCAAGACTATCTCATGTTGCTTTCTGAGAGGGGGGTCAAGGAAGGAATTATATACCCTCATCCTCACCCTGGCCTCTATTTGCCAATGAGCATCTGGGATCTATATCTATATCTACATCTGCCTGATCTAGCCTGAACCTGGTCTGGTCTAGACTGTGTATATGTGTATACGTATGTCTATTTGTGTCAGCATGTGTACACGGACTCTGTGTTTTCTTTCCTGATCTTACTTGGGCAGATTTCTTTACTAAAATGGCAAAGTACAAATTGGAAAGCAACCTTGTAAGTTCTAAAACATCTGGAGGTCCTGGGTACCACTGTGTGAGAGCTAAATATGCACAGGGACAGAATGCCTGGTAACTGGCCAGTAGCTTAAAGAGGATGTCCATTGACAAAAGGATTAACTAAAGCTAGCTATTTTATCAGCAGATGAGTACTATGAGTTTTCTGCTTTTCCCTACTCATGTTTAGAGCTAACATGATTGGTAAAATGCCTAACTGAAAGTCCAGTAAATTGATTTATGTGCAGATGAGATTTAAGTATCATCATTACCAAATTGTAATAGTAGATATAATTTAAGTTATTTAATCAAGTTTTTAAGTAGTTCTAGTAATACTTGGTATGAGTCTTCTATGTTTAGCATTTCTTTTGTGTGTAAGAAGAAATATATGTCCCATTCTAGCATATTGCATATTGAATAGCTTTCTTCTACCTTTTTGGGAAATCTCAGACAATAATTTTAAATAAAGCTTTAAATAATTTGTTCCAAGGGTGTAGCAATGAGGATTTAGTGAGCCTATATCTTCTCTTAGTAGAGAATAGGCTCCTCAGGAATAAACCCTGCCCAAGTTACATGCCTGAATAGAGAAATGGGTACCTGGGTAGAGAAATGGGAGTAGCAGATTTTTCAAAGTTAGACATTCATTTGGAGAGGCTTTTGCTGACAAATGTAGAAGTTTAATCAAATAGTGGAAATTGAGCAAACTTTAAAACTTGTAAAATTGTCATGCTCATCCATCCTTTTTAAACAATTAATTTAATTTTCAGCTCATTTTTGTCTGTTCCTTTTATTTTAAAAATAATTACATATCTGCTCTCTTCTTTATCACTTTAATACCTGAGTAGTCCCCTGAATTTCAGTGGCAAGTCTTTTCCCACTCGGCCCCATCTAAAACATCCATCACAAAAGGAGTTGGTCAAACAAAGCTATTTCCTCTGAACCCTAGCCAACTCAGAGACTCCTACTCCAGATTTCTGTGTTCCCTTGGGGGCTACAGTTTCCTGGTGAGTCTTCTACAGAAGTATAAAGGAGCATCACGGGTGCCTTTTGGCTATGCAAGCGGCTGTATGAGGCAGAATGAACAGCAATATCTAACCATGATGTGAAAGCCGAGGTTAGTGGCCATAGGCTGGTACCCTACCTAAAACAGAGTTATACATAACTATCTTTTAGAGCTTTGTCAGGTATTTAGAGATAGATAAGATAGTTTTCTTCTCTTTATATTGAATTTAGATAAATGTACTTCATGGAAATCTTCTAATATTTTGGCAGTTGGTTCCTTCATCCTCACCTATTGCTATTTATGGATAGAGAGCAAATCAGATCTGAGGTTTTCTTAGTTGTCCAATTCCTAATATTGGAGTAGTTAAGTGAAATTACCAAAAGATAGGAATAAATGAGGTAAGAAGTAGATAATACATGGTAAAATATAATGAAAGATGGGGTAGAATATGGCTCCTTCCTAAAATATAAGAACTGCTTGTCAGAAGGAATGACCCAGAATATTATGAAACCATAACTGTAGTAAAAGAACCCACACAAAAATCATGTGTGCATGTTTGCATTCATATCTGTGTGATTTTTTTGTGTGAAAATATGTTTATGTGTATTTGTATCAGAATTCAAAGGAAGCTCAGACACTGTCTAACCCAGTACCTTCATTTTGCAAGTAGGGAAGCTGAGACTATTTGCATCTGCCCAAATTATGGCAAAGAAAAAGAATCAGGATTTTAACCATGGTTCCCTGAGTCCTAATTTAGTGAACTCTCCATTGTATCATAATATCTCCTTAAGACAAGAAATTGTATCAATGATCAAATAAGTTTTACTCATATTTCCATAGTCATGGTCTCTTCAAGCTGCAGGGACCTTTCGATGGGAAATAGAAAATATATGTGTGGTGTGGGAAAAGAGGCAGTTAATGAGTCAGTGTTACTCTAAGTACCAAATCCTTTCCAGGAAAATTGAAATATCACATTCTAGAATTTTAAATCTGGCAAATATTTTAGAGTTTATCCAGTGTGATTTCATCATTTTATAGAAAAGAAATAGAGATCCAGGGATTATAGTAAACAACTTGTCTGAAACTTCATGTTACTCAAGCCATCAGAGGTAGAGCCTCCCATCTCAAACAAAGCTGCATAAGCAATAATCCTTTCCAATTTGAGATTTTCTTTGTCCTTCTGCTCCTGCTTAGGTCATACAAAGATTCAGGTTCTAAGCCCAACCTTGACTCAGGAGAATTAAGTCCTGAGTGGTCTTTTTTCAACTTAGCTTCAGTGATTAGGGATGGTATAGGAATAGAGAGAAGTAAGACAACAGGAATTTCCCAACCTGGGGATTGATTCCTTCTGTAAGTAGAGTCCTGGGTTAGAAACTGTGGGGAAACTATGACTTCCCTTTTAGAGAATCACTGGTATGAAGATGGAATAGATCAAAATAATTGACTTGTGAATAAATATAAACATAAACAAGCAATCCTAAATATGGAGCCAAATGAAGACAGAATATAGGGAAGTTGAAAATGACTGAGATTGATTGGAGAAGGCTTCCTGGAGAAAGTGAGTTATGAACCAGGTTCTTTGTTCTTTGTTCATTTATTTTTGAGGAGATAGTCATGCATTGATGATGAGGAGAGAAGAAGGAAATACAAATTTGAGGAAATTCATGGCCAGGGATGAAGTAGCCTAAAATATACAAGCCATTAAAAAATGCCTGCTGTCTTACTTTTCCCCAATCCTTTGCCATCCCCAGTTAATTTGAGAAATTCAAGCCCAACCAAGATTTAATTCTCTTGATTCAAAGTTGGACCTAGGACCTGAATCTTCGTTTGACCTAAGCAAGAGCAGAGGGACAAAGACAAAATTGTGTTCCCTTTTCCCATTTTTATGTCCCCTCAAAGCTAGCTAGTGTTTAGTAGGTGGTTAATATATATTAAATGATGCTAGGAAAACAAAATTAGAATGCTAGAGAATCAGTATAGGATATGATTGGAAAGGGACTTAAAATCCTGGAATAAAGCCTTGGCATTTGTCTTGTGTTGTTGTCGATCTAATCCATTTGAGGTTTTTGTGAACATAGAAATAGTCTGGAAGATTACCATGGCAGCATATGCATGAAGGACTGGAAGACTAAACATGTCATACAGTTCAGCCAAAAGATGATGAGTGTGTTGTGAGAGGAGGGGGGAAAAGAGAAAGATTCAAAAGGTAGACAAAGTCAAATATTTCTCTATAAAAATGAATTTTTGCTTGTATTTTTATCTTTCTATCAATTTCATTTCCCTTTAGTATTCCTTTCACTCCCACTCCATTCTCCTTAAGAGCCAAGTACATTTTTATTTTAAGAGAAAGGAATAAGAAAGGAAATTTTCAACAAAAGTAATCCACACAGTAGAAAAAAATCTGACATGTAATGTTCTATGTCCCTGAACACACACTTTTGCAAAGAAACAGAGGAAGTATCCCTTCTTTGGAGGCAAACTTACTTCTTATCATTTTTTAACATTTAATTTTCATTGCTTTGTGGTTGTCACTCTTTCCATTGGTATTGTTAGTTACTATGCATCTTAATTTCCTGTTAAGTCCATTATAAAATGACTCCATTAGTTCCTGATCCTGTTTTTACATGAAATATCCTATCACTAGGAAAGAACAAGATAAGGAAATAAGATAAAGGAAAAGAAGGTTAGACTCTTTACCCTGCCTCCTAAAAGAAAGTGTGGAACATTCAGTAGAGCACTACAATGCAATTGGGAAGATTCCCACTTAACTCTTAACTCAGAGATTTATTAGTTGGTGTCCTTAAGTAATTCCCTTAATTTCTTAGTCTCCTCATCTGTAAAATGAGAATAATAATGGTGCCTCCATTATTGGGGGTATCCTCAAGATCAAAGGAGATAATGCAAGTAAAACATTTTGCAAACCTCACAGTGCTACATAAATATGAGTTATTAACTAAGGAGTATTTCTCTCCTCACAGTCCTCCTAAACTGAATAGCAGAAAGAAAATAAAGCCTCATAGCCTCTAAAATCCTTTTACTTTAAGACTTAACTATGGATTGAAACCCCCTAAAATCAAAAAAGCCCCCCCTCCAAATTTCAGTCATTCCCACAATTCTATTTCCCCAGTGCCTAATTAAAGACTCTAGGTCTGGCAAAGGCACTAAGCTAGTTTATGTTAAACCATGGTTTCCTTTTCTTATATGCCCTTTAAAAAACTGAAGTTGACTAAATCCTGCATGCTTCCTATGGGAAACCATCAGAATTCTTTCATTCTCAAATTTATCCAAATCTATTCTAGTTTAGGGCACCTATTGATAGATCCCCAAATACTGCCTTATAACTCCAAAGAAAGCCAAACTCTACTCTCTGGAATCTGCAAAACACATCTAGGGACCCTTCTGCATTGTCTTGGAAGAAAAAAAAGTAGACTTTTATTTTAATCTCCTCTCTAGATCTGTCTGGACAGACTGGGGAAGTGTGATCTATTGAGAGTCTGCTCTTTCCCTCCAAGGATGTCCCTTCCTCATTCCCATGACAACAGCTCCTTCTTCCAACCATCTACTTTCCTGTTGATTGGTGTTCCAGGTCTGGAAGCAGTGCATGGATGGGTCTCCATCCCTTTCTCTTCCATGTACACGGTGGCTCTTACTGGAAATTGCCTGATCCTGCTAGCTGTGAGGAGGACACCCAGTCTACATCAGCCCATGTATTACTTCTTATCCATGTTGGCTCTCACTGATCTGGGCCTTACGATGTCCACACTTCCCACAACCTTGGCTGTGCTCTGGTTTGACTATCGCCGCATAGCCTTTGATGCCTGCTTGACCCAGATGTTCTTCCTCCATTCCTTCTCTGTTGTGGAATCTTCAGTACTGCTGGCCATGTCCTTTGACCGCTTTGTGGCCATCTCTAACCCACTACGCTATGCCTCTGTCCTTACCAACAGTGTCATTGTGAGGATTGGAATGGCTATTGTGGCTCGTGCAACTATATCCCTTTTTCCAGTCCCCTTCTTACTTAAGAGGCTGAACTTTTGTCCTAGAAAAATCCTTCTGTCTCACTCATTCTGTTTCCATGCAGATGTTATGAAACGAGCCTGTGCTGACATCACTGTTAATATCCTATATGGGCTCTATGTAGTGCTGTCTACAGTGGGTATTGATTCCTTGCTAATTGTTCTCTCCTATGGACTCATCTTACACACAGTGATGGGTCTAGCTTCTCCTCGAGAACGAATTCGGGCCCTCAATACCTGTGTTTCTCATATTCTGGCTGTTTTGGTCTTCTACATCCCAGTAATTGGAGTGTCCATGATCCACCGCTTTGGTAGGCATGCACCTCCCATTGTACATGCCCTTGTTGCCTATGTCTACTTGGTAGTGCCCCCTGTGCTCAATCCTATCATCTACAGTGTCAAGTCCAAGCACATCCGGGAGGCACTGCTCAAAATGCTAAGGAGAAAGGACCAGGGGTGATTTGGCCAGGAAATAGTCACAGGATCCTAGGGATGTTATGGTGGTAGAATGGATACTATGGGTAGGCAGATAGCACCATGGACAGAATAAGCTCTTTTTCAAAGGCCTTCTACTACAGTGAATAACACAGAAAGACCTCTCAAAGAGCTTTATCTAGATGGTCTTTGAGTTCTCTTCTAGCTCTCAATTTACTATTATAAATTTAATGGGTGAGACAGTTCACAAACTCAGTTAATTATTCAATAGAGAATAAAAACACCAGCATAGAGTAATCTGAAACCCAAAAGTATGAAAGAGAGGAAATATAATGTGAAGAGCTTTTTTCTTGAAGATTAAAGACATTAAGTGTCTTATCTGACACTTATTAACTATGAAACTCAGTAAAGTACTTAATCTCTCTTGGCCAAAACTATCTCCCTAATAAAATAGAGTTAATAATAATAATAATAATAATAATAGGAGGGTAAATAATCATTACACAGTCCAGTTCTTTATTCTCATGTTTTTCAGAGTGACCTATTCAGAATACTAGAGCTAACCTATAGTTTGCTTACAGCCTGTTGTTCCCAGTCTAGAATAATATCTTTTACCAGTGTCATAACTCTCAGTTCTTGAGGCTTTCCATCTTCATGTTGGAAAAGCTTAGCTCACTCTAAGGATTGTAATTCATCACCATGTCCCTAATCAAAAAGTTTTATACTCTAATACTTCCATGGGTTCATAGTGTTTTGATTAGCATATTATCAATTAATTAGTCAAATATTGATTCACAGCCTACTATGTGTCAGGCATTGTACTAAGCAGTGGGGATACAAAAGTGACAAAAGAATGCCCCTACACTCAAGGAGATAACAATCTAATACTAAAATCCACACCAAACATTGACTCATTCTGCCTATTACTGAAATTAGGAAGGCATGACCAATGAACTGAGAGTGAAAGCAGAAATGTGGTAGATGTTGCCATAACTCTAGTGTGTTTTCTTCTCTGTGGCTTCCTACTAACAACAGATTGTTCTTCTAAGTTGTCACTTCCATTATAGCTGCAGAAGTGATTTTTAGCAGGAGAAAAATCATAAGAGAAAAAAATCATTTTGTAGGAGAGCACTTTGATTCTGAAGTGTTTATATTTTCTAAGGAACTTTCCTTGTATTTCTGTACTCTCTTGTGCCTTGTTTATTCCTATGAAAGTCTCTTATACTCTGATATTCAGCAAGCTACCTGAAGACTTAGACACAGAAAATACCAAAGGGTTTGATCAATGATGGTTTTGTGTCACAAACTCAATGGACAGAGCTCTAGACCTGGAGACAGGAAGACCTGAGTTCAAATTCAGCCTTTAGGACTTATCTGTGACCCTGGGCAAGTCACTTAATCCTTTTTGCCTTGATTTCTTCATCTGCAAAATGGGCTAGGGAAGAAAATGACAAACCACTCAAATATCTTTGACAAGAAAATCCCAAGTAGGGTCATAAAGAGCTGGACAGGATTGAAATGACTGATTGCAAAAATCGTGAACTCAGTTCTAGCTTTATTCTTAAGGTGGCTTTTCGAGTCTTTTTCTGGTTTCTTTCTGGAGATCCTGAAAGAAAGATGATTTTCCCACTAGTCCTGGTATCCTGACCCAGTCAATCACCAGCTTCACTCCAGAATTTCATAGATACCCATTTTCATATGTATACTACATAACTCAGTAAGCTATTGAGAAGAATCAAATGAGATAATATATTGATTTGCTATGAACACAAAGAACTTATGAATAAGTTTTTTATTTTAATTAGTGAGATAAAGGCCATGATGTAGGAAGTTGGCCTTGAAGCTAGGAAGCTTCCTAAGAAGACCTGATTAATAAAATTTTATTACAAGATTTATAAGCATTTATTTATAAAGAGAGATAAAAGGGATTTATAGCTTTTCTAACTTCAGGCAAACCTCAATCCTTCATTGCAGCTGGCTCAGACTGTGGTTTGCCAGATATCAAGAGATAAGGGAAGAGACTGCAGAGAGAGCAACTCCAGAGATCATTCATTCAAAGGTGGAAGCAAAAAGACCTCTTCCTGCTCTGGTTTTAAACTCAACTCATTCCTCCCTCTGTGGCAACATTGTGCTGGCTCTGGCACACTGGGGACCCAGGCATCTGGCCATCATGACTCTGTGACTTCTATGTCCCACCACTAAGGAATTCAAGTCCCCTAAATAATTACCTTACACAATTCCCGCCACCTCCTTAATTCTTTGGGAGGCCAGCATGTTAAGACTCCCCACTCTTGGTTCTCTGGGAGATTAACGTGTCAGTCTCCCTAGTGAATTCCACACATAGAGTCTATACATTCAGGATTTTCTCACTAGAGGATATAAGAGCACCAAAGATACTGTACATTTCATGGAGGAGGTTACTACTGTTTGGAGAATAAAAGAAAGAGAGAAATAAAAATAATTGAAGAGCACATTGACAAAGAGCCACGTGGTGGCATGTCCCTTTGGCATAAGTGTTTACAATCAGGATAAATGGAGGCCACAAACCTCTCTTAGTTCAGTTCATTATAGCCAGAAGTTCACTCTGAATCTTTTGATGTAGTGTTTGATTTCTGCAAGTATCTTTACAGCATCTTCTCCAGAAAATCTGCTTTCCTGCTCCAGGGTATTAGCGATTATCTTCTCCTAAAATTACTTTTAAAAGAGCTTAGATGTTGAACTGTTAGGATAATTATATAATCCCACCCCTCAGAAGGATATACACCAACAATACAATTGACAAAGGATTCATGGCTAAGCCATAAGGTCTATGAATCAATTCTCCCAAAAACAAGAGGAGAGAGAAAATTTAAATTAAAAATATAATAAAATCATATGTGTATATAAATATAAGTATAGGTTAAAATCATAACAGGTCCTTGATTCACCATCAAGGTAGCTTATACCCTACAAGCATGTATCAATATTGCAGTTACCCACAATCAGCCAAGACTACAGAAAATTGCCATACTAAAGGACAAAGAAGGGAAAAGTCTGAGGAAAAGAGGAATATGATTCCCTGATCTGATTTCTACTTCAGTCATAGGGATAGTGAGTGAAAGTTAAAGCCAGACAGAGATACATTTAGTCTCATATAAAGGCAGAAAACAGGGAAGTCCAAACTCAGGATGTTGAATAGCCACTTCCAAGAATCCTCTGAGATAGGTCTTCTACACTGGCATTAATATTCACCAACCCCACAGGGACTGTTGGTCTCCTTGATCCCATGCTCCTTCACATTGATCAGTGGCTCATTAGCAATCTTACTAATAAATGCTTATAAGTCTAGTAATGTCTCTAGGCTAACTTTTTTTTATAATATGAGATAAAGTTTCACTTCTGATACAAACAAGTTATATGACTCTGAAAAAGCTCACTTAATCTCAGTGCCCTAAGCAATTTTCTTTTTCTTTTCTTTTCTTTTTTTAATGTCACATTTATTATATCAAGCACAGCAGAATGTAATTGTTTTCTACCATCAGAAATGGTTCAATCATTCTTTTCTAAAACTCTTACCTTATGTCTTAGAATCAGTACTAAATACTCGTTGAAAGGCAGAAGAGTCAGAGTAGGCAATTGAGGTCAAATGACTTTTGGCAACTTTCTAAGACTAAAATATAAGAAGATATTGACCAGCAGTCTCCTCATTGGGGAATTTTCTACACCAATAAAATCACATGTCTAATGGTGCATGGATAGAGTACTGTACCTGGAATCAGGAACCTTTAGTTCAAATCTATTCTTAGTAACCCTGGATATATCACTTAATCTTTCCCTTAGTTTCCTCAACTATATAACGGAGATAACAACAGCACCCGTAGCAAGCAACAAGGTTGTAGTCAAACCCTGGTCCTCTGATTCCAAATGTGTGACCCTTTCCTCTGTGACCTTATACAAGTAATTTAACCTCTCCTGATCTCATTTTCACATTAATACAATGAAAGATTTGGACTGATTTACCTTAATCATGTCCTCAAGCTCTAGATGTTAGAATTTATGAAAGGATTAGTTCAGTCCTGAACACTAGGGCACAACAGAGAACAAAGTCACAGTAGCACAGAATCATAGACATCAGAATTAGAAGTACAAGGCTTTAATAGTTAGCTTTTAGTTAGAAGATATTTCATTATTCTTGAAGAGAAATTCCTTCAACAACATCTCAAACAAGTGGCCACCAAGCTTTTTCTAAGAAGTCTCTGGTGAAGGGATACTCACTTTCAGAGTCCATCCTTTTCTTTTCAAAGTAGCTTTGATATTTTTCAGAACAATTTCAGTACATCTAGGTGAAATTTCCTCCTCTGATCCTTCTATTCATTGTATCTAGTTCTTTCCCCTGGGTCAAAGAAGAACAAATTTAATTCTTATTTGATATGATTATTATATTGAAAATATTGACTTTGTCTTAATTGAGTCTTCTTAAGATCCATGTTGGTTTTTGTTTGTTTTGTTTTATTTTTTTAAATGAATCTACATGGGATGGTTTCCAGACTTCTCATTATCCTGGTATCATCTGGTGCAGTGATGGGCAACCTTTTGAGCTTGGTGTATCAAAATTCACCAAAAAACCAAGCATAACTCTAGTGGTATGTCACTTCATGAAAAAAACCATAATTTTGCAATATTTATAGTTTAAATAACAAAAATGTATAATTATAATATGTAACTGTATTTAATAAACCAAAATGAGTAAATTAATATACGTAAAATTGTCATCTATAGTACACAGAGTGTCTACAACTACACTACAGCAAATGTGTCATCCTCAGCATGTGGTCCCATACTTCTTTGTATGCTGCCACATGCGGCCATGTGTCATCAAAAATGGCTACGTATGTCAGTGCTGACACGTGTGTCATAGGTTTGCCATCACAATCTAGTGTGTCAACATCTGTCTTAAATGTAGTGTCTAAAATGTAACTTTTTGTTCCATGTATTATTTAACCATTTCAAAATGTAATGTATACATGGTTCTATATCTCTAATTCTGGATAATACACCTCTAGAAATTATCCAATTCAATAACTCTCTGAGATAATGAACATTAATAAAGGTATAAAATATGGAGATTTATGCCCATAAAACTATACATATTCATTGTAATGAAAGTGTTCTAAGAACGGAATCCAGATAGAGGAGGGATTTTTGTGGATGGTAAAATTCTCCAGATGCTCCTGTTTATGCATGATACTTTGGGGAGTGTCTCCAAGTCAGGAGAAGATGCTGATGAAGGCCAAGAATTCCCAAATCTTCAGATTTCTTTATCATGATAAAGGAGCTTCCTCACCTTGGAAATTCACATCTCTGGATTTCTAATCCAGAAAAAACTCTCCAACCATATGATCCCTTAATATGATTGACTCATTCCTCTCTGAACCTACATTTTAAGGAAAATACTCAGGTCAGTCCTATCTTCCTTCCTTTTTAGATTCCAGTTCTGATTCTCCAGACATTTTCCTGCATGTTCCCAGCATAGTACTTTTCTCACTCCCTGTTTTTTAATTTCCTTTTTATATCTTGTTTTCCCTCATTAGAATGTAAGCTTCTTGAGGACAAAGATTATTCTCTCTCTCTCTCTCTCTCTCTCTCTCTCCCTCTCTCTCTCTCTCTCTCTCTCTTCTTTCCTTCCTTCCTTCCTTTCTTTCTGAAAAAATGGATGGTGTGCCAAACCTGGAGTCAGGAAGACCTTTGTTAAAAATTATCCTTAGAACTTCCCAGCTATGTGACCCTGGGCAAGTCACTTAACCTCTGTTTGCCTCAGTTTCCTTAACTATAGAATGAAGATAATAATAGCACCCACCCCAAAAGGTTGTTGTGAGGATCAAATAAGTTAATATTTTTAAAGTGCTTAATACAGTGCCAGATACATAATAGGTGATTAATAAATGCTTTCCCTCTTCCTTTCCATTGGCTTAAAGGGCTATGTAGGCAGGCCAACACATAACCACTGAGACTACAATTCAGAACAAGGCTTTAAACCTGCACACTCTTATCATTAACTCACTTAGTAATGTTCCCTTCAACTCAAGAAATATTTAGTCACCAATGCTTGTGTGCAAGGCCATGAGGATATAAAGAAAATATGCAAAATAATCCCTACTTTCTACTTGAGGTGAATAGAGCAATTGCACTGATAATAAAGCTCAAAATGGCAATCTGGAATCATGCCCAAAGAGTTATAAATCTGTGTATATCCTTGCACCCAGCAATATCACCATTGGATCTATTTCCCAAGGTGATCAGAGGAAAAAGAAAAGAGCTTATATGTTCTAAAATATTTATAGCATTACCTCTGTGGTAGCAAAGAACTAGAAATTTACAGGATGTCCACCAATTGGGAAAAGGCAGATCAAGCTGTGGCATATGATTGTGATAGAATACTACCATATTGTAAGAAACGATGAGCAGGTTAATTTAAAAAATATGGGAAGACCTATGTGAAAATTATGAAAAGTGAAATGAGTAGAATCAAGAGGATATTATATACAGCTATAATTACATTTAATTACAATTACAACAATTAATACAAGCAATTAATATTTGAAGAATAACTTGTGAATGTTCACCTCCTGAGAAAGGACTGATAAGCAGAAACACAGAAAGACAGTTTATATATACATATATCTTTGGCAAGTGATGCCTTCACTAGTACAGGGAGAGGATGGAGGGAAGAAGATACTTGAGAATTTTAATATAACCAACAAAGAAAAAGTTTAATTAAAAAAAAAAGAATAAGAAAAGAAAAAAGAATAAAATCACTCAAGGAAGGAAGTTTACCTCCCAAATAGGAAAATCATGAAATGTTTTCCTTCTGTGGTTGCACTGCAGTTGAGCCTTTGTGGTATGTTAAGGATTTAAGTAGCATTCCAGGCATTAGGGATCCTCTATGGAAAGAGGTGGAGGTGAGAGATTAATTGATAAAATTTAGGGAATAGAAGGCAGAGGGTTTTGACTGGAATTGAGGCTATGAGAGGGAGAGATGTGATAAAATCCTAGAAAAGTATACTTGGGCCAAACAATTAGAGGCTTTAAATACAAAGCTCTCTCCTCCCCACCCCATTCAATAGGAAAGAGTGGGAAATAGAATTTTCAAAAGATTATGAGCAGGGGGCAGCTGGGTAGCTCAGTGGATTGAGAGCCAGGCCTAGAGACGGGAGGTCCTAGGTTCAAATCCGGCCTCAGACACTTCCCAGCTGTGTGACCCTGGGCAAGTCACTTGACCCCCATTGCCTACCCTTATCACTCTTCCACCTATAAGTCAATACACAGAAGTTAAGGGTTAAAAAAAAAAGATTATGAGCAGATAAAGACTACTTTTTTATGATCTTGAAAAGTACACAGATATCTCACTTTGCTTTAGAAAGAGCATTTTTGATTGAAAGTCAAAAGATATGGGTTTTGGATTCTGCTTTGTCATTGTCATTGCATGACTAAGTCATTTAAATTCTCTAAGCTATGTGTGTGTTACGTGCCAGCAAAATGAGAATATTAATATTTATCTTGCTAAGCTCTTGCAGTTGAGAAGAACAAATGGAATAAAAGATATAAAAATATTCTGGAAATGATATAGCATTAAGTGTGCATTTTTCTTTCTTGTTCACATTAAATATAAATTTTTCAAGAGCTTTACTCTTAATAGGGAATAGAGGAGACAAGGAAATAATGTTCGAATATTTGTATCCAATTCAGAAGTTTTCACTTATTTTTGGAACTCTAAAGTGATGAGAACACTTGGGCCTATAAGTCTGAGGTGCCTGATGCTGAGCGAAACAGCTGTACGATCCTCTGGCGAATCTGCTTAGTCTTCACACCATAAACAATAGGGTTTAACACAGGAGGCACAATTAAGTACACATTAGCCATGATAATGTGTAAATTAGAGCCAGTCCTTTTGCCAAAGCGGTGTACCATAGACAGGCCAATGAAAGGAACAAAAAAGATAAAAACTGCACACACGTGCGAAACACAGGTGCTAAAAGCCTTTGTCTGGGCCTCTCGTGTCAGGCCCAATACAGTCTTGAGGATGAATAAGTATGAAAGAGATATGAGCACTGAGTCTAAGCCAATGGCAGAGATGATAACAATGAGGCCATAGATCACATTAACACGGATGTCAGCACATGCTAGCTTCATGACGTCCTGGTGGAGACAGTAGGAATGGGAAAGAATGTTAGAACGGCAAAAAGGATGCAGCTTGATGAAGACAGGCAATGGGGCCATCAGGGCTGCCCCTCGAATCACAGCTGCCAAGCCAATCTTGGCAATACGAGGGGAAGTGAACACAGCAGCATGGCGTAAAGGGTGGCAAATGGCTACGTAGCGGTCAAAGGCCATGGCCAGGAGAACTGTGGACTCCATGCCAGAAAGGGAATGGATGGCAAACATCTGTACCAAGCAAGCATCGAACTGGATGGTGGTGGCATTGAACCAGAAGATAGCCAACATTTTGGGCATGGAGGAAGTAGATATAAGGATATCAATTGTAGAAAGCATGCCCAGGAAGAGGTACATGGGCTCATGTAGACTCCGCTCGGTTCTTATGATGTAAATGATGGTGAGGTTGCCTAATACAGCAATGAGGTATAGGAAACACAGAGGAAAGGCCAGCCAGAACTGAGCTGCCTCCATACCTGGGATACCTATCAGGATGAAGTAGGTGGCACTTGAGTGGTTACTTTTGGGAAATAACATGATGAAGGTGGCTGGTCAGGAGCAGGGCCAATCTAGGAAAAACTAAAAAACAAAGTTAATGAATTTAGCCTACTCTGAGAGTCAATGAATCCAAAACTAATCCTGATCCTGATCTATTTGGATAGTGATGCTGTTCTCTGACTCAGACTCTCAACTCAAGACAAACTGAGACTGAAAACTTAATCTCAAACCAGTCACACTATAATTTGAATCTTGTCCTAATTTTGAGATCATCCCTAACCTTTATCTTATCTCTGAACTCACTTTTAATTAGAACTCTAGTCCTAATCTTAAGATTATACTAATTGAGTTCCATATTAAAATGAATAAGAAGAAAACAAAACTTCAAACACAGTAAAAATGATGTTGCTGTTGTTTAGTCATGTCCAATTCTTCAAGACCTAATTTGGGGTTTTCTTTTTTTAAATTTGAAAAATTTTATCTAATTAATTAATTTAGAATATTTTTCCATGGTTATATGATTCAAGTTCTTTCCCTCCCCTCCTCCCACCCCACTCCCATAGCCAAAAAGCAGTTCCACTGGATTTTATATTTGTCATTGATCAAGACCATTTAGGATTTTCTTGGCAGAGATCCTGGGGTGGTGTGCCATTTCCTACTCCAGCTCATTTTACAGATGAGGAACTAAGGCATATAGGGTTAAGTGACTTACCCAAGGCCACACAGCTAATAAATGTCTGAGGCCAGGTTTGAACTCATGAAGCTGAATCTTCCTGATATGGGCCCAGCATTCTATCTACTGCACTATCTAGATGCAATAAAAGGTATACTCATATAAAAAAAAAAAAACAATTGAAGCATCTCCAGAAGCTTATCTATAATACTGAACCTTAATGAATTCATCCCTCTCTTGTCATTTTCTTAAAAGTCAGAACTACAATACAAATAAGAAAGTTCTAAACCTAGTTCCATGATTGTAGCCTCCAGTAGTGAGAGCAGGTCCCTATAATAACATCAGAGCCATCAGCTAGAAAAGCAAACTTTCCCTCTCCCCAAATACTGGATGTCCAGCCAAAAAAATAATGATACAAGAGTTCTGTGAGAAGAACCTACAGTACTGGGTCATACATTGATATGTTGACATGTGATTTACTATCCTACAGAAAACAATGTTTAGAGCCACTAAGGCAATCTACTTCCATTGTTTCCATCTTGTAAATCATTGCCAATCATTGTTCCTGCAAAAGGCTTACCTAATCGCCTATGTCACTTTCTCTATAAAAATACTAGCTGTGATCAATCAACTTTGCCACCGATTGCTACCAGCTTCATTAGCCCTCCCGATGCGTGTCATCCTTCTCCCCACGTCTCATTCTCCTCCCCCCTTCAGGACCTCCCAGTGTTTGTCAGGACGTCTTCAGACCTGTCACATAATTTAACTACATAGTCAAAGGCATATAGTAGCTACATATTAGTGTGGGCTTCGGTTACCAAATTGCCCTGGGAAAAAAACTTAGCTTCTAAGAAACTTTGTCACTGAATCAGTGGAATAATTGTGGCAATATTTTTATTAACTGACAGTACTATATTAAGGAAAATCTTTTGAAAATCTTAAGAGTTTATCATGATGAATAATGATTTGGAAATATGCAAATGAAGTCCATACTCTGACCTAGAGATTCTACTGCTCAGAATATACCTAAAGGAGACCATTGATGTAGACATAAAGGTTCCATGTATATACAGTATATCAGTATATACATTTTAGTTTATTATGTAAACTATAAATATAACTATGTTGTTATAAAACCATAGTTATATAACTATATAATTAGAAACATTAAAGAACTAGAAACAAAATAGATGCCCATATGTTTAGTAGTACTAAAAAGAAAAAAATTGGGTATATGAATATAATGAAATATTTCTGTGCTATAAGAATATGATGAATACAGAGAAACAAGGAAAGACTTACATTAACTGGCACAAAGTAAAATATGCAAAGCCACGAAAATAGATATATAACGTAAATGAAAAGAACAACAATAAAACAATAGAGAACAAATGTTACAAAATTCCAAAGAACAAGTTTGGCCTCAAAAGATTGCTATGAAAAGATAACTATCTTACCATTTTATTGCCTAGATACATGTGGAAGGGAGTAGTTTCATAGATATGGAATATTGCATATATTTTTAATGTATTGGTGGTTTTTTTAATTTTAAAAAATCTTTTTTGTTCTTTTTTTCTTTTAATAATAAATCTTATTCATATTAAACTGTTTCTTTAGGAGTCATGAAGAGGAAAGAAACAAGATAAGTTAAGGAAATGGAAAAACAATAGCAACAGCAAAAACAAACTATCCACAAAAATGTTTAACATCTTAAGGCCTTATATGAGAGTGAGTTATTCAAATTTAGAGACAATACGGTGTAATGGAGAGAGTGTAAGGATTAGAGATCAGAGATTAGGATTCAAGTTCTGGCTGTGACATTTATGATCTGGGGAATTCATAACCTAATTTCTGTATTCTTATGAGCCTCAGGTTGCTCAAATGTAAAAGAGGAGATAGTAATATTTGGATTATCAATATCACTGAGCTATAATAAAGGAAAGTAGCAAGGTGGTTCAGTGGATAGAGTAATGGACCTAGAATCAGGAAGTTTTGTGTTCAAATATTGACTCAGACACTCACCAACTATGTGACCCTGGGCAAATCACTTAACCCTCTTTGCCTCAATTTCCTCATTTTTAGAATGAGCTGGAAAAGGAAATGGCAAGTCAATCCAACATCTTTGCCAAGAAAACCCTGAAAGGGGTCATGAAAAGTAAGACATTTTTGAGAATTTTTTCATATATTCTATTAATTCCTACATCAGGACTCTGGTTTAGAAAGGCCCTAATCAATTACTGTATACCAGAGAGAATTCCTATGCCAGGGTTTTGGATCATAGACACCATTCAAATTACAGATTGTCCTTAGGAATTCCAAGGAATGTATTGCTTTTAACAAAAAGTTTGTTAATGGAAAGGAGACACAAGGATTCTTTTTCTGTCTTTGAGATCCCCATCACATCAGAATGGGGAGGAATATGTGATTTGAAGGATCACCTCCTAATTAGCTATTTACCATTTAGAAATGTCTTGAAATACTCAAGGGATGACATGAATAATGAGCTCTCTAAAGTGAATATAGGTACATAGAGGTACATGGACCAGGACAGAGGGTTGTAATTTTAAGGCGAATCATTTGACCAGATTAAAATTAAGAAATACTGCCCTTAGAGAATTTCAGTCTTCACACATAACAAACAACTGAACAACAACAAATAATAAAGGAAGTTGATTATAAACCTTATAATGCTATATTAATATAGTAATTATTATTACTACTTCAAATCTAACATTAATTTTATAGTAATGGTAATAAGCATTATCTTCATTTTTTTCTTTAATCCTAGCTCAGAATTTAATCTGCAATCCTAAAAAATACCTCTATCAGTGGGCCTAGAAAAGTAATAAATATTCTAGAAAAACTATCATCACAACTTTATGGACCAGAGGAATTTTCACTTGCATTTTCTTGGGGTAGCAATGGGATATAGTGTACAAGAACACAAGTACTTGGTTTAAATTTTATCTGTGTTCCTCTTACCTGTGTGATGCTGGACATGTCGCTTAATTGCTTTAAGTCTCAGATTCTTCATATTTAAAATGAGGATGCTAATACTTGCTCTACTGATATTGCCAAGTTGTAAGATAAATCCTCCATTAATATGAATTGTTTAGCACAGGTGGGGAGGGGTGCAGATTGCTTTGAGGCCTCTTGAGATAGGAATTAGAGCATTTTTCCCAACTCTAACTCTAACCTGAACTCTAATATCAAATCCTTCATACTCAAAATAATGCCAATTCCTGACCTAATATTATCTTTATATTTAACCCTTATCCTAGCTCTAAAACTTAAAACTAATTGCCACCACTCTACACAATTGTTCCTTCTAAAGTAACTGATGATCTTATCACTGAACCCTGAGTCCTTTTTTGAGTTCTTACCCTCTTTTGATTCTGTTAATCTTTCCCTGCTTCTAATTACAATTATGGTTCTGTTAACACCTCCCAAATTAAAGAACTAGTTCTATCTACTGAAGCATCCCTAAAGTAGAATATGTGGCTTCAGAATATAGTACCAACATGTTTTCCCTAAAGATCTGATTATAAGGCTGCCAGATCACCTTTTAGGGATATCATAGAAGGGATAGCTGTATTCTTGTCAGTTGGACTGGAAAAAAAAATCCAAAAAGTCTCATCCAGCTCTAAGATTTAGAGATTCTCTGTGGCTACTTCTGGTTCTTTTCCCAGCTCCACAAATGCAACTCTGTTTTTAGTGAAAACCTTTTTCTTTTTAATTTGTTTTTATCATGGTTTTAGCTATCACCTCTTCACAGATCATTTGCAGAATATATATCTCCTCCCACACCACACTCACCATTCCTGAACTCTAATGCTATATTTCCAACAGTCTGAGAGATATCCTCACTTGCAATTCTTGTCAGAGCCTCAAAGTCAACATAGCTCCCTTTACCAACTCTTTTTCCCCTAATTTCCATCAACATCAATGATTCCCTTCTGTAAATATTTGAGAATCATTCACAGTCATGGTATATGTATGTATACATAAATAAATGATGTAAATTCTTATTTAGAGATTTTTCAGTTCACAAATAATTAGCAAACCAGGTAAAGATTACAGGTTTAGGAGTCAAAATCTTGCCATTTATGCTTATTACACTGTATAACCTTGAGCAGGTCTCATTTTCCTCATCTTTAAGGTGAAAAGGTGAAAAGGTAGCCTCCATTGTCCCTTCAAGATCTATATTTACAGTCCTATTATTTCTGAAAGGAAGAATGTCTGAGATTATAGAGAGCAGTACTTGAAACCAGGAAGCCCTCTGTTCAAGTCCTTCCTTTGACATACACAGGATATATGACCCTAAGCAAGTCCCTTAACCTTTGAGTGTCCCATGGCAGTTCTAGAGAAAAGCTGCTGATGGGCTTTGGTAGAGTAAGTTTCTTCACCTATGCTTTGTCACAAAAATGAAAACCTATGAGGAATGCTATCCATCTCCAGAGAAAGAACTGTTGGAGTTATCTTTCACATCAGTGTATTTATGGTTTTATTTGGGAGTTTAGGTTATTTTAAGTGTGCTCTTACAACAATGACCAATATGGAAGTGTTTTGCAGGCCAATAAAAATAAAATTTTTTAAAATGAAATCATAGATGTGGAAGGAAAATATGCTATTCTGTTAGAGTTAGTTACTGGCCCAACATGGAGGACACAGGTAGGAAAGTAACTGTTACACACAAACCCTAGAACCTCTTAGATCAATTATTTGTATGCACTAATAGTAGTAGAATAAGAGAAGGAATTATCTGGCAACTCTGGGATGTGCACTACATTAGAAAAGTCAAAAATCAGCAAACACTTCTTAAGCACTTCCTATGTGTCAAGTACTGGACTAAACATTGGGGATGCAAAAAAGGGCAAAATAGTACTTACCCTCAAGGAGATCCCATTGTAATGGAAGAAATAATGTTTAACTAATTAAGTACATATAAAATATAAATTCATGTTCTTATATCTATACTATTTATAACTTGTAGGTACATATACATATACATACATACTTTCTTTACTTAACTTCTGAAATATAATGAATCAGAACAAAAAAACACTGTAATTAAAGAAAACAAAAAGTTCACTTGAGGTTGGAAATGTGGCTGTATTTTTTAATTGGAAAGAACAATTTGAATGGAGAGTAAGAACACTGGGATTTAATTCTAGTTTTGCCACTAACTTGATAGGTAACCTTGAACAAATCATCTATGTCTCTGCACTTCAATTTCATCATCTGTAAAAAAAAAATATTGGACTAAATTAAATTGAATTATTTTAATAACTATATGTCTACATGGGCCAAGGACGGTCCCTAGCCCGGATGAAAAAGGAGGAGGGTTGGGCATGGGGCTAGCAACCCCACCCTGTAAAAACTACATCTCCTAAAGAAACTGCAACCTAAAGTAGGGGCAGCTGGGCTAGCTCAGTGGATTGAGAGCCAGGCCTAGAGACGGAAGGTCCTAGGTTCAAATCCGGGCTCAGACACTTCCCACCCAGCTGGGTGACCCTGAGCGACTGTGTGACCCATTGCCTACTGGTTGTGGCCCTATGCTCCTTGAATGGAGTCCCAGGATAAAAAAAAATGTCTACATAATTGGCTTCCTTTTAGATCCTATGTATCCAGCTTGACATAGTGAAAACATTATTAAAAGAAGGAGTTAATAGACTTCATCTGACTATCAAAGGGGGTCCATTATACAAAAATGGTTAAGAACTTCTAAACTAAATGATCTCAAAGTGCTTTATAGCTTTAAGATCTTTGATTCTTGGTTGTTATGACATATGAATCCAGATGGAATGTTGGGAGGTCCCTAGCTCAAGGTGTGTGTTTCCTCCTCTGCCTTGTGTTGTTAGAGAAAAAGAGAAAAGGCCAAGACAAGATCTCCTTACTTATGTCCATAAAACTGAGAGCTTCTCTTGATTCAGTGTCATAAAATAGTTGTGACCAAAAAAAGGTGACCAAAGGTCAAGGTGCTACTGGAAATTAGCTCATATCTTCTTGGAATATTTGGAGGAAATTTTTGGAGGAGATTCAAGAAACACCTGAAAACCTTGGAATATTTCTTCCTGATCCTATAAATGGAAATAAAATGGCAGGAAAACTCTTCTTACTAGATGGAAATTTCAGAAGTCCTCAGATGCAGTCCTGTCCCATAAGAAAAAAATGCATCCTCTGTAGATGCATAAAGACACAACATCTCATTCTTCAACTCAAGATTATTTTTTCCCAGACTCCTATTGCTACAGCATTGAACACTTAATTTTCATTAAAACAGTCCTTGTAAGGCAATTGAATATTTCCTAGGAAGTAGATAAACACAAATACCCATGGGAAGAAAGAACAAGATAGAAGCAGTAGAAAAACTTATTTGGGTCCGTTAGAAATTCCTGAAATATAAGAATCTGGAGACCTAGGGATTCATCTCATTTTCTCTATACTTATGTTGACCTTATATATCCCCAGCTTCTCTTTGGGTCTCAGCTTTCCTTCCTTCCCCAGAATTGAGATGTCTTTCGTCAGAATCAGAAAATTATAGATTTAGAGGTGGCACAGTCTTCAGATGCCCTTCTCACTCATTTTATAATACTCAGAATGTAATTTCCTTGGAGATAGGGATTCTTGCTTCATTATATTCTCATGCTCATGCATTCTAAAACACTTCTGTGCCTAGTGGTTGGAACATATTAAATCTTTTCTATCGAGATACTGAGGCACAAAGAGGTTAATTCATTTATCCAGGATTACTAGTGTGCTAGTAAGTTTCTAAGGTAGAATTTGAGCCCATTTCTTCCTGATTCCAACCCAAGTAAGTAATCCCCTATGACAAACTTCTCTTGGCTCCTGCCATTCCATCCTCCAAAGAAAGGGCCAAAAGGCCAAAGACACTAACTATACTGCCTACGAGAATACCTGTTACCCTTTTCTTGCCCCTTTTTCATATAGAACTAAGTCCATTAGGTTCTGTCTTTAATGATGTCCAGTGTGTGAGAATGTCATTAGATAATCAAGTAGAAACTGACATGAGATAAGTTAGATTCTCATGACTCAAAGTTATCAATTAGGAGAGAGGAAAAGCTCTAATGGTGCAGCTCAGAATGGGAGACAGAATACTAAAACTTGGAGCATTTTAAAACAAGAGAGAATTTTGACTTAGCTCCAGATTCTCTGAGAGATGTCTACTACTTTCTTAACCCAATTAGTTACATTCAGAAAAAAAACCTTTTCAATAAACAAACATTTTCTTTTAGCCCTAAAATCATTGATTCCTAACTCTAGACACAGGATGAATCCTAACCTTTTCCACAGATTTGGAGCTATCTCTAACTGCAGACTGAGTTCCTGACCCCAAAGAGGGAGTATGGTCTAGAAGAAAGAATGCTGGATTTCATATCAGAGGACATTGAATAAGTCATTTAATCTTTCTGGATCTTAGTTTCCTCATCTATAAAAGGAGGGTATTTGTTTTCTAAAGCCCCATTCAGCTCTAAATCTATAATCTTAAGAGATTACCTGTAGACTAAGTTAAAATGTTAGCTAACATAGACTATCTCTTCATTTAGGCTGTCTCTTGAACCTTAACCCCGGCCAAAGACTACAAATACAAATTGACCATGTCTTCTTCAAAGCCCTTCTTAGGAATATCAACAAATATGGGATTAGAAAATAATTTTGGTCATTCCTTTTGGATTCCTGCTTTTCAGCAGCTGATACTGTGTTTATTCTCTTCCCTCTTATTACTACCCTCTCTGCAAAGATTCAAAGTACCACATGTTGACTTTGCCCACTTTTTCATGCTCCCCATTGTGGGAATTATTTCAACCACCCCACTCCCTACCTCATCCCAATTTGGCACACAAGCCTAGTGTGAAAAAGAAAAAACTCCCTCCTGTGGACTCACCTAAACTGCAGAAAAATCAGGAGGAAACCTCCTCTCTTCTCTCTCTCAATAGAGAGTTGTGAGTTGGCTATTTTCCAGGCCTCCCAGATACTGAGCTATTCATTTCTGATATCCAATCATAATAATCAGTTTGTAATATGTTCCTGCAGTTCTCTACTCCCTCTTGGGAGGAAACTAGAGGAGACAAAAATTAGAGGGAGTGCTTTCTGGGTATCTTCTCAGTCCAGCAGAAAGCCCCCAGTTCACAGGAAGAAGGTGTTCTTTCCTTCCAGGTCCATTTGTTGAATATATTCTGAACAAAAAATTAGGTAGGGCAAAGGATAAAAATGCCAGTGCCCAAAAGCTGGTACATATGTGTGTGAAGAAGGGTATATGTGAGTTGTCTTTCTCCAAATCCCCTTTAGGCTAAGAGACACTATTCCCCCATCACTAAATGGCTTAGCTACAAGAGAAGCCCAACTTGGAGATAAAGAGGATGAGCTAACTCTAGAAGGGTCCATTAGCTGTTCTCACTCCTGAAGCTTGCTTTGTTCCTTCTAGCTGACAATCTGACTCTGGTAGCACCTTTAATAGGAAGAGAAAGTATATTTTCTCCATCTCTCTGGGATCCAGGCCTAAACTCTTCAGTCTCCCTTGGGGTCTAGAAGTTGATATCTGCCTAAGCTATAATGGTGGCTCCCCTGTGATCATTCCTTTTAGCAGACTCTCCCCTTAATCCTGGAGGTTTTAAAGAGTTCCTTGCCTGATCTCCAGATACAACAGGAGAATCCCTTCCCACCTATACCTCAGAAGGAAGATCCTTTCCCACCTATACCTCAGAGGGAGGATCCTTCCCCACCTGTACCTCAAGTGGAATTTCTCCTCTCTCTGCTCATACAGCTTCTGGCCACCCTGTCATCCTTTGCCCCTTCTCCTAGCAGCCTACCAAGCTTGAGCCAAAAGCCAAAGCCCCCCAAAAAGTCCCTCAGCATGGGTTTCAGTAAATTTATAAATAAACCCATGCTAGGGTGCAACACCCGGACACAAGACAAGGGAACCCCGGGAAGAGTAAAGAATGCTGGGAAATGAAGTCCCCAGGGTACCAATTTTTAAAACACACAATCCTATGCATTAAATTGCCAAATATCTAAGGAAGAACACATTGTCCTTTCTTCCTTTAACCTTTTTCATACCTATTAACCAATTAAAATTAGCTATTATTTGATGTGTTTCTTGGGAAGAAAAATTAGTTTCCTATTAGATTTATTTACTTTTAAGACTGACTACCTTGAAACTAGGTAATTTTCAACTCTGTAAGTAAGTAATCTTTCACCTTTTTTAGGGATCCAATCAGTGATGTCATTGGAATAGTTTAAAGAAATGATAGTCCAATTCACCTCAACCAGTACTTACTTAGCACCTACTGTGCCAGGATTATATATAAAGTTAGGGGCAGAGTCAGATAACCTGAATCCTAGCCCAGGATTCTGTCCACTAAGCCTTTATAGTGATATATGAGAAGGAATTCAAGCAATATTTATGTTTTCTTTTTATCCAGTTGTAAATGAATCCTTGTCCAATAGAAAGATGAGTAGATGATCTCTAAGTTCCATTCAACTCTATAGGTCTTTGCCCTTCCTTAAAATCATAGCCCTTCTCATGACCTCTGAAAAGGGAGGAGTAATCGTGGTTGTAGTTTGGCACAGTGTCTGGAATATAACAGGCACTTATATCCTTATGAGGTGATAGTATTTAGAAGCAAGCAGCACCGTGGCCAATGTTGTCTTATAAAAACTAAGAACTAACATTGTGATAGAGTAGTGAGCCTAAAGTCCATGTTTTCCCTCGAATCCATTCCTAATAAAACTCATTTGAATAGAAGATCTAATCCAAAAAGAAAGTTCACTTATGTCCCCATAGAAGATAAAGACAACCAGGCAATAATAGAGGGGATTTATATGGTCCAAACTAGAGTGAATGTCTTATTTATAGTTGAGCAAATGAAGACAAAGAATGTCTTTTTTGCCAGCCAAACTGATAGAGGAATTCTCTTTGTTAGTCATTGGTCTGGGGTAGTCATGATACATAGAGAGTAGTTAGGCTGGAAGGTAACTCTCCAAGGCTAGGTACCAATATTAATACTGATCAATTTTAAGTAAGTCTTAAATAACTAACCTAAACTGAATTATTTCATTTTTTACCAAGCTAGTATCCATACTCCCCCATTGTGCTCCAGAAAATTTTTCATGCTGGAAATCCATTTAATTGATGATATTGATATCTTGCAAGTATTATAAGTCCCCTAGATGATTTCTCCCTGACCCTCCATTTTTGCAGGTTGCCATCAAACTATATCTTCATTTGTTACCAGGCAGCAGCCAGGACTCCTCCATGATGCCATTGTGCAGGGTGTCTTCTTTTCCCAATCCCTTTTTAGCTTCCTTTTATGTGTTGCCTTCCTCTATTAGAAACCAAGAACCTTAACGGCAGGAATTGTCATTCATTTTGGTTGTATTTGTATTGCTAGCACTTAGAACAGAGTTTGAAGTGTACTGAATAACTATTACTGTTGTGGGATTTTTTCATCTTTTTTCCATTATTCCTATAAAATGTTTTTCTCCTCCATCTTTGGTAATTATTATCAACAATGCTAGGCAAAATGTTTATTAAACAGTACTATTTTTGGAGCTCTACAAAAAAAGGCATGCAAAATTCTCTCTATAAAAGAAGGCTGACTTAGTGGCATATATATATATATAATTAGGAAAACAAAAATAATTATTATATCATGGTTATAAAAATAATGACTAATATTTATATAGCAATTTTTATATTTATTTATGTAAGTTTGTAAAGCACACTACATGCAATATTTCATTTGATGATCAAAACAATTTATTAGTGAAATGCTTATTAAATAAACCAATAGTATGCATTTTGTACTTTGTAGACAAGAAAAGGACAAAATACAAAAGATATCCAGGAATCAACACTGACAATTCCATATTGACTCTAAATAAGATAGTTAAAGAATTTATTATCCAAGTGAATATATTTACTAGTTACCCTCTCAGCAATCCAGAATAGGTTTTCAAAAAGAAATAGATGAAGAGAAGTGGTTAATAGCCTGCATAGTGCCATCTCCATGATATCCAACTAGCTCCTTCAAATCTTTCATGTCCTTGTGATATGTAATGGAGAAGGGTTCCCTTCTTTCAGATAATGACATTTAGTCCCCCAATTACCCAGCCTCACGTTGGAACATATGGAGAATCCTAACCCTGATCTGCTTTGTTTTGGCCCCATAGACAATGGGGTTGACAACAGGGGGAAGTAGGAGATAAACATTGGCCATGACCACATGGAGCAATGAGGTGGGACCACCCAGCCGATGCACCACAGACAGGCCAATGAGGGGTACATAGAACACCAGGACTGCACAAAGATGAGAGATACAGGTATTGAAGGCCTTGAAGGCAGCCCCCCTGGAAGACAGTCCCAGTACAGCCTGTAGGATCAGAATGTAGGAGAAACCAATGAAAAGTGAGTCAACTCCCATGACAGAGAGGATGATGAAGAGCCCATAGACAACATTAACTGTGGTATCTGTGCATGAGAGCTTCATGATGTCTTGATGGAGGCAGAAGGAATGGGTGACTGTATTGCTGTGGCAGTAGGACAATCTCTTCAGGATGAAGGGTAAAGGGAAAAAGAAGACAAAGCCCCGGGCAAGAGCCACCAGTCCAATTTTCCCCACAACAGGTGTTGTGAGCACAGATGCATGGCGTAGAGGGTGGCAGATGGCCACAAAGCGATCAAAGGCCATTGCCAAAAGTACAGCTGATTCCATGGCTGACAATGCATGGATAAGAAACATCTGAGTCAGACAGAGGTTGAACTCTATCTCTTGGTTTCCTGTGAAGAAGAGGCTGGCCATCTTAGGCATGGTAACAGAAGACAGGACCATATCAATGGTGGAGAGCATGGCCAGAAAGAGATACATGGGTTCGTGAAGGGTCTGATCAGCACGGATGATGAGGACAATGGTGAGGTTGCCCAAGGTGGCCATGGCATACATAAAACAGAGTGGGAAGGCCATCCAGAAGTGAGTGTTGGACCCTAATCCAGGAATACCCACTAAGAGGAAGGCTGCTGGATGGATCAGTGTATCATTTAGTTTCATCATAATGAAAGACTGAGAGGAGAGGATAATTCGGAATAGTTATCTGAGGGCTGGTTATGAGGAGGAGCAGGGTGTAACAGTGATGGTAGTCAGGTGAGGACTTGGAAAGGAATCAGAAAACAGGGGAAAATAATTCAGAAAATGAAACCTGTAAGTAAAAGATATTTGCATTGGAAGGGAGCTTAATCCTTTCAAAAATTTAGTTTTTGCTTACTCCAATTCTTCTGATAAATAGTTGTAAGAACAGATTGCCCCTACATATTTTACAGGGATAGATATTTATCAACAACTCTAATAAATTTGCAAAGTAATATATGGAGCATTTTAATGAAGAATTGAGAAACTACTGTATATGAGGTTATCATTGGTAAGTGGGTTATATCTGCATTAAATTACCCAAAATCTTTACTACTGGTGACTAATCACATGTAAGAGGCAACTAATCAGGATGGATTATTTTTTTGACTGAAGTTGGGAAATCAATCTATGTTAGGGTCAAGGATTCAGTCCTTTGTCTTCTGTAAGAATGAGAGGAAAGTCCAAGGCCAGTATCATTATCATTGATTTATCACTGTAAGGGACCCTAGAGATCATGTAGTCCAACTCCCTTGTTTTATAGATGAGGAAATGAGGGCTTAAAGAAATTAAATGACTAGACCACAGTTACACAGATTATAAATAATGGAAGTGAAATCTGAATGCAAGTCTTAGGATGTCAAATTTAATATTCTTTCCAAACAGTAGTATGGTATTACAAATACATTGCCTTATTCAAGAGATCAGTTCATGGTTAGGATAAGAATTTGAATTTGAAGTTTATTCTAAATTTATGGCTATGTTGGGAATCTATTTCCAATTTGGACTAGGATTTAGATTTGAAGTGAGGGATTCAATCTGAGTCATTTTGATGAGGATCAGTTTATGGTCAAGATCTTGGAATCAAGTCTGTGGTCAGTTTGGCAAAGAAAAGCATTCTCTTAAAGTAGGCAATAACTAAGATTTAATATAAATAAGACAAAAGGTCTTCTTTAGTCAAATTAGCCTGAAACTAATGAATTCGATAATGTCTTTAGTCATTTATCAATTTCTTAATAGTTAATTGTTAATACTTTTAACATAATCCAACAATAAATATTTCATAGAAAGCAACCTAGAATGTATCTCATCTCTACTCTGCTTCCTACCTCTAGGCTTTCTGTTGTTAATTTCTATCCTATTTCTGGGGCTAGACTAATCCAGTTCACTCTGTAGGTCAGTGATGGGCAGACTTTTTAAAGAGGGGGCCAAAGGAAAGGAAATGCTCATCTCTCAGTCTGTTTCTAAGGCAACTCTTTTGAAGTTTCATTGTATTGTATCCTACTCATTGTATACGTAGGATTAGGAATACTGTTGCCTGGCTGGATAGAACATTTCAGGGGGCTGCATCTGGCCCTCAGGCCATAGTTTGCCCATCACTGCTTTAGAGGAAGAGACTTGATGTAAAACAACTTGAACTAGAAGTCCAGTTCCCTCCTTCGGAATGTCTTAACCTATTGAAACCTTTGATCCAATTGTGCAAATATGTTCCTATTGAGCTAATATGACTTAGTCTTTGGAGTGCTATCCACTGCCTTATTTATCCAAATACTTCCAAGTTTGGAAGTGCTGATGGGGGGAGGCAGATAGGTGATAAAGTTAATAAAATGCTGGATTTGGAGTCAAGAAGAATTTAGTTTTAATCCTGCCTCAGGAACTTATTAGTTATGGGCAAATCACAGCCTTTCTCACTCACAACCTCCTAATCTATAAAATGACAGTCTGATTTGATAACTTCAAAATTATTTTCCATTGTTTGAATGAAATATTCTTTTTTCCTTTAAAGGGTGGGGAGGAAGAGTTTTAGTTTAAGTTGCCTGATAGCTCAACGGGGTACTGTTACAATGTTTGGATTACTGTTAGGGATGGTATCCTACAATGTCTCATCCCCAGACTGCAATGTCCCAGAGGAGTTATCAAAGGCAAATCCGTAAACTGCTAAAGATTTTGTTCAATATGTGACACAATTCACTCCCTTCTTTTTGTTCTCTCTAAAAAGCTAGCCATTAAGCCCAACTAAAAGCAATTTTTAATCTTCGATCCTTTTCATGAGCTTGTTTTACTTCAGGTTCCCTTTATAAGGTTTCATCCTTTCCCCCAAACTTCTTTTTATAGACACCCCTTCCTCAGTGACTAACAAACTCACCACTGGCCACAGAGAACAGGAGCTGCATCTGAAAGAAATAAACAGCTATGCAGGCTTTTAAAGCTGTGTTCAGATTCCTGGGGGAGGGAGCAAACAAGGGATACTCTAGAACCAAACTCAGGGTAGGGACCAAGGGATAAACAGAGAAAAGCTTCACCCTGTCACCAAGGAGAGGCAGGGATGGAAACTATGAGGTTTTGTCCTCATTCCCTATCAATTCCTCAAGGGGATAAGCTCTGAGAGTACTGGGAGAGGGCAATGCCTAGGTCCCAGGAAAGCTGGAGTCATTTGCTTCTGTAAGGACATATTTCACTGGGAATATTCTGCTTTTATAGCTGCCCTAAAATTCACATGTGTCTGGAGGTGTATAGAAACAGATAAAAGAGAGGAGTGTGTCAATGGTCAGGAGGTGTGCATTCAGAGTGGACATATAATGAATATCACCTTTTCTTTAAAAATTGAGTTGAATTCCATTTATGTATGAAAAAATAGGAAAGAGACAGAAGCTAAGGAAAGCAGCTTCTTGCTGTTGCTGCCCCCTTGTGGGAATTTCTGTGATTGCAAGAAACAACGACAGTTACCTGTTCTGGAATAAGGCTCTAAGAGGAAATGGCCTTTCCTTGCTTTTCATAAAACTTGCATCCAAATTTTAAATAGGAGAAATAAAATAATGGAAATAAATATATTATTGATATTGATATGAATAGCTATTGATCCATCCTCATCAAAGGAAAGAGATAATAAAATATACAGGGAGTTGTGTTTCCGGGGACTCCCGTAATAGGCGAAAATCTGCAAAGTAGCGGCGTTATATTTATTTTATTATTTATAGATATTTTAAGACATTATAAGCCCTTTCCACTCTCCTATAAATCCTTTCCACACTCTCATTAACCTTTCTCACAATCTTATAAACACTTTATCTGCTCTGAAACACTGTACAGGAGAGCAAACAGACAAATGCTACAGTCACTGAGCCAGTCAGCATCCAGGATACAGAACACAGCGCTGTGATTGGTCGCCTTTCATTCCATCAGCCAATAGTGTACCGTGTACAATCTTGGGTTGGCAAACTTGCGCAAGAGGTAGTAGCATATTGCATTTCCATTGTTACAGTACAGTATTCATCTGCAAAATCCCGCCATATAGTGAAAACTCCACAATACAGAATTAGATATATATTTTTAGAAACCCGTGATACAGTGAAACCATGAGGGATGACTGTACCTCTATCCATTATTTTTTCAGAGATGGGTATAGAAAATAATCTTGTCAGACTTTGTATCTTGCTTGATTTTGTTTAATTTCTCTTTTCCTTCTTTATTATTGTTTGCTTTAAGGGATAATTTATTGGTAGAGGAGAGGGAAGGGATATATTTGAAAATTAAAGTATAACAAAAATATATCATTTTTTATAAAATGTACATTATTATTATGAAGCTAAAGAAACTGTAAGTAAGTATCCTGGAGAAGAAAAGACCTAAGGGAAATGTAAGGGACATTTCAAGTTTTTGAAAAGACTTTCTTGCCAAAAGGAAACATCCGAATTCTAATTACTACACAGAATTTTATCACTATCTCCCCTATACAAAGAACTATCTGCTGGATATGTCTAGCAGCAAGAACAATAATCAAATGAGTTTATTTTTATTTTTAAGTTTATTTTATTTTAATAACAAATTTCCACCTTTTCCAAAGTTATATGATTCATATTGTCTCCTCCCCTTCTTCCCTCACCCCTCCCAGAGTCTGGGTTACACAGGTATTATCAAGTTAAACATATTTCCTAGTCAAATAGTCATAAAGAACATGATCAAAGAGTAATGCATGACTTGCAAGGTTGAGTGAAATGGAGGCACATTTCTAATATAGTTACTCATACCAAAAGATGGAAGATGCAGGTTCTCTTCTTTTTGTGGTTTTTTTTTTTGTCTCCATAAGCTCATACCTTGGCCTTCTGACCTTAATCTAAGAATTCTTTCTATTATTACACCATCCTCTGATAAATGAATCCTTTACCATGATGGTAAATATAGCACGACTTAAAGTATATACTGTCTTAGAAGAACTGTGCCTGGTTAAAAAAATTTTAGTGAATGCTTCTTTCATGTGATGACTCAGAATTGTTTCCACACTCTGATGCCAAGAAGAAATCATACCTGAACCATGGTGATCATGTCCAATTGTTTTTCAGGTACAAGAACCTGAATCTTTTTATTTTCTTTCTATATGCTCTTCTACAGCAAAACTGAAACTTATTGACCTTGCCAGTTGATAAATATTTGAGCACCTATAATGTGTTAGCCACTGTATTAAACATCGTGTATGAAAAAAGGCAAAAGGCAATTTATGCTCTCAAGGAGCTCACAATCTAAGATAGGAAGCAGCCTGAAAATAACTTTGTACAAAGAAGCTAAAGAGATAATAAACAGAAAGAAGGAGCCAGAATTAAAGGGAATCAGGAAAGCCTTTTCATAGAAGATAGAATCTTAGCTGGGACATAAAGGAAGCCAGGAAAGTCAAAAAGTAGCTGGAAGAGTATTCTAGGCATGGAAAACAGCCAGTGAAAATGCTGAGAGTTTAGAGATGGAATGTTTTGTTTGAAGAATAGCAAGGTCAGTGTTACTGGATCACAGAGTATGTTTGCAAGGGGGTACAGAGAATAAAGTATAAGAAAACTGGAAAGTTAGGAGGGGGAAGGCTGTGAGGTCCTTAAAATGCTAAATAGAAGATTTTATATTTGATACAAGAAGGCGTAAGAAGTATGTCCAGAGAAAAGCAGGAAAAGATCTCACCTTTTCTCATTGATCTAAAGACTCACATATCTATTATTGACATGCAATGTGGTCTGGTTCATAGGGCTATAGGCTTGGAGTCACGGAGGACTAAATTCAAGTCCTTCCTCTGAAGAATATTGGCTGTGAGACTGTCAGTTATATCACTTAAACTTGGACAAATAAACTCTCTCTCTCTCTCTCTCTCTCTCTCTCTCTCTATATATATATATATATA